>NW_023270494.1:12647233-12740576 GCF_011800145.1 Mirounga leonina
TATATATATATATATATATATATATATATATATATATATATATATAGGAGAGACTACTCTAGTTGTTGGGTGTTTCATTTTGTTTCCACTTCATCCACAAGAGAAAAGCAGGCATTCGTAGAGGCCCATCATGAGCATAGTAGAAAAGGAAAATGTAATGTTTTCTTCTCTCGTTTGTTTATAACGTATGATTTAGTTCTAACACATACTGCTGTGAGTTATTTTCAGTATGTGGCAAATTGTTGTAAGGGCCTTCTAAGAAACTCCTGTCTCTTAAGGTGTTTCCCACTTTAATTTTATGCAGGAAAAAATGGTTTTTGGAGTTCCTTACTAATTAGGTTTTAAATGAATGCAACTTATTAACCATGGCACTTGAACTATGAGCATTTCGCTCTTACTGCCACCAGGAAGGTTTGGTCTATTTCTCCTAGAATCTTCTAAGGGAAATTGATGAACCTGGTAACCTAATTTTAGACCTCTTGAAATTCGGCAGATGGATGGTATTTATAGTGTTCTGAATCAGTTCCTATTAGATGTTTAAAAATAGTCACATCACTAGAGAGTACATTGAAGAAAGAAGAGATTTTTAACCCCGAATCTAGTGTCCAGAACGTTGTTTTTAGTCTCGTAAAGTGTGTATGCGTCTTGGTAGCAATTTCTAAAGAGCTTTTCTGTAGTCTTTCCTGCTCTTTCCTGTGTGATGCTGCTGTTGTCATGGAAACAGATCTTGGAGTTGCTTTGTTATCCGGTGTCAGGGACTCCCTGATATGGAGAGTTACTGCAGGTCATTGTCAACACGGAGCCTTTATTAAGCATTGTGCTACAGTGCATATTGTACAAAGCTCAGGTGGAAGTCTGTGCTTGGAGCTTACCCTAAAGACGTAATATCGATGCCCATAAATACAAATCAGGGTCCTCGGCCACGGGAGCCTTGAAAAGTCCAAGCACTGGCATGTGTGATTCTGTTTAAGGTGGGGTGGCACATCCTGGGTCCGGACAGGTCATTCTTATGTGCCCAGTTAGGGTTGACTTTCTGAGAAAGGAGGATTTGGGAAGTTGGTTGAGTAGTACAGGAAATGAGTGAGCCAAAAGTTAGGGGGTTGTTGGAAATGCCCAACAACTGTTTACAGGTGGAAATTGGCTCCCGAGCTGAGAAGTGGCTGTGCGTGTTTGTGGTCGAATTGCTCTGAGACATCAAGTTAGGATGTTTGATTAGCAAGTTTGCAAGTTGTAAGACAGCGCAGTCAGCTCCTAACACAGGATTTTTTTTTTTTTTTTTACTGTGGATGTGATGTTGATTGCGAAGGTGGTGGGGTGAAGCACTGGGAACATGGGGCAGATTCAGGTCTCTTGCCTTCTCGCTTCCCAGCCAATACCGTAACCTCCCTGGATCTCCGTTTCCTTACCGTTCAACTGGTGATAGGCCTGTCAGTTGTACCGAGGGTTACATGGTGAAGGAATTTGGAATGCTGGTGTTTGGGACGTGCTGCCTCTCCCTCCCCCTTCAGCGTGTTCCCCCCTTCTCAAAATAGGATTCCACACCTGAAGCTTTAGGATCACCTGGGAATCTGATAGAACAGCAAATACTCCAGTGCTGAAGATGTATTGAGTCAGCAGCTCTGGGGACGGGCCCACACTCTGTTTAATGAGCTCTCCAGGTGATGCGCTCTGAGAACAGCTCTCCTTGGACATATTTCTGGGGGTGGGTTTTTATTTGCCTTTGTTGACAGTTCTTGTTGCTATGTGAGGTTCGTGGTCTCCCACAGCTTACCTGCTCCAGTGGTGAAGGAAGGGTCGTGAGTCCGGTGGCTCTGGATTTCTGAGCTGTTGGGAGAACAAGATAACATTGAATGGAAAAAGTCTCTTTGTATTTTGTTATCAAAAAGCAGGCCCAATTCAGCTTATCGATGTTAATGCAATTAGCAACCGTTTCTCTCCTAAATGTCAGGTGTCTGGGTTTATTTACAACTGTGTTTTTTTGGTTGGGCTAAAGAAATAATTAAGCACATGCTTTTCGGACTCCAGGATCCTGCATTCTTATTCCTAAGCGATAGTTGATTTCTGGGCTTTTCAAACCCAAAAGATTTTGCCCACAGACTTACCAGGAAAAGGAGAGTGATTCCAGTACCACTTGCTGCTGCTATTTTAGACATAATAAAATTCTCCTGGGGCTTCTCAAACACCTGCTATAGAATATTAAAAAAAAACAAAAACCAAAAAACAAACCTGTAGTGACTTGAAAGTCTCAAGCCATCACTGGTATATAAAGAGGCAAGGGCCCTAAATGTATGAGATGCCTCCGATATTTTGTGACATGGGGCACTGACAGGACTCTTTGGGGACCCGCCCACTCGATACAAACCAAATTGGAGCTTCAACTAATTTTGATTTGGAAATTGCCCCCTTAAAAAGAAAAGTACTAAAAATGTTTGACATTTACAGGCTTTCTGCAACAGTCTGCAGTTTCTCTAGCAAGTACAGACTTTAAAAGAATCTGGCGGTTGCTAACTCATGTTTTTAGATAGCGCAGGAGTACAAATACAGTCCTAATGGTGTATTAGGACCATTAGGGTCTATAGAATACAAGGACTGTCAAAGCCTCGTTTCTCATCTTTGTAATTTTTTAACCTGTTTTCAGCATCATCCAAATGTAAACTCCTCTATAAGAATAGGGGTAGTGCGTGACCACAGAGAGCCTCCCTCATCCTCATCCTCAATTGCTTTTTCTAATGAGTACTATCTGTAGGATCCCAGAGGAGTGGTACAAACGACAAATTGGGGTTTGACTCTTTCCTAAGGAAAATTAAAATGTGATTTCTGTTTTCTTTGGCTAATTAGGACAACTAAAAGTAAGCATCCAATTATGCAGTGATGAATCTGGTCTGGCTCAGTCTGTATTCTTTGAGGAGTCCTAAGATAGAAGAATATATGCTGTAAGGAAGGCCAGTCTCAGACAAATTCAGATTCTTGTAGAAAATGAACTCCTCTTGATCATACAGATTTATACCATGTGTGTAAGCAAAGAAAATAGGGTCAAGAATTGTTTCTCTTACTCCGAAAGGCAAGAACAGTGGCTCAGGAAATGCGGAGGCTTGGTTTCTACTTTTGATCAGTTTTCAAAATACTGAACATTCTTTTAAATAACAAATGGCTGTGGGGAATTTCAGGGGAAGACATTGCGTGCGTGAGACAAAACCGCACCGTGTGTGTGACCTGAGAGAGTTGGGGAAGAACCCTTCCTCCAGCCCCTGGCCCGCTTAGCCACTATTTAATCTCTCCCTCTTCTGTCAGCCATAGTTCAGCTCCCATTCGTATGATAGGGCTGGGGTGGGGTCTTTCTCTTGTTCTGGACCATAGATCCCGCAAGACATCCAGTTAGGGAGCTGCTGGGATTCTGAGCTGGGCATCCCCCGGGCGGAGGTGGACCAGGAGCCAGGAGCGAGCACAGGCAGCGTGCTTGGGGAAGGGCTGGCGGACATCCCAGGCCTGGGTGTGACCGGGGGCAAAGCCGTTGAAACCGGCTATGGCAGGACAGAACACCTCTACTTTAGAAAGCACCCCCCCCCCGTTTTATTTAGCTTCCTGTAATTTCTGTGTATTAGTGTTTAGTATTTAGTAATGTCTTTGAGTCTGTCTCAGCTACGCTAGTCAGAAAGGAGATCCTGGCTATTAAAAGAGCCAGACGGAGAGGACGATGTGGGGGAGAGCGGTAACTGAACCAGGACGGAGTCCCTGAGCAAGGAGGGAGTCCAGGGGGGCTCATTGGAAGTGCTGCCTGTGGTGTCTTGGAAAGCCTTGGTCTTGTGCGCCATATTGTTACAAAAAGAGGTCGAGTAATTCCCTCACAGGTAGTTGTGCTGAGCCCCCTGGGGTGTCCTTTGTAGTGGAAGAAGGGACCAGCTGCTCAAAGCAAACCTAAAGGATGTTTTGGGGTGTTTTTTGCTGCCTGGGTTAGAGGCATAGCCGTGAAAACCATAGTGTCCATTCTGAGCTTGGAGAAAGTGGTGTGGGATTGTGTAGGTCTGTCGTCAGCTAATATATGGCATGTGTGGATGACTCATTCAAGTCCCAAAGAAGAGAGCATAGAGCATTATTCATTGTGAGGCCCCCTGCAAACATAATGGGGTCTTAAACTTTGCCCCTTCCTGGGCTGTGCTGTCGGGGATTCCTTGATGGACTCTTGGGGCTGCTTCCTCAGGAGAATCCTGTTACCGGTCCTAGAAGAACTTTCTGGTTTCTATCTGTGTCCAGAAATGGCTGTGGAGGATTCCAGTGGATGGGATTGAGCACAGGAGAGAGGACAACTCTGCATGGTGTGCGTGACCTGAGGAGAGCTGGGAAGGGTCAACTTGTCCATTAGTGTAATATTGCGGAGGATGGGGTAGTGACTCCCAAACCTGGCTGCACGTCGGAATCACCTTGGACACTTTCCCCAGTGCATTTCCTGGGCCTGTACCAAACTCAAGCAGGTCTTGTTGGGAAAGACAGGAATTAGGCCAGACTTCAGAGGCAGATAATCCTCAGGTTGAATCTCGTCACCAAACAGCCTTTCCAGTCGTGTGACCTTGAGCAGATCAGTTCACCTCTCCAAACCACAGCATCTTTATCTGTGGGCATAGGACAAATAATACCTAGAATTTGGGGAATGAATTAAATGAAATCATGCATGTAAAATGCTTAGCTGTCACATAGCTAATATTTATTGAATGATTATTATGCTTAACCAAGATGTCAACGGCTGCTCAGTATGGTGGGAACGTGCAAAAGAATTAGAAAAATCACGCTTCCCCTCTTTGCAAATACATGATCTAGGTAGATGAGAAAAGCAAGTGCACAGGGAACATTGTGACGCACCTCGGATTGCTGAGAGATGCTGGAAGAGGGATGTGGTCCGGACCAGAGGGGGTCCAGGCTGGTGCTGGTGGAAGCGAAGAAGGCTGTGACTGCAGAGGTTTCGGAGAGAGCGTCAGAAGAGCTCTGTAGCGAGTTGCCTCAGCTGATGATGTCAACACATCTAATACAAGACTCTGACTAATTGCTATTTATAGTTGCTTATATTCAAAAGCTTGTTTATACCACTGAAAACTGTCAGCTGAGTGTGTGTAGTGGGAAGAGCTCAGAGCTCAGTTTGAACTCCTGAATTCTTGTCCCGTCTGTGCCCTAACCAGCCAAGTGACCTTAGATAAGCCTCTTGGCCCTGAGGTCTCGGCTTCCTCATTGTGGGGGTTAAGGGACCAGACAACTGCCAGGGGTCTTCTGTCTCCCACAGTAACCATGCAACATTCAACAAAAACATTGACTGCACTTCCTTTCCAGAGCATTTTTTTGTGCATCTTTGAATTTCAATTCCTGCTACTATGGAAGATCTATTGTTAAGTGAAAGGCTGTGCTTTGCTGATTTGTTCACGATTCACATTCCCGTGAAGTTTACAAAGACAGAAATTTCCATTTATAAAAGCATTTTTGTTCTGTTGGAATTATATAGAAGGTCTACTTCATTAAGCTTTTGTTCGATTTCTAGTCTCAAGAAGCTGTTAATGTCATTTTGGAAGACTAATGTGGGAACATCTCAGCACATCATCGCTCTTCTCTAAGTACTGGTAGTCAGACAATTGATTTCAGATAACCTAGGTGGCATTCACACTTTCATTTCGCAGATCTTCATTGCTTGTCTGCCATGGGCCAGGCACTCCTCTGGGCACCAGGGATCTATTAGGGAGCTAAGGAAAACTCCCTGTGCTCATGGAGGGTATGTTCCAGCGCCAATAGCCCAGAAGTGTACCTACTCTGTTGCCCCAGGTGAGAAGTAATCCATGTCCATGGCTGTCTTCCTTTATCCAAGATCACTTCCAGCCTCACCCTCCAGAATCTGCCATGTAACTATGCAGAAGACTAAGTCATGAAAACTACAATGCACTTTTATATAGAAATAATAGAATATATGATTGCCAGGCATATGTGGTATATTGAAAAAAAAAATGGCCACAGATCTTCCCGTCCTTGTTGCATGCTCCCTTATAAATGACTTTGCCATAACTTTGGTCAGGAGGTGAAGTTCATTTGTCCACTCCTATGGGTTTAGACGGGCTTCTGTAAGATCCTTTGACCAGCAGGATGCAGTAAGAGTGACATCATGGAAGGTTCTGAGCCACGGCATTACAAGGCCCTACAGCTTCCCTGGCACTTCTTCCTTAGGAAGAAGCCCTCACTGCCCTCCTTGAGGGTTCAGAGGCCATGTGAAGCAGGAATTAGCTTTGTGGCTGAGGATTCCTAGACCAAGCCAGCACCATCCCGCATGCCTGGGAATGAGGCCATTATAGACCATCTAGCGCCAGTCAACTGCCAGATGGATGCAACTGGATGAGTTTTCACCAGCTTAAAATCTCAAGGTGCTCATCATCAACATCAGTACAAATGGTTTTTGTTATTAATAATTGAAAGTGGTAAACATTCTGTGTATGTATTAGTATAGATACCATATTTCCCATCTGTTATTAATTACATAGACCTCAGAAGGTTGGCTTTGAGAAATGCCTTTCACATTTTTTTTAAAGATTTATTTTAGAGAGAGTGAGGGAAGGGCAGAGGGAGAGAGTGGATCTCAAGCAGACTCCCCACTGAGTATGGAGCCTGATGCGGGGCTTGATCTCAGAACCCTGAGATCATGACCTGAGCCTAAATCAAGATTCGGACACTTAACTGACTGAGCCACCCAGGCACCCTGCCTTCTACATTTTGAATGTGATCCACTTAGAGACCAGTTTTGGACCAGAGAATCCCCTAAAGTTTGGTGGCTAGCTGTATGTGCTCTGTGGAGAGATTAGCCACTAGCGAGTGTGATATTGTAGTTTTTGGATGGTAGAGCTTTTCTGGGGGCACACGGACCTGCTTCTCATGGTTGTGGGTAGTTGGGGTGTACTTGGAAAGGCATGGGTCTAAGATGACCCTGATCAGAATTTGGACAGATATGCTTTCATTGAACTGAGAATTGTCACTACCAGAAGTGTTAATGAACGTCATGACTCAGTACTTTCAGTCCAAAGTGGAAAATGGACATCTGTCTCCACGAATTAAACAGAAACATGGTGGGAGCCACTCCACACACTTTTCCCTCTTTTTCCCTAAAAGTTGTGGGTTTTTTATGTGTGTCTAAATTCACGGAGGAGGCCTGGGAACATAACCTGTGCATAAGTGCTTTATAAACACCATTTTATCTAACACGCTCGCTGATAATACTTACAAATAAATAAGCAAAGTCAGTAGGGTTCCAGTTTGCTTTTACAATGATGATACACTGTATGTTGTATGAAGTGGTCTAAAAAGAACACACCACTGTGGTTGAAGAATTTGGGACGTTGCATATATGTTAAGTATACAGGGAGAGTTTTCAAAAGTGCCTGTTACGTTACTTCCCTTTTACAGTAAGACCTGCATTAGCACCTGTTCCCACTAACTGAAAGAAGTCTGAAGAGCATCTTCGCTTTGACGCAAACAGGCAGAAAGCAAAACTAGTGTTCAGCATGAGTTCTGCAGCGGGCCCTTCCAGAAGCAGCGCGCCCCCCTGAGCAGCAAGAGCGACCCCACGGGGCTCCTTCCCCAGGACCTAGACCCCGCGTCTCCGCACCACACTGCTAGAGCTTTGAACTGGGTCTGTGAGCACAGTGCTTTATCGTGATTTCACTTGGGCAGTGGTTAGTGAGTTGTGTCCTCAGGTCTGCAAAAAGTCTGAGAGGTTAGTTTTTGCGTCTGGAAACACTCAAAGAATTCTCCATATAAATTAATGGCGATCGCGTCTTTATGCTAATTTCGCTTGCACAAGTTTTCTTAGGGAGAACCCGTATTGCTATTCAGGTATCTGTTCTGATCAGGGGATCAAAGCAGCTACGTAGTACTGTAAGGAAATAATTGAGAACGTTTATTAGTGATAAAGTTAGAATCAGGAAAGCACCTTTTAAATGTACAACTGAAGGATATATATGTATCCGTCAGTTGTTCCATAGAAGGAGGTAGGTTCTCTACGAAGATGATTTCTGTGGAGGTGATTGGGTGTGTTTGACAAAAAGAGGGAGTTTGCTTTATGATTGATATACTGTCCAGAAATTAGTGGCTTTAAGACAACACTGGCATTGTCATTGACATCATCTATAGGTCTTAAAAGATTTGACTGGTTTGGGCGCCTGGGTGGCTCAGTTGGTTAAGCGACTGCCTTCGGCTCAGGTCATGATCCTGGAGTCCCGGGATCGAGTCCCGCATCGGGCTCCCTGCTCGGCGGAGAGTCTGCTTCTCCCTCTGACCCTCCCCACTCTCATGTGCTCTCTCTCTCTATCTCATTCTCTCTCTCAAATAAATAAATAAAATCTTAAAAAAAAAAAAAAAAAGATTTGACTGGTTTAACCTGGGCTCCACTGGGCACCTTGCCTTCTCACTGTAGGACTGGGGATCCACTCTGCTCTTCATGCCTCTCATCCTCCTTTGACTGGGGGGCTAGCCCGGGCATGTCCCTCCACGGCTGGCAGAAGCCCCCAAGGGCAAGCAGAAGTGCCACGAAGAGCTTCGTTCTCGGCTTAGAACTGGCAAAGGGACATTTCTCCCTCAGTCTCTTGGCTAAAGCAAACCACGTGGCTGAGCCCAAAGTCAGGGGTGGGGTGGGGGCATGAAATATACTTGACGTTTATGGGAGAAAGTCCAAAGTCACATAAAAAGGGCATAGATACAGGGAGGGGTGAAGGATTGGGGCCAGTAATGAAACATATACCATTTTATCTTCATGCCTCTTAAGAGCCAAGACTTGCTAAAAACAAGCATGAGGGTAAATGAGAGATGGTGTATACACAGTTCGGGTATAGTTTGGTCTTTATGTAACGAAGACCCCTGCCTGCCTGCCTGCTATACCAAGGGTCTCAAACTACAGCTTGTTGAGCCACATCCTATCCAACGCTTGTTTCTGTAAATGATTCACTGGAGCACAACCATGCCCATTCTTCAGTGCATGCATTCTGTTTGGCTGCTTTGGCCCTGTAGCAAGAGTTGAATATGTGTCCTTGTGAGAGAGACTGGCCCACATAGCTGAAGATATTCACTGGCCCTTTACAGAAAAGGCTTGCTGACCCCAGTTTTGTATTTCGGGACTGAATAGTTTATGCGAAGCAAATTCAGTTGTGATTCCCCCCCTTTTCTGCCCCCCCCCAGCCCTTTTAGGGTTTTTCTAGTGTGCCTTGCATTCTTATTCTTGTGTGTTTCTGTAATATAGGTAAAACGGAGATAAAATAATCCCGGCACTTGACTTCTGGCGGTGAAAGCCAATACAATTTGCATCCACAAGCTATAATCCTTAAACCAGAGTTGACAAGCCAACAAATTGCAGACTATAGAACACACAAAGGAGGGAGCCAGTTGCTACTTTTGCCTTTACTGTTCATGCTTTGTGGCTCTGTAGGTCATTCATACTGTTAGACAATAGGGTGGTTGTTTCTGTTCTGCTGAAAGACAATCTGATTGTGCTCTGTGTGGAATGAAGTGCAAACCTGCTCACCTCTACTCCCAAGAGAAGTGCTACAGACCTTTGTCTCCTCAAATGTACTTCTGTCAGCTTTTGGTGTTGTGGGAGGCCCAGGCTTCTGGGTCAGCATATTTTCCTGCAGCAGTTTTTTTTTTAATTAATAAAAGTACCCTTTTTTGGCAAAATATTACAAAGAAAATTAAAAAAAAAAAGTACCCATTATATTATACACACACCCCCTTAGCATGTATTTGTAATGGTTTTAACTAGGTGGGACTTTACATAGTTTAAAATCCATAATCTTGGTGTATGTGTGGAAGTATGGAAAACGTTTATAATTTGGTGTTCCATAAGAAACATAATTCAGAATTGCTGCAGGTCCCCTGATGCAGCTGTACTGTGTGTGTGTGTGTGTGTGTGTGTGTAGACACACATTCCCACAGAATGACGTCCCTGGAAATATATTCATGTCCTGATACCCAGAACCTAAGAATATGTTACCTTTTGTGGCAAAAAGTGCTCTGCAGATCTCAAGGTTAGGTTGTTTTTTGGTTTTTTTTTTTTCACTTAAATGCCGTAAGGAATTCTCTTTTTCTTTGTTCCTTAAGCTGATTACTAATTTACTAAATTAAACATGGTGTTCTTTATATCTAGCAATTCATATATAGAGGGTTTTTATAAAAATACTACTTTTCTGTGTATAGTCATATTATTATCACTAAAATAATGTGGTCTTTGAATCGTGTTATTTATTTTTTAAGATTAAAATAATGAAATCATCCTCCTACAACCACTACCTTCAGAAAAAGATAAATTGCCAGGTAGATTTTATACAATATGACAACTTCGAAAAAAATAAGACTTGGTGATTCAAAATATATAATATTAAGTCATGCCATTTTTCATTGTTGGCTGTTGTGGCTTTTTCTTATTGCCAAAGATGAAATGAAGGAAAGACAGAATCCTGTATATACATTTTCCTTGAATTTAGCAGATGAGTATCTTTTTTTTTTTTTTAATTAAGAAAGGAGTGGGGGCAAAGGGAGAGAGAGAATGTTAAGCAGTCTTCACATCCAGCATGGAGCCCGATGCAAGGCTCGATCTCACAACCCTGAGATCCTAACCTGAGCCGAAATCAAGAGTCGGATGGACGCTTAACCGAATGAGCCATGCAGGTGCCCCTGCAGATGAGTATCTTATATTTACACATTGAAGACCACAATGCTTTGAAACTAGAATTCAGTCACAAGAGGAAAATCGGAAAGAACTCAAATACGTGGAGGCTAAAGAGCTGGTTAGAGGTCTTGAGATGGAGAGGCTACCTTGGCTTATCTTGGTGGGCTCATTGGTGAAGGCGTCCATGACTTGCCTCATGGTGCTGTTGGTAATGGCCATGCAGCTGCCGGTGGGATCACCAGCCCTTGAGTACTTCCTTGCAGGAGGAGTGGTCCACGGGTGGAATTCCAGAATCTCCTGGTCTTTGCAGTTTTCTTCACAGACAAAATGAGATTTTGAGAGTTTTCATTTCTTTTTATTTGTCCCAAGGCAAGTGTTACGTATTTTGAGCAACAAAACAAAGATCACTTTGAAAATGTCCTTATGAAAAGTCCTCTAGGCTTCTGGCTAATTTTTGTGAGTCCTCATGTGAAGGCCTTGGCTTGGCTGGATAAATCAGAGTCCAACTGTCTTCTTAAGCTTCAAAATAAGCTGCTGATTACCCTGCCTGATGGTGTGCAGGCTAATCAAATAGACTTGATATTTCAGCTGACTCATTCCAGATACTTCTGCTCCTTCTCGGTCCTCCTGGATCTGCAATGTGCAGTAAGGAAAACTGAGTTGGGGGGAGACCGAACTTTTTCTGTCACTGTGAACCAAATCATGAATCATGCTCTTTTGGCTTTGATTTGTTAATATATAATGGACCCTTAAACGTTCCTGGAAGGTCAGCAATGTTAATTTGGCTCCTACCCCAAGTTCCCTTCCCTCTGATGGTTGTTGCATAATGTATCCTGGCTAGAATCTGTTTATTCTGATCGTTACTGTCTTGAAATTCATCACCTATCTTGAACTGAGTGGAGATGCAGGCTGAGCACGTTTATTCCAATTGAGACCACATTTTGATTTGAGATGGGGAAAGAGGGACAAATATATGAACATACTTAATTGAGCCAAAGACCGTGACATAAAATCTTATTGAGAGATGCAGATGTGGAGGGTAGAAAGTATGCTGAACAGTGAGGTTCAATCACCAGGGTCACCTCCTCCTCTACCCCCACCCCCCGAGCACGGGGAAACTAAAAACACTTGGGCAGAAAGAAAATACTATCAATACATTTTTTTTTTCAGCTGCAGAGATGACTAGAACCAGGACCTTTGCAGTCTTTCACAAACCTCAGTTGGATGGTTTCCGCACCGGATAAAACGGATGTTTTCCCAGCATCCTCAGTTCTCGAGAAGTGGGGGAGGTGGTGCCTCCCAAACCTTCTGTAGTTTTTTGTGAGAGGGAAGAACCGCATGTATCTCAAAGCTCAAGGGAAGAGGGCTCCCTGGCCTACTTCAAGGCATTCTCTAAACTAGGCAAGAGAGTCTAGGAATTGCTTTTTCGGAATTCTGCTGCAATCCTCTGCAGCCACACAGCCTGAAAAGCTAACATTCCTTCCCTGCCTTTCAGAGGTGGGTTATATTGGGGTAAATGGTGGAGGTCTAGAAAAATCATCTTTGTGCTCCCACTTTGTCCTGCCTGTGGTATAAACAGCTAGGGAGCCAGGGTCCCCTCAGTGCGTGCGCGCGTGCACGCTTGCTCGTGTCTCGCTCGCTCACCTGTGTCTCGCTCGTCTCGCTCATCTTTCTCTCACTCGTGTCTCTCTGTCCCTCTCTCTGTCCCTCCCCCCCCCCCCCCCCCCGGGCTCTCCCATGTTCTCCCGACAATACTTCCAGTTGCTTAATTGATTACCTAGATTTTTGTTGACAATTAGGGTCTTTTCAGTAACATTTGTGGCCCCAGTGGGACTCCTTGCCATCTCCAGTTCGCTCAGCAGACACTTGAGTGCAGGCCTCCAAGCAAGCCTGTGATTCTCGGTGGGCCGGGGACAGCGCCCACGTGGAAGCCACGCCAGTGTTCATTTGTTCTGTGGGAGACCGGCGGAAAGGCAGGGCGCCCTACACGAACGTGAGGGTTGGCAGCCTGGAAGCCCTCTTCTTGGGACTCCCTAGACCAGGGCCACTCAGCTTTGACTGCACCTTGGAATCCCCTGAGGAGCTATTACAAGAGGGCTGGGGCCTGGGCGTTCTCCAGGTCACTTACATCCAGCCTCTGAGTGAGGGAGTCAGTGGCCCCAGTGTCTTATGAGAGCTCCCCAGGTGATCCCAACTTGAAGCGAGGGCAGAGGAGCCCCACAGTAGCCCAGCTCTGTCTTCCCTGCCTGGCTTGGGCAGGGTGGACTCCTGGTGGCTGGTGTTGGGAGGCTGGGCTGTTGGCTCCCTGGGTCTGTCCTGTTTTTTATGGCATGGCTGTTCCAGGTGAAGCGACCTGGCCCTGTTTCCACAAGCCACCTTACGGGGGGCTCCTGTCCTCCTTTAGGGGGAGCAGTGGCAGGTGCGGTTTCAGGCTTCTGTCCCCGTGGCTGCTTCTCACGCCTACCTCTCTGCCACCCTTGAGCGTAGCATCAGTGGACAGCACATGGTGTTGATGTCTGCACGGCCCCGTCTCGCTGCCAGGGCTCAGAAAGTGGGCTGGCTTCTTCAAATGATCTCAATGCTTCGCTTTCCAAGCCTTCACGGTCTGGGGCCCGTGCCTCCAGGGCAGGCGTCTGACGTCCCTGGAGAGGAGCCGCATGTGCTCCTGGCCCAGCATGCAGCGGCTGCAGAGCCTTCCTCGGGCTCGCTCCTGCATTATTTAGCTCTTTCGCTGCCCGAGCGCCGCATTCCACTTCTCAGCAGATCAGGGTGAATTTCCAAGAGGGAAAAGTGCAGATGGCTTTGCTTTCCCGATGGGCTTTTTCCTCCCCGAGCGACTCACTTGTGCTAAAGACCAAGCTCTGGCTGGAGTCGCTCCCGTCTCACCCAAGCCCCTTTGCACAGAAGGAATTATGGAGCTATTGGAGGGCTTTCACACGGTCACGGGACAACTCTCTAGCTTTCTGCTGGATGGTTTCCACCAGACTCTGTTCTTTTTTGCTTTTTCGGTACCATTGACTTTTCCCCCCGTCAGTCTCTGTTCATCTTCTAGTTTAGTTACAACCCCACTGTCCTTCCCTCTTGGCGTGGGACAAGGCTCTGTGGACTGGCTTGGACTCCTGCTCTCCCCCACCAGTGGGTGACGTGGCTTGCCCATGGATCACCGTGGCCGTGGGCAAGTCCCCGCACTGCCTCCCGAGAAGCAGCACGTAACGCCCTCCCTGAAGGGGGTGCGTGGTTCGGCTCCTTCCCGGGACCTCCGCTGCCGCCCTGGGTGGGACCACGGAGGGGAACGGCGCTTCCTTAGCACAGAGCAGACACGTTTGCTCTCCTGCTTTCAGTGAAGGGGAAATGCACAGCTGCAAAATATTTGGAGTTCTAACCTTAGGCAGTCAGCAACACCTCGGCCATTTGAAAATGAATTTTAAGGCGTGACAGACTTCAAACATGAGAGCTATTTTTTGTGACGTGTCTCTTAGATAACCTTTTGATTCCTCTCCTTTCTCTCCCCTTTTACCGAATGATACCTTTAAAGGGGTGCCCGGAAATGTACAGAAAAGTGATAGGCTCTCTTTTATTGCAACGAGCTGTTTTTCTTCCCCCAACACTGTCTCTGAACCGATGTAATTGCGTTTGGTTTGCCAAAGAGAAAAAGCATTTCTTCTGCCCCCATGTTTGCCTTCAGACAAGACATGTCTTTATCCTCTAGAAGGCTTGCTTCATGCTAGTTATTAGGCTGTGTGTCTTGAACCAAATCCCATCCGAGGCTGGGCGTCTGTACCTTAGCCGCTTGGTTTATAATTCTTAATTTAGCTGGGCAGAGAAGGATTGTTTTAAGGGCCAGCCTTCTCCTTCCTCTAGAATTACAGACCAGTCTTGCCCATCAGTTTTTACCATCTGACGCTTTAATTGGATACCTTGCGGGTCAGTCATGAGCAACCAGGAAAGATCCAAAGGAGGTTCTTCATGATGCCTCGCACCGTGGCCTGGTAGAATCGTTTCCTCTTTAAAGGTTCCTACCGAAAGGCCTTTGTCGACTTCAGAGAGCTGCTTGCGATGGCTCAGGCTTATTTCTGCCTCTGAGAGGCCGTTGGAAAGGGCAGCCCAGCCTCCCCGGCATTTAAACGAGTTGTCTGAAGGCTGTTGGACTTGGTGGGGCAGAAGCCAATCCTTTTCTTCTTTAAGGCAGAAGTATTTATTGAGCATTTTCTTTCTTGAGAGGCGGGAGGTGAAGCTTTCAACCTCCAGCCTAAGTTTTTCTGTCATTTAGAGGCAAGATGAAGATCCTGACATTTTCTGAGCTCATCTCCCACCGTATGAAAATGATTAGTTTCGATTACATTCACCTTGATTGTTTTTCTTCTCTAGGGGAGCTGACCCGTGATTTTGTGTCAAAGACTTGTATTTGCATATTCTGATCAGATGAGAGCCAAGCAGCAGGGCAGCTTTTCTTCCTAAAGGGCATCCTTGGGGTCCCTGGTGCACGAGCACAATACCATGGTTCTTGTGTTGATTCTTGGGAAATCTGATGGACATTGCATTTCATCCCTAAATGTCTGATTTCCTTTTGGGTTTTATATTCTGCATGTTGAAAGTCACGGGTTGATCTTTCCAAACTTCCAGGCCAAGTGTGTTTGAATAATAAACTTCTAGGATGAGGGAAATGAACAAAGAGTTCAAGATTTATGATAATTTGACCCATACTTGCATCATTGTTATAACAAAATAAAGGAGGATTGCTTGGGACTTAGGCTGTCTAATGGCATACACTGGTTTTATTGAGCCAGAGACTCTACTGAATATATTTCAGTGTCAATGAGACCAGAGTGTAACGAGTACTTTCCTGTCGTCTTTTATGAATGGTAACACCGTCGTAGGTAATAGGAGTTAGCATCTACCACACACACGTTACTTACCAGGTACTGTCCATCCTCAGTAGTTGATATGAACTGGTTCCTTGAATCATCCCCAAGCTCTGCTATTACCATCTTTGCTTTTCAGCTAAAGCAACGGTGGCTTAGAGAGGTTTAGTAACTCACCTGAGGTTTCCTGACAGCCGGGATTTGAACATCTGCAGTCTGGTTTGCAAATTCGCTCTTAGAGCCCCTCTTCACTGTCCATCTATACTGCTTTCTGACACGTCATTTGTATGTTGCCAGATGGAGAAAAACTCATCAAGGATGAGGCCTACTAAAATGTTCTTGAGTATAAATAGGCCATCTGTTGATCTCCCTGTCTTCAGGCCAGGAGCTCTTACTTCAGGCCAACACATGGCAGAAAAAGATATTTATGGATGTCTTGAGGGAGAGTTAATGAAAAATAAATAGGCAGGGCAGCATCTTTAACCTGCCCTATCTTGGACCCAAATCCCCTCACTCCTGCTGCCCACAGGCCTCTACCTGTTGGCAGGTGTCCCCACCAGCTCAGTGCTGGCCCAGCTTTCTCAGGGTCGGTGCTGTTTCCAGAGTAGGAGACACATAACATAGCCCTTAAGGGGGTTCTGCAAACCACCTGAGCTACAGAGACCTTTTCTTTTTTGTGGCTTGTCCCCGGTCCTTATCTGCTCTGTCCCTCTGTTCCCGGTTCCCGTGGGCACCCTTCACTGCCCTTTACTGTCTTCTCTTTGTTTTCTCAATAAGAAAAAGGATCTCGGGCCCCATGAGACCGCAGAGTCTTCTAGTCCAGACCCTCATTTTAAAGAGGGGCCCACGCAGCTGTGCAGATCAGATCTGATCAGATCACATCTCCCATTTTCTGACTCATTCTCTTTTGTACTAAAATGTCTACCTTTGAAATCAAAGCGAAGACGTACAAAAAATAGCACCATGCCTGGAATGTATGGAGAGGTCAGCATTTGTAACTTTCTTTCCCCTCCTCACCCCTCTGCAGTTTCTATTTGCCTGGCTTCTGCCCTTTGATATTTACCTACTCACGATTCCGGTTTCTTACCTGGGTTTTGACTCATTGCTTTTTAGAACCATGCATTAATTTTAAATTCTTGCGTGTGCCCTACTTTTCTAATCCTGGCATGTATTCCTTGCAGTCCTCACAGCCCCGGATACCCATGCTGTGTGTGGTTTTGGTATCAAGATGCTCTGATAGGAAACACGTCCCCAAAACGCGGACAGTTTGTCTGGTCGCCAGAGCCTTCCTGTGATACCTGGGTAGATCCTCTATTGATCAAGGGAAGCTCATTCACAGAAGAGCCACAAAGAAATGCACAAGACTGGGGGGAAGAAAAATCCCACAAGGAAATGCCTTATGAAGTTACAACTTAGATGAGATTATGCAGTCTGGGGAAAGAAGGGTAATGCAAATCAAAATACCTGGAATGTTATTTGAACAGTGTTGAACATGGTTAACTTCAGAGTCAGAAAGCCTGGGTTTGAAGTGACTTCTCCACTTCCTGGGTCTGTGACCTTGGGCTACTTGTTTAACTTCTTTGAGCTGTGAGGAGGAGATGCTGATGGTCATGATTTCTCCACCACCAGCAGCAGCTGCAATAACCCTGTGGGTTGCTAGGAATACATTTAAGTTGTGTTCCTTCAGAGGTTTGTCCTGGGGCTGAGAAGGGCAAAGGCACGTGAGTATCTTGCCCCCAGGGCTCAGCTCACAGCAGGCACTGGACTTTGGCTCCCATTCCCTCCCCATGCCCCTTTAAGTAGGCAGGGAAACATCCAATACCTTTCGGAAAAAATTCCACCAAATGGGCTCCAGTAGAGTTTTGGTGACTCGGAAGCAATGTGTCTTAAACTTCCTGGAAATTCTATAGAAAAGACACACCTCCTTCACCAGGGATTAGGGAGGTTTTACTTTTCTATCAATGAAACCATATTCAAATAAGGTACACTCCTAGGTAGGGAAGAAATCTGAGAAGCCCTCCTCTTGGTGCTGTTGTTATTGGGAGTAGAAGTAGTCTTTTAGCCGGAATTTCTCCATTTACTTGTGGGTAATCACAGGGTGAAGAATGTGGCTGCTGGTCTGTCAATTTCAGATATGGGCATGATGCCTACTTTCTTATCTTTTTCCCTGGGACTATGGCGAGAGTGCCTTCCCCCCAGCCCCCCATCCTCCCCTTACAGATTGAGAACTGAGTCAAATTTGAATCCCCTCAGCAGTGAGTTGAGAAGAATTAGGAGGGCTTGTGTGTCTACCCCATCAGGGGAATTGTGGGCTGTTGGGGGGAGCTCCAGAATCAGTAGAATTTGGCACTCTTTAAAAAAAAAAAACCGATGTTGTTTCTGGCAAATTAAAATGCGTCCAGGTGAAATTTTATTGAGCCACATGCTCTCCTGGGGACAGGTTGAAGAATAGGATCTGGGTTATTTCCTTAAGTTTATAATCTAGGAATATGGATTATCTTTGGGGGTAAGTAAACTTACACTTGAGAAATGATAGTTAAATTCATAATCTGAATTTGCCACATGAGCCTTTGCTTACCTGTAAAAAGGAATGAAGTACTGATTCATGCTACCTAATGTAGATGAACCTTGAAAATGTTGGAAGTGAAAGAAGTCAGTCACAGAAGACCACATTTGGATGGTCCCATTTATATGAAATGTCCAAAGTAGGCAAATCCATGGAGACAGAAAGTAGATGAATGGTTGCCAAGGGTGCTGGTCAGGAGGAGGGAGGGGGTAATAACTGTCAATGGGTATGGAGTTTAATTTGGAGATAAAGATGTTCTTAAAATTGTAGTAATGTTTTTAAACAACGTGGTGATATACTAAAAATCCTTGAATTGTATACTTTAAATGGGTGAATTGTATGTATACAAAATATGTCTCAAAGCTGTTACCAAAAAAAGTTACATAATTTCCACACAGGTGTACTTAATATGTTAACATATGCCTATACAGAAAAAGAAAAAAAAAAAAAAGCCACACTGTTGACTTTGGATATTTAAATTGACAGCAAGACAAAATAAACCAAAATAAAATCATGTAGCCTCAACAGTACCTGCTGTACTGAGGTTTCCTGTTCCAAATTCTCAAGGGTTTCAGAAGATAGCAGTTTGGTTTTAGGTGGCCCTGTATCATTCTACACCCTGGAAAATACATATGTGAAGTAGACTGATTTACTGCCCAGAGCATTATTAAGCACTGAGGATTATTGAGAAAGATTCTAGACACTAATTTCATAGCCTGCCAACCACCTGTTTGGAGAACTTTGACAAACTTGAGTCCCTTTTCTTTTCCTCTGTGATCCTGTGACTTAAGATTTTATGGTAAATGAGAATGGATTTTATTCTTGTGGTGGTAAGCGAGAGAATTCATTCTCTATACTTAGAACTGCTCAGTTCTTGTAACAATGGCTCAGAATCCAAAGAGTGGCAGCTCCGAAAAAGCTTCTCCAAGGGGGCATTGCAGCCATACATAATTGGAAGTGGTGGCTGGTCTTTGTTTTAGCTCTTAGTTATAGCCTCCCGCCCGACAGAGCCTATGAAGAGCTCCTGAGAGGTAGACCGATAATTGAACATGTTCCCCCCTGCCTTCACTTGCTGTAGCCACAAAATCAGAAATGAACAGTGACAGGTTCAGAAATTACAACAGGGAGGGGCAGTAACCAGAGCTCTGAGAGCACCCAGAATGAAAAAGCATCCACTCGAAATAAAAAAATCGAACAGGAATAGAATATCCAAGCAACTTGTCTGAGGTTTTGTTCATTCAGCATCCACTCCTTGAGGAACCATGGTGCTCCAGGCAGGGTAGCATAATGATTGACATTTGGGCTCTGAGTTCAAATTCCTATTCTGCTTCTTGCTAGCTCTTTGATCTTGGGAAATTAAACTCTGAGCCTCACTCTTCTGTAGAATGCAGATAATAGTGCTTTATCATAGAGCTCTTGCAAAGGTCAGTGGATACTTAGAGCAATGCCTGGTGCATATCAGGCATCCAGTAAAGGGTCATGGTGGCGGTGGTGGTCATGATCACTATCACTGTCATTAGTAGGAAGTGCAACAAGACAGGCTCCGACTGCTCTTCCCCCATAGAAATTAGTTTGCTCCGATGGCTCATGTGGGCGAGTCCCGTAGATGTCGGGAGCAGATTCAGGGAGAGAAGATGGTTGCCCAGTCGCCAGTTGGTTCCCATCCCCCACCACTCATTAGATTAAGAACTCCTGCAGTCGGTGCTGGATAGAGTTGAATGACTTGGTCCTGCCTCCAAAATCCCTCCACTGTATCTAACACATGAACCTGGAATTCCTTCTGCAGTTCACTCCAGTTATTGATCAGAATCTGTTCTAGGGGTTTCAGTAATTCATTCTCTGGGCTCCAGCTCTTTTTTCTAAGCTCTACTCTCAGGCAGTACCCCCCCCTTCATTCATCATAATCTAAAAATGCATCCAAATGTTGAGAATTCTTGCCTACCCAAGATCAGAAGTGGCAGGAACCTTCAATATTCTCTTTTTTTTTTTTTTTTTTTTTTGCTTCAAAGAACAGTAGTTCACCAAAGCCCCCTCAATCAAAGTAAATTATTACCGTGACTTATGGTGAAAATTACTTAGGGCCACAGGTTAGCATAATCTTGCAGGTAATAATCTTTGAGAAGGTAGAAATTTTGAACCAGACTCTCAACTTCTGTTGCTCTGTTGCCCAGCGATGGGATTTAGCAGGTGTGGTAAGAATCACAATTAAATCGTTAAACGCTAAGTGTCTTTGTGATTTGATGGGATCTGTAATTAGGGTTCTTTAGATTGCCTATGTGGGACACCACTTAAAAATTAACATTCGTTGGAAAATTTTGTATTGACTGTTTTTGTGTGTGTTCAAATGCCGTGTGGTTCTCCAGGTCACCCTGGAAAAGTCATGAGATACAGTTCTGATGGAATGGAGACTTAATCTCCTCATGCCATCTTCATCTTCATTGTACAAAAGCGCAGAAGTTTCCCTAAAGTAACTTTTATTGGAGGCTGTTTTGTATTTTGACGACATCGTATTTCTGTATAGCACCCTCTGATTTTCACTGTTGGTTTTTGGGTTTCCCACCCCCCCCAACCCCCCATGTCTGCCTCTACCTTCTTGTACAAAAACTCCTTTGCACTCTTCACAGCATCAAGCTGTGTGTGTGTGGGGGGGGGGGTATAAATAAATGCTTTAGGTGGAGAATGTCTTTGTTTTGTTACTAATAGTCAAATGCAGCAAGAAAGAACAAATCTCTAATTTGTGAATTATTCTTATATTTCTTCAAGCCTGATCATTTCATCATTGAGTTTAAACTTTCCATCTGAAGGACGGTTTGCTTTTCCATGAGGTTTTTACATCAGAAACGATGGTTGTGCCCACTGAGGATTCTTAGCAATTCAGATTTGAAGGCCTAAGTCTGCTTGTCCTGGATTCAACAGCTCGCTGAGATGCACCAAATAAATGCAACGCGTGGTCTTAGATGGCACCAATTAAAGAAGAGTGAAAAGCATAAAGCAGTTTTAGAAAAGGTCAAGCACACTTAGAAATAGGAATCCGCCATTGTTCACGCAACCTGAGGGATTTGAAAATAATTTTAAAAATCAATTTAAACATGTAGGCCGCCCGGCTTTTCTTAGTTTGGTCCTCTCCTTCAGACGTGGTGTTATGGAGCCAGGAAAGCAGTTTTCCCCCATTGGGAACCCCAGGCCAGGAAACTTCTGGAAGTGTCTGTGGCAGTTTGAATGCTGCTATTTAAGAGCTGATGAAGAGGCAGCTTGGAGAAAACCTCAAAAATAAATACTCTGATTCATCACTGTTGTGCAGGCTGCCCAGCCCTGAACGCCAGCCCGGGGCTTCTGAGACAAAGGGTAACATTCAGTGCCGAGCAGGCTCAGCCCGAGTCGGGAGCCCTGACTGTCGGTGAGGGGGCGGAGAGGGAGGCAGCTGACGGCAGAACCTGGACGGGGCTGGGCACTTGAAGGCAAAGGACAGCGAGTGCTTGGTTTTTGCTTCATGGGGGGCGGGAGGGGGGAGGGGAGAGGAATAATCTGAAGACGGAGGTCTTCTGAGCGCAGGGACTGTCTCCTAAATAACCCAGAGCAGTGGGTTGGGTAGCTGCTGCGGTGCGGGGGCATCCATTCACAGTGGCCCCTGGAGGGGTGTCTCGGGGGGTCCTGCAAGCCCCGGGCACCCCGGCGCTTGGCAAAGGCCACAGTGGCAGTCGGGGAGGGCGAGCTCAGCTAGAACGTCTGGATTTTCACGGACAGCTTGGAGTCAGCGATGGAATGTTAGAGACCGGCATCAGATCCCCAGCTCTGCCTCCTCCAACCCCTTCCTTCCCTTCTCTGCATTTGTATTTGTCCCGAGCTATAAAAAAGATGGCCAACCTCCCTTGTGGAGTTTGACGGTGATGGTGTAGGACATGTGCACCGTCAACGGTCATTATTAATACACGCTGGTCCATCACTAGATCTGATGCTCACCGGGTGGATTGCTTTGTGCATTCATTTCCCTCCAAACCCTCAGAGCCTCCGTCTTGTCTTCCCAGCCCCATCCCACCCCGATCCCACCCCGATCCCACCCTGCTGTGGGGAAGGGCAAGAGGAGGCGAGGCACATGCAGGGCAGGAACACTCCACAGAGGGAGTGGCTCTTGGTCGTGTCCCCCACCTGTCTCCTCTGGCCATCACAATGCTAGCTATAGGGGAACATGAAGGTTTGGAATAGACTCCAATGGAGTCTGGCTTATTCTTTGTAATAGCTCTAATAAGAAAGCTTGATGAATAAAGATGCAACAGTGAGGGTGTTCTTTAAAAAAAACAAAACAAAAAAAACCTAGATTTTAACTGCCATGCACTGTTTTTGCATTGCAGAGATAAGAGCTGCAGATGAGAATTTTGTAAGAAGGTCTTATAGAACGTGCTTCTGCTGCCACCTCCCACCCAACCCCCTCAGCTTGGGCTCCTGTCTCTCCTGTCCTTAAAAGGGACGATGAACTTTTGCAGAGCCGAGGGACACCAAAAGATTTTGGAGGCTTAGCTCCTCTTGTTTTTTTCCCTCTGTGGCTTAAATTAATGTCTGCAACAGATAAAAAGCAGGTAACTGGGATTCAGGGCTCGTTTATCCTTCTGGAGTTGGATGTGGAGGAAAAATTCCTACCCTCCAAACAGAGGCAAATCCGGAGGCAGCAGGTGACAGCTGCAGTTTGAGAGTAGGAATTACATGTGCAAAGTGGAGCTGACTTCCAATCCACAGCTCCTAGCTCTTCGGAAGCATGCACAGCTCTGCGTGCCTGCTGAATACAAAAGCCACAAAGGGAGGTGGCTAATTATGTTGAAAATTAAGGAAAAATATTGCCACTTTATATCACACTTACATACTTATTCTGGGGGTTGCAGAAAATGCCCTGTAAAATGTATAATTATGTTTAAAACTCTTGCGTCTTAAGATTTTCCATCAATGTGTGTTTCTCAGCTATCAAATACCAAAGCCCTAAGCTTGTATGAGCCCCTGAAACATTTTTGAGTCCCACAGCAGATTTTTATAGATAGTTTGACCACATTTGTTCTTTCTGAGGCTGATAATAAGCCACCATGTGGAATCCCATAGTGGGAGTTTAGTAGCAGGCATTTATAGCGACCCTAAGCTCGTATTGCAGTTATTACGGTTCTGTATAAAGCCACAGGGGAAAAAAAGTCATTTCATGCTTTTAGAACTTACTAGTCAATGTTTAAAGAGTTGATACAGAGTGGACTAAGCCAAACATTTTTTTCCTAACCTTAAAATTACTACAGAGGGGTTATAAGAAACTCTTCTGTATCTGCGTTAAAAATAGAATGCTTTTTTCTTTTTTTCCTTTTGGTTATGCCTAGGTTTTCCATGATACAGTTTGTGGTTAATTAACTCAGGTCACATTTATTAGCATCACTACGTGCAGATGCTTCATGCTAGTTTCTGTGGACAAACTGGAGTGGTACTTAGTCTAAAAAGCTTCCTGTGTGTGAATGGGAAATGGGCAACTGGTTTACCATAAGCTTGCTGTAATTGAGCCAGAGCGCAGAAGGTCCCACGTGACTAGTACTGAGTATCATGGAGATGAGGCACGGAGGGACTCTTTCTGTCCAAAGAGGGCGGCTTAGGAAAGAGAACAGGTAGGAAGGATCTCGGAAGATGGTGCAATAAGACTTGGATGAGGGGGTGCTATGGTGTCAAGGGGGAAGGGCAGAACATTCTGGACAGAGGCGCCGTGTTACAAAGTGAGAGGACTATTCAGAAACCAATAGCTGGGCAGGATTCCACGGCAGAGCCCTGCAGTACACACTGAGGGATGGAAAGTAAGTGGAAGCCGATTGGGACTTGACCATCATGGGCCATTGTGTACTAAGCATCGTTTTGTTTTCCTTGGGAAATATCATGCTACTAAATGATAAAGTACAAATTAATTGTATTTTTTATTTCATTGAATTAAAATTACATTGTTTGACAGGTCATTTTATTCTAGCATGTGCAGGTAATTTTCTCAGAATGGGGGTACCATTTTAAAGATAGACTTCAATGAGTCAGTGAGGTCTTTTCAAATAAATTACTCAGAAAATGTAATAGTTCTAAAATACCTTGGAGTTATAACTGAAGTCAATTATTGTTTCATCCAATTAAAGTTGAATTATGCTGCTGTTCTCACACAATTTCCAAAGCTACACACTTCCATAATTTCTACTCTTGTTTTATAATCAGTAATAAAATGTTTAATACAATATGCTTGATTTAGCATCTGACATATTATAAACTCTGCCTCCTAAATGGTCATCTGATGGTTTCTTTTCTAGGATGGCAGGTTTCTGGGCAGTGAATGGAGCTGAAAATATCTATATGAAACACAATTTGGGAGGAGTTTCCTTAAAACAGTTCAGGTGTCCTAATTGAATGTTCAAAAGAATGCCAGTGTTTCTTGGCTTCCTGGCATTCCTTAAACACCATGTGCCTCTTCTTTCTTGCTCTTCTCACCAAAACGCCGCTCATTTTCTTATTTGTAGAATAAGAAACCGTAAGATATTAAAATATAGAAGTTACTGTGAGGTTAGGCTTTTGATGATATCAACTCTTATTTGAGACTAAAGAGTCTGTGAGTTCCAGCTTGTCTACTAGTATTAACATGAGATGACAAAGCGCGATGCAGAAGTCAAACTGGGACAACACTGGCTGTTAGCGATCATTAGTGCCGTCTGGAAGTTCATGCTCCCTACTCTGCAGGAAATGCCAGCACCCAAAGTCCATTACCCCAAACAAGCCCATCCTCTGGTTTTCTCTGTTAGAAGCAGAAAATGAGAGATGGGGAAATGGTAGACTCATTGAGAAGAGGACTAAATTTCAGCAGACCCAATAATTATACAGAAACAAGACTGCTCCATGGCACTTAGTGTAGGAACAAAAGCCATATCTAGCTCACCGTCCCATTGCTGTGGACCAGAACGCTGGGAACACTGGTTCAGGGTCATTACTATGGTAACTGAGAAAATGTTCAATTAAAATCAGGGTACTTAAAATACATTTCAGAAATATTTGTTCATGCATTGGCTTAAAAAAAACTTGGTACATAAAAATAATTATCCAGAAGATGTGGACATTTGCTTACAAGAGTTACTTTGTTATATAGTACTTTTAGTCTTCTTTATTCAAAAAAATAATTTCCAGTATAATTTGTTTAAATTATCACAACTGCCCTAAGCAGGTTACTATTACATCCTCCCATTTTACAGGTGAAAGTGGTTAACTGTTTGCTCAAGATTACATGATTTGAGTTTTTCAAGTATTGATTGGTTGCTGAACATTTTTTTAGGCTTAAGCAAATGATTTTTCCTGTCTTGCTTTCAAAAATGTTGCTTCTATTTGCCAATGCTCCAAGAGTTAAATATAAAGAATTTATCTACAACACTGTACATCTTTATTTTTTTTTTTAGATTATTTATTTATTTATTTGACAGAGAGAGTGAGAGAGGGAACACAAGCAGGGGGAGAGGGAGAAGTAGGCTTCCCGCCGAGCAGGGAGCCGGATGCGGAGCTCGATCCCAGGACCCCGGGATCATGACCTGAGCTGAAGGCAGATGCTTAATGACTGAGCCACCCAGGCGCCCCAACACTGTATGTCTTTAAATTTAAGAAAAAATATTCATATCCATGTATTGAGACTTTTACATCCGGTTATGCTTTTCTTTGTCCAAGTTCCTAGTGTTTTACATCTGTAGCTGGTGATTGCCAGAGCTAAAATATAGGAAGAATTAATTTTAAAAAATGGTTTAAGGGGCACCTGGGTGGCTCAGATGGTTAAGCGTCTGCCTTCGGCTCAGGTCATGATCCCAGGGTCCTGGGATCGAGTCCCACATCAGGCTCCCTGCTCCTTGGGAGCCTGCTTCTCCCTCTGCCTCTCTCTCTCTCTCTCTCTCTCATGAATAAATAAATAAAATCTTTAAAAAAAAAAAAATGGTTTAAGCATCCCAGGCTCTGTCAATGTCCGTTTGCTTGGTTTGCTGGCTATGTTTAAGGAAAAAAAATGTCAATGTCCGTTTGCTTGGTTTGCTGGCTATGTTTAAGGAAAAAAAATGAAGCAAAACTTTGTAATGGCATATACAACAAAGGGGAGAGCATTTTAAAATCTGATCATTCTAGGAATCACAGTATGGAAGGTGTCCTGAGGAATCCTAATATTCAACAGATTCTGGTGGAAAATATGAAGTAATCAATGTATAATGTCACCTGAAAAAAATGCACCATATTCACTCTTACCTTAAATTGTATTTTGTATAATACTTTATTTAGATGTGTTAATTTTTCTCTGAAATCTACTTTGCCTGATGTTAATATAGCCACTCTAGCCATCTTTTTTTTTTTTTTAAAGATTTTATTTATTTGACAGAGACAGAGATAGCGAGAGCAGGAACACAAGCAGCAGGAGTGGGAGAGGGAGAGCAGGCTTCCCACCGAGGAGGGAACCCGATGTGGGACTCGATCCCAGGACCCTGGGATCATGACCTGAGCTGAAGGCAGACGCTTAACGACTGAGCCACCCAGGCGCCCCTCTAGCCATCTTTTGATTGTTAACACGCTATGTCACTTTCTATTCTTTTATCTGTTTTTAAATTCAAAGTGTGTTTCATGTTGATAGCATATAGTTTGGTGTTAGCTTTTTTTTAAAGATTTATTTAGAGAACGAGCACACAAGCAGGGAGAGGGGCAGGAGAGGGAGAGAATCTAGAGCAGGCTCCGACTCCCCACTGAGTGTGGAGCCCATCGCGGGGCCTGATCCCACCACCCCGAGATCATGACCCAAGCCGAAATTGAGTTGGACGCTCAGCCGACTGAGCCTTCCAGGTGCCCCTGGTATTATCTTTTTATCCATTGTGATAAGCTTTGCCTTTTAATTGGAGTCTTTATACTGTTTACATGTAATGGGAGTAACATTAATTTACATTTGATTACTATCATCTTTCTGTGATGGTGCATTCTGTTCATTTTCCTTCTTTCCTATGTTTTTTGGGATAAAACTTTTATTCTAATTTACTTCATGATGGGTTTATTAGCTGTATTAGTTTCTTAGGGCTGCCATATAAACTACCAAGAACTGAGTGCCTTAAATTGATTTTTCTCATAGTTTTTAGACTTGAAAGTCCAAAATTAAGGTGTTGGTGGGGTCATGCTCCCTCTGAAGACTTTAGGGAAGAATTCTTCCTTTGTTTCTTCCTCGTTTGTTAGTTGCTGGTAATCCATGGTGTTCCTTAGCTTATAACTGTATCACTCCGTCTTCTGTCTCTGTCTTCACATAGTCATCCCCCATATGTACGTGTCTGTCTCCAAATCTACCTCTCCCTATAAAGACATTAGTCGTTGGATTTAGGGCCCACCCTAATTCAGTATGTCTTCATCTTAACTTGATTATATCTTCAAGACCCTATTTCTAAATAAGGTCACATTCACATGTACTTGGGGTTAAGACTTTGATGTATGGTTTTGGGGGGATATAGTTCAACCCACAACCTTAGCTATACCTCTTTGATTTTGTTTATTAGTGGTTGCTTAGGGTTTATGATCTCTATCCTTAACCAGTCCTTCTACCTTCCAATAACACATCACATATGTGTAAGCCCCTTACAACAGTTTGCTTCCATTTCCCCTCATTTCTAGTCAAGCATCAAGTGCTGTGCTTAAAATTCTATAGGTAATGGGGATTAAGAGTACAGGAATCATGATGAGCATAGAATAATGCATAGAATTGTCGAATCACTATATTGTATGCCTGAAACCAATAACGCTGGATGTTATCTATACTAGAATTAAAATTAAAAACTTAAAAAACCTTATAGCATCTCTTCCGTATCTCTCCTTCCTATATTCTCACTACTACTAAGGTAAGCCCATTGTTATTTCTTGTCCCAGGTCTTCAGGAGTCTTGTTTCATCAGTTTACCATGGCGTTCTGTGATCTTGCCTCTCCTTACCTTTCTGCATTCATTTCTCACTTAGTTACTGTTTTTCTCCAAATATGACAGGATGTGTCACATCTCTGTACCTTTGCTCACACTGAGCCTTGAACACCCTCCTGCCCACCTTATCTACCTGTCAAGCAATTATTTCCCTTTCAAAACCTACATAAGTCTTTCCTCCTCTGAACCATCCAGTGGAGCCAGCAGTGGCCTTTTGTGGACGCATACCCAAGTCCTAGTGCCTGCTACTTTCCACTGCCCAGTTTTTTGCCCCCTTTCCAAGAGGGGATAGACCTTGTAAGAGTCCTCTGTCTCTTAGCAACTAAGACAGCACCAGACCTCCTAATCCTTTCTCAGTAAATGTACACTGAAAATTAGGAATTGATGGCTGGTTTCACCCTTCCCTGCTCCTTACTGAAAATTATGTGCAAACAACAAAATTTATGCTTGGCAGGTGTGATTACTCCTGTCCACCCTAAGTTTTGTCCATTCAGTGTTGAGTCATTTTGGTAGTTTCAAAGAGTGAAAGACATGGACATATTTTCCAGATGCATAACAAATATGGTGATTTCCACACTGATGTTGGAAATTATGAACCCCTAATACCACAAATTTGACTTGAATATTTCCATTAGCACATGATTTTTCAGAAGCAGAGAAATTATCTTAAGGTATTTTATTCCAGTGCATCAAAGTTCTTAACATAGAAAGATTATGCAAACATCTTTTAGGTAATTCTGACTAATAACATTGAGAGACATTGATGATGATTTGTAGCTGCGTAGAATTTAGCGAAACATGTCACTCTGCTCTTTTTCTTAGGCCTGTCCACAAATCCCAAGTCATTGTTCAAGCATGAGAACGTTGCAAAGGGTTTTTCCTGATTAGAGAAACCAAACCAATTCTAGCTGTAATAGTGGGTTCACAGCCTGAGCAAACTTGCTGCTGCCTTTTGTACAAGGAGACTCCCTTGAAGTTACTGGTAGAAGAGTATGTTATGAAGCAAAAACTATGGCTACTTACATTTTTCATTAGTCATGAAACCAACAAAAAATGTACTGAGATGAAGGACAGACTGAGCCTCACAGGGTTGATTCAGCCAGTACGGATGAGGGTGTTTCTCCTCAATACTCTTTGCCCCTTGGCAGGACTGTTTCCTGTCCTTCTCCAGAAAACGATTTATACTGGTGGAGGGATCTCCTGTTAGCAAAGTTCAGCAACATACTAATGGCCCAGTTGTATCGAGTCCAGACTCTGGTCTCCAGAAGTATAAGTGAATCCATTTCTGTTGTTCACAGCCACCAGATTTGGGATCATTGTTTACCACAGCCCCGGGAAAGTCCTATGGGTACAGGTATCATTTTAAGCAAAACTGTTTTATAAAAATCTCGATTTAGGGGTGCCTGGGTGGCTCAGTTGGTTAAGCATCTGCCTTCAGCTCAGGTCACGATCCCAGCGTCCTGGGATCAAGTCCCACATCGGGCTCCCTGCTCATCATCGGAAAGCCTGCTTCTCCCTCTCCCACTCCCCCTGCTTGTGTTCCCTCTCTCGCTGTGTCTCTGTCAAATAAATAAAATCTTTAAAAAAAAAAAAATCCCGATATATATAGGAGATAAGAGGAATCAATCCTTTATTGAAGTATAGTTTACATGTTATAAAATACATAGGTCTTAAGTATAGTGAGTTCTGAAAAATATGATTTATCTTCTAAAAACCTAGACCATGAGATTTTTTTAAATGCCAAATACTGTAGATTTATATTAATATGTTATCTCTCACTGCATAAGCAATTACCCCAGAACTTGGTGGCCTAAAGCAGCAGCATCTATGATTTTACAGTTTCTGTCCAAGCACAGCTTAGCTGGGTGCCTATGACTCGGGGTCTCAGAGGCAGCAGTTCCGTTGTGGGCTTGGGGTGTACTGATCTCAGGCCTCGACTGGGCAAGGATCTGCTTCTGAGTTTGCTCACGTGAATGTTGGCAGGATTGTTTCTCACGGCTGTTAGACTGAGGCAGCACTTTGCTGTGGTTAGCTAGGCACCGAACTGCCCTCAGATCCTTAACTTCTGGGCTTCCTGCTTGTGTTCTTTGAAGCCTGTAACCTCAAGAGAAATGCCAGCGAGATTCACCGTCTTAGAACCTAATCACAGAGATGACAGCTGGGCGCTTTTGCTGTATCCTGTTAGAAGAAAAACAGTAGGTCCAGCCCACGCTCAAGGAGGGGAGACCGCAGAAGGTGTGAATACCAGGAGGTGGGACTCCCCAGGATCTGGGTCCATAACCGCCTACTGCAATGCACAATAAAGTACATGTGTCACTATTTTAAGGGCCCATCAGTTCTCTGATCCCAGATGTGTCTGTCAGGGCACATCTAAATCTATACAGCTTGAGGGGGAAAATCTCCTAAAAATGCGTGGTTTTAAAGTTATGATTCTTCTATCCTCAGGTGTGGTGGGATCAAAGGATTTGTGACCCTAGTAATAACCATGTAGATATGAAGGCAGTTTAGTTGTGTCACCTGTCACCTCCTGATACCCTTTCTTCTTCCCCCATGTCTCCTGGGCTTACCTACTGTGATTTTGAAATCTTTTCGTAAATTCTTTAATTATCCAAGCTCTGTACTGTCTTGACGGGGTGGCCTCTCCTTGCTACTGGAGTGGACAGCCAGCTGGGATTATCTGTTGCCCCTCAACACTTACAATATTGTGTTGCTACCATCCCATGATACTTAAGATCATACATTTGTCTCCCTAAGTAGATTGTGAACTCTTTGAACACAGCAGTGGTGTCTTCCTGAACGGCTAGCACCATATTTTAAATGTAACAGGGGCTTCAGGGCTGTTATTCTTTCTGGGTTGGTAGACATGGAGGGTAGACAGCCACGTAGAATGTTGTCACCCTTTTCGCATGGCCAGACTTCTTGGTGGCAGCACGCATGTAGCCTCCTTTATGGAAACTGCCACCCGAAAACCCATCCCCACGAAAATCATGCTTTTCCAGCACATGGCAGAATCCTTTGGAGGAATGCTCGCTTTTCCTTGACTTTATTATTGCATGTTCCCTTGTGTCACTTGGCCATCTTTGAACAGAGAAACAAGGTTGCTGCTTCCCCACCCAACCTGGTAGGTACTCTTTGCAAGTGTCTTAGACAATTTCCCTCCTTAGAAGTTTATCTTGTAAGAATCCTGGTTTCTAAACTTCATCTGAGAAATTTCTAGGCAACGTGGTGACTTGTAGCCTAGTTGACCCCTTAAGAACCACTTAACAGTACTGGAGGACTACTCCACCCGGACTTGTTTGAGTTACAAGAACACAAAGTCTTTGGGGTTTAAAAAAAAAAAATTATGATGACTGGCACTTCTATTATGAAATACCACAGTTGACAAACTTAGTTTCCATAGTAATTTTAGATTGTCCTTAGGTGAAGGGTTTCCCCTCTAGACGCTGTTGAAAATATTATTAAAAATGTATGGAATCCTGGAAGAATCCACAAAGCATTTCACTGGTCATACCTTGGCAATGAAGACTACTAATTTTTTTTTTTTCCTATCATTAGATACATAGCCTTCTCGTCTTTTTGCCCAGTGAATTTTCAGTTTTCTACCACTTTCTCTCAAGAAAATTGCTCCGTAAGAAGGGAGGCATTCATCCAGTTCAGCTCAGCTCAGCTTAGGCAAGCCATCCCTGAGACTAGAGTTCTTTTCGACTGAGCTGCCAGCTCATGAGAACACCTTTGGGTATCGAGTTTCTGTTTACTGCCTGGATGCTTTCCATTTTAAACACATTTGGGTCTTTCCCTGAAAGGTACTTCTAAAATTTAAGATTGAGTTTTTATCACCAGAAAACATCTATTAAATATGCATCTGCACCTGGAGCCATCTACCAGTGAGTTAACTCCTGCGCTCTGAGGAGGATTTTCTTTTGTTTTTAAACCTAAGACAATAGTTTTCATGGGCATTAGGTGACAAAAGCTATCCAGTTCCATTTTTGTCCATAATATATTATTTAAAGACATTATGGAAGGGTTGACTCCTGGAGCCAAAGAGCTGGAAACATTTAACCAAAGGAAGAGAATGTGTGAAGACCTCAAAGCTGTCCTGAGACCCAGGAAAGGCAGTTGGGTGTGGAGGAGGTACGCTCCCTGATGCTCTCCAGGAAAGGACCACATTGGGCCAGGGCAGGGAACAAGCAGGCTAGTTTGGAGCAAGGTAGAAGCAAACCTGCCCAAGGTGTGGCAACAAACTAGACGATTTCACGAAGTTGTAAGCGTCTGGTCTCCAACGCCATTCAGAGACCGCATGATTTCCTTCCCTCTGTGCTGTGGGAAGCACCGGTAGGAACTGGTAGGAAATGGGATGGGTAGGAGTCATTTTAAGGGATAGAATATTAATCTGCAATGTCTCTGATTTTTTTTTTTTAAGGGACTTGGTTAAGGACGTAATGAATTATTCAGAGATTCCTCTCTCTGAAGCAAGTTGCACAAAGGCAGACAACTTGATACAAATTACGATTCTAAAATTGTTAGTAATATATTTTATTCATGCACCCTACTTACAATAGCAGATTTCCTGCTTGACATTTCTCAGACATATTACTCATGATCCCACAGTGACTCTTTGAATGGGTGCGGGATCCAGTGCTAAAAATGACGTACACGGTCTAATGGGTTATTCAAGCCTGAACATTTTGGGGGGAAGAAAAATTACTCATTAGGATTTTCAAATGCATATCTTCAGTAAAATCACGGGTGTAGCAGCTCTCTTGTATCTTACGTGGGGAAGGGCAGTTTCTGAACGATTCGGCAAGGGTCCGGTCCGTTTTTCACAGGGCTCTGTAGCGTAACTCACAGAGATGGCTTCAGCGGGCCCCGTAGGTTTTCCTGCCATACTTTCCAGCTGCTGAAATTCTGTGTTTCCCTGAATGAGCGGTAAGACCCACCATGGGAGATTTCCTGCAGGCTGTGAGGAGGAGTTAGAGAACTGTCTCGAGTTCATATGCAGAACAGATGTTGTGAGATGCTGGTCTGGAGCCCACTCTCCTGTCTCGTGGGCACATGTTCTGAAGAGGCAGAGGACGCCAGCCCAGATGCCCACCAGCACGCCCTGGCATTTGCTGGCCTCTGGGAGCCTATAATTCACCCCCCCCCCCCGCCCCGCCTCGGAATATACCCCCTGCTGCCAAACTCTGAAGTATTTAAGAACTCTCTAGCCGGAGCCAACGTGGGGACAGCTATGCACTCAGGAATTCTCATGAAGCCTGGGGAAGCCCCTCACTGCTAAGTGTGAGGCCCAGTCTGATGACTGTTGGTTTGGTCGATGGTTGATGTACCAGATACTTATTTAATGGCGAGTACGTGCCAGGCATTGTGTGGACACCAAAGCCTATATGGACATTTCCCCTTCTGGAGCTTAGGGTCTAGGTGGGGAGATTGACCGTGAACATGTATGCAGACCGATGTGTTTACTGCAAGTCATGCTGGGCGCCGCTTAGCCCAGAATAGCTGCGCTGATAGGGAATACTAGAGAAGTGCTTTCTTCTGTTGGAGGCTGGGGCATGGCTTTGCTAGGATGGGACCTACACGCCGAGACTCCTAGAATGTGTGAAATCAGTGTAGGTAAGAGCGGAGCAAAGTGCATTCCAGGTGGAGCAGAGCCTGGCAGTGGACCAGGACGAACAAGGCGCAGGTGAGGCGGGCAGAGGCAGGAGGTGCTGGGCCTGTCGGCCGTGGTGAGGGATTCCATTCTAAGTGCGGCAAAGGGGAGTGCTGCGATGTTCGGCTGGGAGTGAGATGGCCAAAAAGATCACCCTGGTTACTCCCTGGAAAGAAGGAAAAATGGGCAAGAGAGAAACTTGAGGAGAGCCGTGGGTAAACACAGTCCTCAGGTGGAAGGTGGCCAAGCCTCCACTGGGTGGTGGTGGTGAAGGTGGTGGGAAGTGAAGGTGGGGAGAAGGTTCGCTTACGGATCAGCTTGCCGTGGGCAGATCCTGCCGTGTGCAGATCCAGCTCTAAACGGCACACCTTGGGCTGAGAGCGGTTTACCATTAACGTCGCGGTTGTCTTCCTAGAGGTAAACGGATGGTCCGTGCGAAGTGGAAACCGTGCTGGTGAGAACTGGGGGCAACAAGAAGAACTTGGTGCTCAAGGATCTCTCCCTTGCTGTGATTTCATGTCTGAACAAGCATGGCATCCCTCTGGGCTCAAGGGGGACAGCTGAGGGACCCCCACATTTGGATCCACCCTAGCTATTGCCCTGGAAGGTTTGAGCCAAGGAGTCCTTGAGCCAGACTGAGGAGGCGAGCCTCAGAAGGCCCCCAGCACCCTCGTCTTAGAGTTTAGGAAACTGAGGCTCAAGGAGGTGATGGGGTTATTCATCCAAAGATACACCGCTGAGTTAGGGGCAGCGCCAGAGAGAACCTGTCCGCTGAAGCAAATTTGCTTTCTTTTACTGAGAATTTTGAGTGATACTTTTGGAAATCTTCATTTAAATCCTTCTAGGATCTAATTTTAAAAAATCCTTTCAGAATTTATATAAGGATTAAGCCAGTTAAAACCCCAGGACTGTTTCAAGTAAACAGCTTAAAAGTGGAATCTTAATGTTACCAAGATCATTTCTTTTGTATGTGAACTGTGGTAATTGGGCTCCAGTCTCTTGCGTGAGAAGCCAAACTGTTTCAGATCTAATGAGTCCTGGCCACTGGGGCAGATGGATTGTGGGTTCACTATTTATAGTGTTTTTAAGTGTCACTTTCCCCTTTTAATAAGCACTGAGCTGAAAGATGGCCCATGGAGGCTTGGAGCCTAGATGAAGGATGGCGGGCGGGCTGGGGGGAGCTCACAGCTGAATGATTCCTGGTTCAGATTTGGAGTTGAAGGTTTAATTTAGGATGTTGGCTCTTCCTCATAAATGAGGATGTGCTCTTCCAAATAAAAGGCAGATCAGTCTTTTGCAGGTTGGAGAGCTGAGAAAGGTGGGTGTGCTTAGCCAAGGTCAGTTTTCCCTCCAGAGACTCACAGCTGCATCCCTAATGCTGAGGAGCATTGTATAATGGTTAAATCAGAAATATAAAGAATATAAAGAAATTGTCAGGGAGGGCCTCGGCTGGGCCCAAAGGAAATCAAGATGAACAAACAAGAATACAATCTAAAATGTGAAATGTAAACTGAAATTGAAGCCAGTTCTATGAAAAATTAGGAAATTTCCATACCCATTGCTAGTCAGGCTCTGGAAAATATAAAAGGTTATCTGCATTTCAAACCCATCATCAGTGTATTCTTTAGAGGGGGGTTTCCAAGTTTTGCCGGGAAGTTTTCCCATTGTGCTTATGAAGCAGCTTGTGGTTGGAAGAACACTGGGTTGGGACTTGGGCCCCAAGTCAGCTTTGGGGCTCTAGGCAAGTCCCCTGAACTCTCAGAATCTTGTTTTCCCATTTGTAAAGTAGGAATCAGCGTGAGCCCATCTGACCACACCGAATTGGTGCGAGGATCAAAAGCTGTGTAAGCTGTGTAACCTCATTCAAAGTCTGTTTCCTCCCAGCTCTGTGTGTTTTAAATTCTCGCAGTACATTCGAATCACTTAAAGAACTTAATATTGTAAGCCCCACTTCCACTGGTGTGGGTTGGCCCTTGGAGATTTTCAAAGCACCTGAGGTAATTCTGGACAAGCCTGAGTGAGAGCCTCAGGCCTGACAGGAAGCGCTCTGAGGAGTTTGGGGGCCTTCCGGAAGTCAGTCATAGGTCCAGGGAGATTGTTGGCTGTCTTTTCTGTGCTCATGTCCCATCAGGTTTCCCCTGGAAATGTTCCCATCTAAATATTGATTCATCCAAAGCCTGCTGGGGTTTGAAGTACAAACGAGTCAACTGCCTGAAAAGGTGGGCCTATAGAGAACAAGAGCTACTGTTTTCCTCAAAACCTATCCTTTAAAATGATTCTGAAGCCTGTTAAATGAGACTGATGAGCTTCATCTGATCAAGTGGTAGTGGGGTAGATGTGCAGAAAGGATCATTTTCACAGGCTTTTTAATTCAGTCAAGAATAATGAAAGAGCTTGTGTTTACCAACGGAGCTAGACTTTAAAATTTTGAGTGCAGAATTCATTAGTCTGTTTTAATGAAGAAATCCAGCTTCCTTGTCAGCGTGTGAAATGGAACTGGAGTACAGCTCGATGCTGCTTTGAATTCATCACAAGCGAACAGGCAGAAGGAAGCCATGTTTAATCCTCGGAGTGGAGCTAGCTTTAGTCATACCACTGAAGTGAACTGAAGAGAATGAGTCCTTTAGACTTTGTCAGTATGTGTCATTTCCACACGCAGGGATGATGCCTTTCTTAAAAACAGCAGTTCTGTTTCTGGGTACATACCCAAAAGAAGTGAAAACAAGCTCTCATATTTGTACACCCATGTACATAGCAATGTTAGTCACGATGGCCAAAAGGTGGAAGTAGCTCAAGGGTCCATCAGTACATGAATTGATAAAATATGGTATATCCATGCAATGGAGTATCATTTGACCTTAAAAGTGAAGGAAATTTTGACCCTGTTATAACATGGATGAACTTTAAGGGCATTATGCTAAGTGAAAAAGCAGGTCATAAAAAGACCAGTGTGCTGTATGATCCCACTTGCATGAGGTACCTAGAATAGTCCAATTCATGGAGACAAAGTAGAACGGTGGTCACCAGGGCCTGGGGAGAGGGGAATGAGGAGTTAGTGTGGGAAGATGAAAAAGTTTTGGGGATGGATGGTGCTGATGGTTGCACAAGGGCATAAATGTACTGAACACCACTGAGTTAACATGTTTAAAAATGGCTAAAATGGTAAATTTTGTTTATATATGTGTGTGTGTGTGTGTTTTGGGGGGGAGGGGCAGAGGGAGAGGGAGAGAGAATCCCAAGAGAGAGAGAGATGATGCCCTGCTAAGTGTGGAGCCTAACGCAGGGCTCAATCCCAGGACTTTGATCATGACCTGAGCTGAAATCAAGAGTCGAATGCTTCACCCACTGAGCCACCCAGGCGATCCTATATATTTTATTACAATAAAAAAATTGTAAGTGAAACAACAGAAGCATGTCTGTAAGCCTTCTCTACCCAAATTCACAAGGGTTCTACTGTGAGAAATCGTGAACCCTACAGTAATTTTGCCATCATGGCAACCACAGTACTCTCTTCTTGCTGAAAGCTGGAGAAGGAAAAGAACAATTTTTTTTTTAAAGATTTTATTAGAGAGAAAGCACGAGAGAGGGGAGGGTCAGAGTGAGAAGCTGACTCCCCACTGAGCAGGGAGCCTGATGCGGGACTTGATCCAGGGACCCCAGGATCATGACCTGAGCTGAAGGCAGATGCTTAACTGACTGAGCCACCCGGGCACCCGGAAAAGAGCAATTATTGTGATACGATTGGGGCAGCCTGGGAAGGAGACCTGGAAGGAACACAGCATGATGAGGACAAACAGAAGGAAAGCCACCCAAGTGATCCGTTCCATCCCTTATCCAGGATGGGTCGCCCGGCATCTTTCCAGGTTCCATGAGTCTTCAGCTGGTATTTACAGATACTCCAGTGTATGTAATAATAGCAATCATAACTAACGTTAAGAAAAATACTATATTTCCAGACCTGTGAGAAATGCTTTAAATAGAACAACTACCTTCAGAGGCTCTATTATCCTCACCGTAGAGGTGACCAAAGGAGTACAAAGAGGATAGTGTCCAAGGCATACATTTGGCAACAAGCAGCAGAGCCAGGATTTGACCAGAGAGGATATATTTGGGGGAAGATGCTTAATGAAAGGATGTTTTGTAACTTAGAAAAAAAACTGACCACATAATTTGAAGTTTAAATGGAAATATCAGAATTGGTCACATTACATGTTTATAGTGTTTAAACATTTTCCACTGCAAGTGAGGACTACAACCTGCATTCGATGTGGAAAATGCAGAAGAGGCAAGTATATATCAAGGGGAAAGGAGACTGCACGTGTGATACCATGAACTTCTTGTAATCATTTATTTAGCTCAGTATGCAAAATTCAGTATGAGTGTAAGTGACTAATTTCTCTATTCATATTCGGTAGTTAGCAAATAGGAAATGGGGTGCTGAGGTGACTGGATAAGAAGCCAGATTGGGCAGTGCATTATGCAGTGTCACTAGACAACTTCCAGAACATTCCAGAGCATGGCTTTGTGGCCTAGAGAGGGCCACCTGGCTGCGTATGGTGAGTGAGACTGATCCCTGCTGGTGGATTGTTACCAAACTGTGGATGTTAAGGAAGCAGGGTGTTGGTCCTCAAGCAGGCTAATGGTCCTCCGAGGCTCCATGCAGGTCTGTCTCTGAGGCGATGCCTTGCTCCAGCCAACTGTTGAAGCTCTTGCCAGAATTCTCAGTGGAAAGAGAGATGGACATGGTAGTTCCTAGTTTTTTTTTTTTTTTTGGTCCAACCACCCACCATTTTCTCTTTCCACCCTTTCCCATTCCAGGACTCCACCTTCCTCTCCCTGCCCTACCCTCTGTTCCCTCAAGGTTTCATAGAAATAAAAAGTGAATCCTCCATAATATCACATAAAACTTAGAATTTTTAGGTACTTCAGAGTAAGACACTTGAGAAATTGATGCCAAGGCACTCTATTTTGGAAAGCCTCAATATGCTCTTTGTCTAGGAAATATTTGAAAATATATCTTAGGGGGTGCCTGGGTGGCTCAGATGGTGAAGCGTCTGCCTTCGGCTCAGGTCATGATCTCCAGGTCTTGGGATCGAGCCCATGTCAGGTTCCCAGCTCAGCGGGGAGTCTGCTTCTCCCTCTGCCTCTCCCCCTGCTTGTGCGCTCTCTGTCTCTCTCTCTCTCAAATAAAATCTTAAAAAAGAAAATATATCTTAGAAGTGAAAATTAGATGTGAAGATGTCCAAAAATCTGAGTTCATGCCATGACTGTGATAGGACCAAAATCTTAGCTGGTGGATGGGGGAAAAAAAGAAGAGGGAGGTCATAGGAGACCATTATTTGTACTTGTTTCTTGGGAAAATGTTCTTCACAGAACATAAAAAGCCCTAAACATAAAGGGAAAGGTTAATGTGTTGGACTACATTAAAAAAGAGAAAGAGAGTCTCCATTTCTGCAGAGGCTAGCATTTTCCCCACTAGGTTCTTCAGCTCGGTTGTAGGAGATGCTGTTAAGTACTGCAGATGAGAGGGATCCCATGGTTCCAGGAATGGGAGGCTGGGTATTTACTCAGAAAGGTACATTTGACATCAGGGCATCAAAGACCAAGTAGACTTGCACTGCAGAAATCAGATTATCTTGAACTCCTTCCACCAACTGCTGTTCCCTGGGACAGCTCTTTAGAATAGCTGATATGGAGTTAATGAAGTATGGATGTTTTTAAAATGAAATTTAAGAAATGGGCTTTGAGAAGTACATAAGGAGTTCCTCGTGGTATAAAATGACATTGTAATCATTTCATTTTGAGGTGATTTAAAAATCATTTCCTCATGTTCTGTTGTCTAAAGCTCACCAGTCCAGAAGAAGAGTCACTTTGTATGACTTGACAAAGTGGTGAAATTGGGAACAAAGCCTTTCATCTTTGGACTCATGCCTCCCTTTTCCTACAGGAATTAGGCAAGGATGCTTAGGATAATGGAAGACTGAAACTTGAGGTCTTTGGACATTGTTTTTTTTTTTTTTTTGTATTCATTTAAAGTCAACATTTTCATGTTAAAGCTATGCCTTCAACTGCTGAGGAGCAGGGCAAGTATGGTCAATAAATGAGTGTCCATGTTCAAAAAAAAAAAACCAAGTCACACTGTACGCAAAATCCAATTCCAGATAGATCTAATTGTAATCGTAAAACAGTAATGTTTCAAAATGAAATTACAGAGAATTGTGTTTAAACAGAGCATAAACCTTGAAGGTTAAAATATTAGACTACTACAATAAAATTAAGAGGATGTGTTCATTGAGCCATTGAAAGGATGAAAGGTAAGCTGGCGGGGGTGGGGGAAGAGGTTTACTACACTTATAGCTAGTAAAAGGCTTGAGTCCTGAATAAAAATTCCTACAGAGCAATAAGATCATCCAGTAGAAAAAGAGGCGGTGGCTTTGTACATTTCACGAAGGAAGGTACATACATGGGCCGTAAACATGTGAAAAGGTCCTCCACCTCCTTGGTCATCAGGGGAGTGCAAACAAACCATAATGAGAACCCACAACCATTCGTAAAGAATACTGGGTGGCTCAGATGGTTAAGCATCTGCCTTCGGCTCAGGTCATGATCCCAGGGTCCTGGGATTGAGTCCCACGTTGGGCTCCCTGCTCAGCGGGGAGCCTGCTTCTCCCTCTGCCTCTCTCTCTCTCTCACTGTCATGAATAAATAAATAAATCATTAAAAAAAAATAAACACCCACAATACTAAGTGCTGAGAGAGACTTCCTCGCAAGGTTATACATTGTTACAACCGCTTTGGGAAATGGCCCATAATGACGGAAGCTGAATGTAACCCCCATGGTACAATAATGTCACTACTATGGTGCACACCCAAAAGAAATATGTACCTGGGTGTGTAGCAAGAGTCACATACAAAACATTCAGAGCCATATTTATAATTGCCTTGACCTGGAAACAACCCATGTGTCCCACACGGGTAGCATGGATTTTTTTGGTATAATCCTACAATGGAATACTATGTAACAAAACGTGATTCTCTCAGACATCATGTTGAGCTACAGAATAGAGGTAAAAATTGTATTTTTATGATTCCGTATGTATAAAGTTCAAAAAGAGGTAAAATGTGCCCGCGGTGGCAGGCATCGAGATCATCACTACGCTGTTGGAGAGGATGGTGACTCGAAGAAGCACAAGGGGACCTCTGGGATTCTGGTTCCGTTGTGACTACTAATTGGGTGGTGATAAACAGAGGGGCTCAGGGGCTAATGCATCAGGCTGTGCGTTATGTGTATATAAAAATATCTTTATACCTGATGCAAGAAAAGTTCATTTTAGAAATGTTTTCAAACACCCAGGCTACTGTGCCATTTGGTGATAGTGTCTGCATGGTGCCTCTGAAGCCTTGGTAAGCGGAGGAAGGATGCCAATGAGTAGAAAGTGAGATTGTGCTATTGCTAAATCACTTACTTGGGGTGTGAAAGACTCTGCTTTAGCTCTTTTTTTCAGGCTTCCCTGCCATTCTTTGCTAGTTTTGGCAGTTTTCCTATTAAAATTGTATGTAACGTCTTGATATAACTGCTTGTCTGGAGCTGAGTATTTAAATAGCTATACACTTTTCAACCTGCATTCTGGGAATGAAATTTTCATTAGGAGATTGACAGCATAATCCAGTGGGATGTACTCTGGGCTGGAAGCCAGGAGCTCTGGGTTCTAGGTTCAGCATCTAGTCCTGACCCGGGGCAAGTCTTTCAGCTGTTGTCTATAGGTATCCCCCTACTAGTAAAATAACATTAGAGCTACATATGGAAATCATAGCCCCATGTCGAAGATGGCTGTGAAGATCCAGTGGGTAATATGTGAGAACAGTTTGCAAATTGTGATGGTAGAGTAATCTGCTTGCATAAACCATACCTTCCAGTGAGGTTCTAATTATGTTGACATATGCTTCTTAAATTTCTTAGTAAGTATCTGTAGACATGCGAGGGATAAAAACCAGAGCACAGGGCGCCTGGGTGGCTCAGTTGGTTAAGCGACTGCCTTCGGCTAGGTCATGATCCTGGAGTCCCGGGATCGAGTCCCGCATCGGGCTCCCTGCTCAACAGGGGGTCTGCTTCTCCCTCTGACCCTCTTCCCTCTCGTGCTCTCTGTCTCTCATTCTCTCTCTCTCAAATAAATAAATAAAATCTTAAAAAAAAAAAAAAAAAAACCAGAGGGGCGCCTGGGTGGCTCAGATGGTTAAGCGTCTGCCTTCGGCTCGGGTCATGATCCCGGGGTCCTGGGATCGAGTCCGCATCGGGCTCCCTGCTCCTTGGGAGCCTGCTTCTCCCTCTGCCTCTCTCTCTCTCTCTGTCTCTCATGAATTAAAAAAAAAAAAAAAAAACAGAGCACAGTTTTTAAAAAGTCACCACGATGGAGGAATTTGGGGGAAATCTTAACATATAAAATTATTTTATTTCTAAAATCTACTCTATTGCAGAATCGTACATACTTATTTCTCTGTTTTCAGGTTATTACAGAATGGTTGAATATACAGGAGAGGAGCCGGTTCAGGAAATTCCTGGTCTTTGTACCTGTATTTACAAAGTAATTTTTCTCTGTATATACAGATATGTTTAAACTTAATTATTTGCCTGTTAACAAATAATATTCCAAGTTAAAAATGAGTTTGACCCTACTTAGTCATTTTTTATTGAAGTTTAATTGACATACAATATCCTATTTCATATCTGTATCATAGGATTTGATACTTTTATTCATTATGAAATGATCCCCGTGATAAGTCTAGTTATCTATCACCATACAAAGTTATTACAATATTATTGGTATTTGTATTTCTCTGGCTTATTTCACTTAGCATAAGTATACCTTCTTGGTCCATCCACGTTGTTGCAAATGGCAAGATCTCATTCTTTTTTATGGCTGAATAATATTCCACTGTGCCTATCTGTCCACCCCCACGTGTGCATGTGTGTATGTGCATACATACCACATCTTTATCAATTCATCTATGGATAGACACTTGGGTTGCTTCATATCTTGGCTCTTGTAAATAGTGCTGCAGTGAACATAGGGGTTCATGTATTTCTTCTGGGGTTTCGTTTTTTTTTTTTTCTGATAGATACCCAGAAGTGGAATTGTGGAACTCTATGGTAGTTCTGTTTTTAATTTTTGGAGGAAACTCCATCCTGTTTTCCAGAGTAGTGGCTGCATCAGTTTTCATCATCAACAGTGGATAAGGGTTCCCTTTTCTCCACATCTTTGCCAACACTTGTCATTTTTGTCTTTTTGAATGACAGCCACTCTGACAGGTATGATGTGATACCTCATTGTAGTTTTGATTTGCATTTCCCTGATTAGGAATGTTGAGCATCTTTTCATGTGCCCATTGGCCATCTATATGTCTTCTTAGGAAAAATGTCTATTCAAGTCCTCTGCCAGTTTTTTAATTGGGCTGTTTTTTTTTCTTAATTTCAGTTGTGTAAGTTCTTTATATAATTTGGATATTAACCCCTTATGAGATATATGATTTGCAAATGTCTTCTCCCATTCAGTAGGTAGCCTTTTTGCTGACAGTTTTTTTCACTTGCAAAAGACCACTTGATCACTTTAACTTTTATCGCTGATATTTGGAATGTTCTCCTTGACGTAAGAAAAAACTAAGTTAGAACCTTTCATCAAATTAATTGGTCAGAAGAAATATATGTGAGGAAGAGTAAAAAACCTATGTTTTAATCAACCTCCATTTATTTGAACAACCTTCCTAAGTGAATTCTTTGGAAATTGTTCTTCTCAGAAAACAGACTATTGATCTAGTAAGTGTTTGGTTTGAAAACTTTTGCTTATTGACAGATGTATAATTCTACAGATAAAACCTTCCACTGAACCTCAGTATTATAGGACAGATAAAAGGGAGGTCCCTCTGTTTGAAGCAGGGAGCATTGATGTATTTTATTACTGCAGTTTGAAAGATTATTGGACACAGACAATATTAGTCCACATGAGGGTGTAGGGAACATTCCATGCGTGTTATTGTGTTATGATGGTATTCTGTCTCAACACGTCCCCCCATAACTGGGGTGCTCTTCATTCAGCACATTGAAAAAGAATTCACTGGCTATGGTCTGTGGTGCTGAGATCCTCAACAAAATAAGTTAAATCCCTGGTACCTCTCGATGCTGATAGATTAGCCTTCGATTGAATTTATACAGCTTCCAAAATGAACATTGTGCTTTGAAATGCTGTAAAAAAATATTATCAGTAACTACTCTAGCAAAACATCCAGGATGAGCCAGCTTTCTAGAAGTGTTTGTTCATCAAATTGTCCATGCCTAACTTCTTAACCACCAAACATTTCCTCTGAAGTTTTTTGACTAAAATATTAAAAAGTTATGTAATTTTTGTTTGTTTTCACACCACCTTTTGCTAATATGTGAGGAATGACGGGCTGTCCCCTTTAGGGCGATTTTCAATGAAAACTACAGCTATTGGTAGTTTGGTTCTATGGGTGTTCGGCGAGACCTCTCAGACCCAAGTGTAGCATCCCCGTCTCTCACATTTCTGAGAAGAGTGAGAACTGCCGGCCCAGGAATTTTAAAAAGTATACATTTGTTTTTATGAGTTTGAAGGAGCTGCATTCTGTCTCCAGAGGAACTTTTTTATGACTCTCTCATGACATTTTATGTAGAAACACTTGGTCTGTGGGTTGAACCAATGGGATAACCATGGGAAATATGAAAATTATTAAAATGCAGAAACCCCACAAAAACAGCAACTCTTCTTTCAAGGTGAGTTCGACAGTTGTCAGTTGATAGAAGAGCCCTGCCATCAGCGGGTAAGCCCTCACTTCTGGAATGCCCTTACATTATCAGTCTTTAAGACTTGGGGTGCCTAGGTGGCTCTCTCAGTGAAGCGTCTGACTCCTGATTTCGGCTTAGGTCGTGATCTCAGGGTTGTGAGATTAAGCCCTGCGTCTGGGCTCTACGCTGGGCATGGAGCCTACTTAAGATTCTCTCGCTCCCTCGGTCCCTCCCCCACTTAAAAAAAGTCTCTACGACTATAATGCACCCCCAAGAACTCTTGCTCTATTCTTATTCCACTGAAATCAAGGACACTTAGGTGATTAATCTATTAGTCTAGAAAGTAAGCACTACCTAACTACAATCACTTTTCCCCGCCAAACCTCCATGTGAAAATGTCTGGGTTTTTTTCTGATTATGCTCATTACAGAAAATTCTAACAATACCCCAAAAGTATGAAGAATAAATAAATCACCCAAAATTCAAGGGATAATTTGTTAGAAAAATATTGACAAGTGCTTGTAACAAAACATGGCATTATTCCTTGACTTTATGCTTTTCTGCTGTTTTTAGCGAGCTAGATCTCACCTCCTAAGCCTTGCTTTTCAGTTTGAAGGGCCATATCCACCCACCAGAACATACACCTAGCTCATAAAAACTTTCCACCTTCTCAAAAGAAATACCACTTGTAAAAAAGCATCTAGAAAAATGGCCTCAAGGGTAATAAAACAATGTGAAACAAGATCCTACTTATTTAATTATAATGAAATTGCAACACCCTGGACTGGTAAGGGAGGTAAGCTTAAAATAGCAGTTTTATAACTTGTCTGTGGCCTGTGAGTTGATATGGCCATTTTGGAGATGAATTTGACATTATGTAGCAATATGCTTTACCATTTACGGTCCTCCCCCATTTATTCCTGGCTTTAGTTGCCCCTATCCACCACAGTCGGGAAGCAGATGATGATCCTCCTAACATACCGTGTCAGAGGCCTCTGCTAGCCTAATACTATGTCATGATGCTTACCTCATTCACCTCACTTCATCTCATCCTGTAGACGTTGTATCTCCCATCAACACATGAAGCATGAGTACAGGACCAGAAGATATTTTGAGAGACCTTCTATTTTACTACGTTATTAATCTTTACCGTGCCTAATTTGGAAATTAAACTTTATCATAGGTCTGTGTGAGTAGGAGAAAACAGTGTAGGGTTTGGTCCTCTCCGTGGTCTCAGGCATCCACTGAGGGTCTTGGAATGGATCCCCCAGGGATAAGGGGGTCTACTGTAGAACCTTGACCTGGCCATTTCACTTATATGTTTATTGAGGAATGAGTGCCTATTTAGGAAGCCGTTGGTGTTGAGATGCTCGGCCCGGCGGAGTAGTGGCCTACTCTACAGAGGATGGACTGCATCTCTGTTATACCTGAATCCAAATCTCTGTGCCTCAGGCAGGTTGCTTAACCTCTAACTTAACCTCAGTTTCCACATCTTTAAATGGGGATGACAACAGTCTCTGCCTCGGAATGTTTTTGTGAGGATTAAAATGAAATTTTAGTATGCAGAGCACTCAGAACGCGGTCTGGCACATAGAAAACACTCCGAAAACATTGCCCATCATCACCTCGTGTTATGTTGCGTTAAATGAAGTAACACTTAAGGACGGTGTCTGCATAAACAGCACTCCGTGTTAGTCTGAATGTTAGTACATAAAATTAGAAGCACCTAATCATTCAGTAACTGGAGGAAAGGCAGAATAAATTATAGTGGTTCCAGACGTTGGCTGAGAAGACGATGTCACAACACAGAAAATCCGTTACAACAATGTCAAACATAAGGATACCCAGTTTGTTTTACACTGTTATACCTGTGCAGAGGATATGGCGGAGGTGGGTGAACTAAGAAATTCATTTCTGTTCCAGCACCAGCTTCCGTGGTGATTGGCAACGTATGAAGCTTGGAGTCTGACCTCATGAAATTAATTTGAAGCATGAGAGAGACTTAAGGCCCCACTCTAGATATCATCATTAAGGTGAAGGAAGAACTTGAATTCTGGACCAGTCTGTAATTTGAAATAAGTGCCTTTTGAAGTGCGGAAGCCCATTGCTCTTTACTTCGGCATGTGATTTGCTTCCTATTGATTTTTGCAAGGTGCTTGAAGACTCCATCCCAAAATTTCATTTCTACTTTTCACAGGACAAGGGAAATTTGATACCCATATACCACTTGACCAGGCTTGAGATTTCATTTTATTTAATGGCTCAGCTGGTCACTTGTAAGCTCGAGGACTCGTCCCTCAGTGGGGATCCTGCCCGGGGCCAGCAGCCGGGCTCTGCTCCTGTCTGCCGAGCGAGGGGCCCTCAGCCCTTCGTGTCACTTGCAAAGTGTTTATGGAGGACTTTTGTGCTCTTTCATTTCTCCCTTCTCAAACCTTTAAATTGTTTCTCTGGAAAACAGCAATGCACTTTTGATCCGGGCAGTCTTTAGCCAGAGGGGTTGAGAGATGGTGAGATAAACCGCCTCAGGTCAGCCGCACGTGGCAGGGCTCAGCGGGCCTTCCTTCCCTCGGGGTTCCAGAGGTGGGCTTGCGGGGGGCCTTGCCCCAGCTGTCAGGGCCTTTGTTTCTGCTGCTGTGTTCTTGCTGAAAGCTCCCTCTCCAGAGTAGACTGAAAACAAATGAGGACTCTGAGGTCGAGCACCTTCCGGGATGCGGCCCGTGGCCTGGGCATGGGCATCTTCTGGTGTGTAGGGGGTGGTCTCAGCCCCAGCCTTGTGACCGAACCCACTCCCCACTCCTTGCCCAGCCACTCTCTGCAGCAGCTGCCACTGCCCGACCCCTTGGCTGCTTCAGACCCGGAGCTCAGTCGGCCTACTGCTTCAGCTCTGCTTACGGCGTTGCGTTTCCTCTCCATCTCTACCCCTGGAGATGCCTGTCTTGGATGGGGGAGGACTGTATCTTTTCGTATTTCTCTTTGTGTGTGTGTGTGTACGCACGCATGAGTGTACAACAGCATCTTAGCCATAAGTCCCTGTCACATTGATCCTTAGAGCAGAGAATGACACTGAGGTGCGGTGGAGGGGTGACAGGAGGGGAGAGAGCTGCTCCTCGCCTGTCCCCTCATGCCCTTGTGAGTCATTGTTGTCCATCCCGTGTGCTTCGCTTCAGATCCTCTCCGCCTGCCTCCTTCCCACAAGCTACTGAGCTGCTAATTGACCCCTTCCCACCCCCAGCCGGGGCAGACCAGCCTGGAGTGCAGGATACATGTCTGATGCTGCCCCCCGCTCACTTAGCTCTTAACCTTTCTCCATCCTGTCCCCCCTCAGCTACCTTCCAAATGCCAGACTCAGAAACTGGTTTTCTTTTCATCTGTGAGGGAAGAAGAGGCTGAATTAAACACACACACACACACCTGACATCCATGGTCTTCCGTGGATAATTTGCTTTTCATCTTGTCCCAGAGTCAGGGCACCCCCAGGTCAGCACTCTTGAGACTCTGCATCTGTGGCAGGTGGAGCCCCACAGGCCGGCCGGCTGGGGCTCCAGCAGGTCACGTCCACATGGGTTTGTGTTTGAGAAACCCTCCAGCTCAATGAGTTTCAAATCCTCGGAGAAGGATAAAGTGGCAGAGGAATTCATCACAGAGGAGCCCTTCTGTTTATATTCATTTCCTTAGAGTGACAGTCCAGGAAATGCCCATCCTAGACGAGGTGAGCTCAGCAAGCCATCCAGCCATCTGGTCAACAAGAACAAAACAGATGAGGCCATAAACCTTTTGGGGGTTGGTTTGGTTTGTACAAACTCTTCCTTCCTCCAAGTGGTAAATAAAAAGAAAGAAAATAAGCAACATTGATTCCTAGTCATCCTAAAAGAGTAGCTGTGTCCATAGGTCACCCAGTTCCGACCCTCCTACATCAATCACTTCAAACCACATGTCCCAGCGTGGTGGCTCATGTCCTCCTCCAGATCTGTGACTGCCCTAGTGTGGTCAGTTAGGGGATTACATCTCCAGTCTTGCCCGGGCCCCCTCCATGCTGTGAATCATACCCCGGATGCCCATGCTTCTGTTTCAGATCTTTCAGTGGCTCCCTTGGCCAACCTTTATAACCTAACCTAACTGTACAACAGCATCTTAGCCATAAGTCTCTGTCACATTGATCCTTAGAGCAGAGAATGACACTGAGGTGCGGTAGAGGGGTGACAGGAGGGGAACCTAACTGTCCTGTCTAGCTCTGTCCCTCGCTTCTCCCTCTGTCTCCCTTACAAGGGGCTACTTACGTTTTGGGCGTGGGCTGCTGCTTTTCCCTGGAATATGTTCACACACATGTTCTACAGTGAGCCCCTAAGTAAAGCACCCACAGTGGTGGCTTTGCCCCTCGTGATCATACAGACTCGTAGGGAAGACAGACCTCAGATTATCACAGCAGTAATTACGTGAGTAAATATGGTGACTGGAGCCATGAGAGTGATAGGAGAGAGGCAGACCAGGAGTCGTGGTGTGTCATTTAAGCTGAAATCAAGGTGGGAAATAGCTTCAGGTAGGGGTGGGAGCCTGCGGAAAGATTTTTCCATGGCCAGGGACCAAGGTGGGCAAAGGCCCTTAGGAAGCAGAGGACTAATAATGTGGTGGCCACCAAAGCACAGATTTGCTGTGGTTTGCTCTGTGCCAGGCATTGGCTGAAGGTCTTGGCATGTCTTGACTCCCAAAACCCTACACACTGGCTGCTTTTGTTGTCCCTATTTTATAGATGTGGAAATTGAGGCACAGAGAGGCTCATAGGGTGATGGGATTTGACCCTGGCTAGTCTGGATCCCAAGCACATGCTGTAAACCTGTGTTTCCTTGTGTGGCCCTGTCAAGGCCTTGCAGAGAGGCCTTTGGGGCTGTAGCTTGGTCCAGCAAGGCGAGGCCAGAAGGCAGATACAGGGCCAGGAAAGCCCTCTCAGCGGTTTAGGGAGTGACATGATGTCATTTGCACTTCTAAGGGGTCCGTCTACTTGCTTGTGAAGGCCCTGGATAAAGGGGGAGTCATGGGGCGGAAGCCAGGAGAAGGGAAAGATGGGAGTGGTTGGATTTCCCTCCTTCTTTCACCTGGTCCTTTCCTCCTTGTCCTTCAAAGTCTGGTGCTGGTGTCTCTGCATGCGGACCTCTCTCTTCCACCTTGCTAGAGTTCAAGATCCTCTCAGTGAGTCCAGCATCTCAAGATTCCCCGCACACACGTGAGCATGCAATAAGTACATTAAAGAACAGAGGCAAGAATGAATTTACAGAGTAGGAAGTCAGGTATCCTAGTAATTTTGTTGTTCAAGTTCATCTCCACTCGGATTCGACCTTCACACTGTTAAGTTGTTGGGGCTTTGACAGAGAGTCTTCTTGACTAAACTCAGAGTTCTCTCTTCGGAACTCTCTTCTCAACCAGCCCTGGCTTTGGGGTTTGTCTGCGTTGTCCGGTTGTAGCAAGAATCTTGCTAAGTCAGTTTATCTGGAACCCCCACCCTCAAAATCCGATCACGCTCCGTGTGGGCTGCAATTCTCACCTACTGCCCTCCCCCAGGGGACGTCTGGTTGCCCTGGCCTGCCTGCACGAATCCTCCCTCACCCCTGATGCTTCCTGTTAGTAATTTTCTAGCCCCAGACCCCCACCTGCTCCTTTGCTGTACGTTTGCACTTTTCCTTGTTGCCTCCAGAGTTGAGCCCACCTCTGTCCCCTGTAGAAGAACCCCACGTGGCCATTCCTGTCCCTCCAGCAGTAGAGCTCCAGAACAAAATCTGCCTTATTGTTCTTTGACAAGTGTCACGAATAATGTTTTCTTTAAACTTATACCCTAAATAAAACAGATCCCGTGTGGGGTACCCATGGTCTGTCGTTAAAGCTAAAATTTCTGTTCCCTTCGTAGCACGAATGGCCAGGATCACTCCTTCAGCTTGACATTTTTAAGGAATCAAGTTCCTTGATGGCAGGCCAATCCATGCCCTGCCTACTGGTGCTGTTGCTCAGCTCTCCAAGACCCAGAGACCTCCCAGTGCTCAGAAGCCAGCAGGACTCGGCGGTGGGGGGCTGGCTGGGATGGGAACAGGCCACCCCTCCTTCCTGGCTTCCCTCGTGGGCCTTGGAGCCTCTGTTGTTCAACGTGAGATCACGGAGCAGTGTTTGGGTTCAGAGTTCTGTGTGTGCTAAGCACATCTGGGATCTGAGAACGAACACTAAGCACGTGACCTTTCACATAGCCAAGTATTAGAGAGACTGCCCGTTTTTTAACATACACTTTTACTGACATTAAAACACCCATCATAAAAAAGTGCAGTCTCATTCGTGTGCAGGTGGATTTTCAGCACCTGCACACAGCCATGTCACCTGCACCCCGCTCCAAAAGCAGAACGTGAGAGCATGCTGCATCCCCCACGCATCCCTTCTGTTCACCGCCCTCCCCACGTCTACCCTCACTCCTGACAGCCTGGATTAGTTCTGCCTGTCTTTGAAGTTTTTACCACTGAAATCATACAGTGTTGTAGGAGGATATACATCTAAGACAGAAATTTGGGATTTAAAAAAAAAAAAATTGTTTCCCCCGATCTTCAATTTATCCCATGTTTCTAGAAACCGAAATCAGATCGGTGGAAAGGCGGTCTCATCAGAGGAAGGCTGTCCGTCAAGGATCAAACACACATGGCACAAAGCCACTCTTTAGAATTTATAGAGTTTAGTGATTATAATGACTGTTATTTGTAAATTGTTTTATTAATACATTACTGCCATATTTATTTTTTATCATTTGAGAAAGAAATTATCCCAGATTTCTAGACCAGCGACTGGCAAGCTTTTTCTAGAAAGGGTCAGACAGTAAATATTTCCAGCTTTGCTGCCCACGTGGTCTCCATGGAAGCCTCTCAGCTCGTGGCTCTGCTGAGATGCAGAAGCAGCCCCGAGTGAGGGTGGCTCCGCGCCAGAAGAGTTGATTTATGGACACCGAGACGTGACGTTCATATGCTGTTCACTTACAAAGTATTATTCCTTTTTGTTTTTTTAAACTTTTAACCGTATTTGAGGGGAATCTCTCTAAAAATTTCAAACTTCTCTATGTTCTCAGCTCGAGCTGATGACATTTTCTCCGGAAATTTGGGCGCCATGGTGTAGAATCCCCAGCCCTGTCCTCTTGCTGCGTCTCTCTGGATGAATTACTTCTCTGGACCGGTTTCCTCTTCCATGAAATGGGAGGATAGTCAGGAAGGATATCAGTCACACCGGTGTGGCTGTGCTAGTTAAGAATGGGTGGAAGGATCTAGTCTTGACTGATCAGAGCTCCAGGACCCAGCTGTGCAAGCTCTTCAGTATTTTGGATATCGCCCTTGATGATACTGTCCTGTCTACATTTCCTACCTACCATGCCCAACATTTGTCTGGAACACAGTCTTTCCTCTTTCTCCTCCTCCTCCTCCTATAGAAGTGACTCTAGGTGTTCACGGCTAAGAGGAGTACTTTGATTCCATATCAAACTGTTACCTCTAGGACTTTGTTAGCTTGTCTAAACTATAGAGTTTTCTATTCCCCTAGTGGCCACAGGATGTGAGCCGTAACTCCACCTGGCCTACCTCTACTCCGTCGAATCTGCCTTGCTGTTCCTCATTAGCAGCCTTAAAATGATCTAAAGTGGAGGAGAGAAACTCTGTGTCAGACCCTCAGCTGGGCTCTTAAGAATGTGAGCTCTATGTAACATAGGGTCAAGAGCAAAGCGGACTTCAGGGCCAGATAGCCTGGTGGGATTCAGGCTTCCCATTTAGGAGATGTGTGTCCTGCCTGGGATGGTGTCACTCACTTTGCTCCCGTTTCCCCATCTGTAAAGTGCAGGAAAATCCTGTCTACCACCTCGTGTTGGTACGAGGATTGAGTGAATGAATAAGTGTTAGGACTTTTCAAACAGTCCAGGCACAGCGTAAGCACTGTGTATTCGCTGTGATTTTTTTTATTTTCACTCGGTAAATAACATTATGGTGTGGCTCTGATGTCTGGTAAAGATAATCGTGGCTCCTGGGTATGTGACTGCTAGATAAGAGAAGTCACATATTAAATGATGGATTTTCTGGGGGAAAAGAAACTCATGGAGTGTTGCTTTATGATTTGCTGATTTTTTGCCTATCTCGTTGCCTTATTAACAGCTCTAGGCATCTACTCCTGAACTGGTCCTTTTTTGTTTGAGGACTCAAAGACACGCTAGAATGCAGGGGTTAAGACTGGGTGATAAAGCCTTAAATACTGTGCAAAATGGATTTATTCCTAGGAGGCTTTAAAGTAACATCCCGGAGGAAGTTACAGTTAATGGTTAGTTTCTTTGGGGGAAACATTCTTAAAGAATTACAGTGCTGCTCTCACATATCTTTGGTGGAAATCCAACAACTCCTGGGTCCGTGTTTAGCTAAATGAGCCAAAAAAAACCCCAACAAAACCATATATATGTATATGTATATAATCACTTTGCCTGGTGAAGGAGCAAAGAATATTTTAATGGAGAGGTAATTTTTGAAAATGAGAAATCTATTACAGTAGTAAGATTATGGGTGATGAGTACTTTTTTTTTTTTTTTTAAAGATGGATTTGCCTTTTAAAAAGGCAAAGGGGGACAAAAGGCCTGGAGCTATTACGTTCTCTCTCCAAAATAAATTATCTTCATTGCAACTCTAAGATTGCAGATGTGTGTATCATAAAATTAAGACCCGCAGCCTAAAGCCTTAAGTAGGTAAGAGTATTCTGAGAAGCTGGTGAGAACGTGTTCTAAGCGTGCTGGCATTTTTCTCTGGTTGGTTTCGGTTCGAGTTCAAAGCAGAAGCCTGTCGGGTGGGCTGAAAGGAAGACCCATCCCCACTGGACAGGAGTCCGCTGTCCCTTGTCCTGCCTCTCCTCTGTGTTCTTTCTGCCTCCGCGTTGTTCCAGCTTGGCTTCAAGCAGATCCGCGAGGTAAAGGTTGGGGATAGTTTCCCAGGACTGCTGTCACAAATTGCCACGCACTGGATGGCTTAAAAAGCCGAAGTTTATTCTCTCTCCGTTCTGGAGGCCAGGAGTCCAAACTCGAACTGTCGGGGGAGCCACACACTCTCCACAGGCTCCGAGGGACGGTCCTTCCTCACCTCTTCCAGCTCTGGGTGTTTCTTGGCCTATGGCAGCAACATCACCCCAGGCTCTGCCCCGCCATGGCCTCTCCCCTGCGTCCCTTTCCCTCTTCTGAGAACACTCATCATCAGATTTAGGGCCCACCTAAAGAGATTACAGGATCCTTAATTACACCTGTGGAGACCTTATTTCTAAAGAAGGTCACATTCCCAAATACTGGGGGGTTAGGACTTGGGCTTCTCTTTTTTGGGGGGGGGCAGTACTGGGCCCACTACAGTTGGCTTCACGGGTATTTAGCTGACCACCGAGCAGGGCTTCCCACGCAGTGGCAGCCTCCCCCCCTCCCTAGAACACTGGCAGTCTGGGATGGAAGTAAGCAAGCCGTCTCGGTGGGGGGCTGGCAGCCGACGTTTGGAAGCTGGCTCCCCACTCGCTCACCTCAAAGGCGTTGGTACATGTCTCCCAGCGTTGGCTCTGCTCTTCTGTAAAGCGGAGGAGATACCGTCTAACTCCCTGGGTCCTGAGGAGTGTGTGGCTTTCACAGCAGCCAGCACAATGCACAGCTTACAGCAGGAACTTAATACAGGTCTTGGAGTCTGAAATCCATCACACGTCGACCTTCACGTTAACTTTCTTGCCTTCAGATGGATTATGTCCGACACCAGATCTGTTGGGTGAATCCAGACAAATGTGGGGATGGAGTCGAACTCTCTTGTCAATGCAGGGTGTTGACAGCAGTCCGTGAATTCGTGTGAAGAGCTTTGGCAGTACCTAGCCGTGTATTTGTGGTTGTCTTTGCTGCAGTTGCTACGGCATCATAACCATGTCGATCTGAGCCAGTAGAGAACTGGCCTCTAGGAGGCCACTGGAGATCACAAATGGGGCAGCCCTAAACCCAGCCCCAAGGTAGGTAGTGAAAATGGCCACCCACTTGGCCTTTACCTAGCTTTTTTTTTTTTTTTTTTTTTTTTTTTAAATCCTTCAGCTTAGGACTCAGTACCTAGTAGGGCCTCAAAAAATACTCCTGACTTAAAAAAAAAAAGTATTCTAGGTGTTCGGGTAATAGGCAGAATTAGCAGCATTTCCCCCGGTCATATCCTTAAGTGGCATGATGAGCGTCTAGTGGTCAGCGGTCGCTGCAGGAGACACAGAGGACAAGAATTGTCTGTACTTTTATCAGAAGGAAGGGCTCCACCTTTTTGACCTTGGGCTAGTAAGCAACTGGTTCCCTACGAGTTGGTTTAAAAGAAGACATCCAGGGGCGCCTGGGTGGCTCAGTTGGTTAAGCGACTGCCTTCGGCTCAGGTCATGATCCTGGAGTCCCGGGATCGAGTCCCACGTCGGGCTCCCTGCTCGGCGGGGAGTCTGCTTCTCCCTCTCACCCTCCCCCCTCTCATGCTCTCTGTCTCTCATTCTCTCTCTCGCAAATAAATAAAATCTTAAAAAAATAAATAAAATAAAATAAAAGAAGACATCCATACCTCTGCCCCATGAGGTCTCCTAGATGGAGGACTGTTGCTCTGTGAATGCCAAATAACAGAATCCTGCTTTTACCTCAAGGGGACTTTCACTACATTCCTTCAGCAGCTCACTCCCTGGATGACTCAGTATTCCGCTGCTGTCTAGATTTTCCTTGTGATCATCAGCTGTTATCAGTCAACGTTGACTAAGTATCCATATCCACAGGATGCCAGGCCCGGGCAGGATATAGAAAGGAGACACGGTCCCCATTCCACAGCCGTGGGCCTGAGCGCCACTGGCACCATAGACGGACGCAGTTCATGGTTGAGGATATGGAGACAGAGAGGGTATGTGGGGCAGCATTAACAGTGAAAGACCGGGGCGCCTGGGTGGCTCAGTCGTTAAGCGCCTGCCTTCGGCTCAGGTCATGATCCCAGGGTCCTGGGATGGAGCCCTACATCGGGCTCCCTGCTCAGCGGGAAGCCTGCTTCTCCCTCTCCCACTGCCCCTGCTTGTGTTCTCTCTCTCGCTGTGTCTCTCTCTGTCAAATAAAATCTTTAAAAAAAATAAAAATTAAAACAAAACAAAACAAAAAACAGTAAAGGGCTATTTCTACCTTAGTGCCACCATGTTGCTCACCTACTGCCGTTGTGTATGGTCTCTGAGGCTGGCCAGTGGATTGGGTCTACTCAAAAACCTAGAGATTTCCATCTTCCTAGAATAGAAAATGAGCAAAATCCTGAACTGGAGTAATGGAACCTGAAAATGACCATACATTTCCTGGCATCACTGACTCTTCATCTCTTTCCATGTGCCCACAGCCCTATGGAAGTGTCTTTCTAATAACATTTTCTTGTGTCAAATTTTATTTTATCTTCTCACCCCTCATCGCTTTTTCTTCCCCCTTCCTAGCAGGGTAACCACATTCCTGAAGGGAAGGTGCATCATTACCATAGACTTTTTCAACACATGAATAAATATCTGACTAATTATCTAGCATCATTTTGTGTGTTTTACTTTTTTTTTTAAAAAAAAGATTTTATATATTTTAGAGAGAGGGTGCATGAATGGGGCTGAGGGAAGGGCCAGAGGGAGAGGAAGAGAATCTCAAGCGGACTCCAGGTGGAGCCCAGTGCGGAGCTTGATCTCACGACCCTGAGATCATGACCGCAGCCAAGAGTGGGACATTCAACCGACTGAGCCACTCAGGCGCCCCCATTTTGTGTGTTTTAAATGTTACATATATTACACAATACAAATTCTTTCATAACTTTTCTTTTTCCTCTGTGGATTTGAGATTTATCCACTATCCATTCATGTAGATCCAGTTCATTCGCTTTGTTACATAGTGACAATAATTTGTCCATTCCCCTACTGATAGACAGTTAGATTGCGTCTGCATTTATGCTCATTTATTTATTTTTTAAATTTTATTTTGTTAGTCCCCATACAATACATCACCAGTTTGCGATGCAGTGATCCACGATTCATTGTTTTTGTACAACCCCCAGCTGTGCACACCTTCTTTGACTCTCCTTGCACTCAGGTGAGAATTTCTGTAGGTCCAGGTTGTGCTTGGAAAGGGAATTGCTGGTCAGAAGGTGGGCATATCTTTCCTAGGTTTGGCAACTTGCTTTCCAAAGTATCTGTGCCAATTTGCATCCCACCAGCTGTGTTAGAGGGTTGTTTCCTCAAACCCCAACTAATCAGTGCTTTTATAAGATTCACCAAAATTTTTCAACCTGACAGGTGTGAAACAGGCATTTGCCTCTCTGTAACTGCTGGGAGGGTTAAGCACCGTTTCTTGTGGCTTCTAGTTGTGTGTTTACATCCTTGGCATATTTTTCCTCTACTTTTGGAAATGGGGAGAGATGGTTCTTTTCTCACTGATTGGTAGAACCTCCTTACATATTCTGGGTGCTAATTTTTTTGGTGATATGATTTGCAAGGACCTTCTCTGGGTCTGGGACATTTTCACTAAAATATCTTTATGAAAGAAAAATGAGAAATAGGGATAAGTGGTCCAGCCTTGAAGAGAAGCATCTAGAAAACGGTCTGTTAATTCTGCTTCTGAGACTCGTTGGTGACATGCTAAGGGCATGGATTATTGTACTTCCTGTTGACTGAGGTGTCGTCCGGACAAGGCTTTCATATTAGTCTTCTTTTTTTCCTTTCTGAGGCTGTGATTTATTTTGACTTTTAAAAGTATTGCCTTTAGACTGTTGAATCTCAGATCTGTACCTCTGAAACAAATAATGCAATATATGTTAAGAAAAAAAAAAAGAAGAAGGTAGCAGGAGGGGAAGAATGAAGCGGGGGGAAATCGGAGGGGTAGACGAACCATGAGAGACGATGGACTCTGAAAAACAAACTGAGGGTTCTAGAGGGGAGGGGGGTGGGAGGATGGGTTAGCCTGGTGGTGGGTATTGAGGAGGGCATGTTCTGCATGGAGCACTGGGTGTTATGCACAAACAATGAATCATGGAACACTACATCTAAAACTAATGATGCAATGTATGGGGATAATATAAGAATAAAAAAATTAAAAAAAAAAAAAAGGATTGCCTTTAGGAAAATGCCTTTGTTCTTGGCGGTTCTCCATGCTCACTTGTTTGGGACTGATGCCATAGCTCAGGTCACAGGTGAACACCTGCCTGCCCACTTTCCAGTACACGGAGCCTTCAGTTCCTGTGACTTCTAGAAGGTTTAGAGTAGCCTGCCAACCCCCACCAGCACGTAGTTGATTAGCTGCCACCCTCCCAAAGTGGAGACATGTTTTTCTTAATACAGAAGCAATCCATGTTTATTACAAACCCTGTCAACAAGCATAATTCTACACCTGTCATGAAGCAAAACTAATACTTTGACTTCTATAAAGTATTTCTAATATGTATATGACTGTGCAAATAATGTACAATAACAAAAGTGTCATAAAATACTTACTGTTTTAGATTGTACGCCTTTCCCTTAAACATTGGAAACCTCTAGGCTAGTGGATATGTTTCTATGGTGTCGACTTTAATGGCTGCATAGCTTTCCCTCAGACCTTGAAGATTATAAAAGATTCCTTAATATTGATTATGTTCGTGCTTTCCTTTTTTTTTTTCTTTTTTAACCATAAGAAGCAGCCTTGAAGGGAATATGGCTATTTATGAATATCTTTATTTCCTCGTGAAAAAAAAGATCTAAGACCCAGAACTACTGGGCTAAAGCCATACTCATTTCTAAGACTTTGGTACAGAGTGCACATTGTTTAATGTGGTTGGGGGAGGGCTCGTCATCTGGGTCACTTGTTTCTGGGACACTTGTTGACCACCTGTCATGTGCCAGGCACTTTCTGTGGGTTGGGAACACGGAGATGTTGAGATGACCTCAGTCCCAGGTGTCAGGGCTCACCATCTGGGCCATTGCGCAGAGCAGTTGAGCAGAGAGGTAGCAGACTCAGGCCATAGGAGACTGTCCCAGGAAGGAAGGAAGGACACTAGTGAAGGGAGGAGGACCGAAACAGTCTTGGGATGATGCACGAGGCAACCATTGGCACTCGTTAGCTTTCTCTCCAAATGATATAAATCACTTACCTTGACCAGAAGAAGTACAGCCTCACCTGTATTTGAGGTGAGTCCTGTAACCTTGGCTTCTGCAGTCTCCACCTCATCAATCAGGGGGAATGATGACACCAGCCTTATCTGCCTCACAAATGTGAGAGTCATGTCACAGAGTGGATGGAAAAGTGGTTTGCTGACTGTCAGTTTCTATATAAATGTTGTGTGAACAGTATTGCTAATGTTGTCCTCGGGTGTGCACAAGGACATCAGATGAGGAATAGCTCCCAGAGGAGGTTGAGGAGGATGCTGGTGCTGGCATGATCCTTCCCCCATCAAAAGGAAGTCCGGCAGCCCTGAGAACCTGCCGTGGGGGCTTAGAATCACCCTGAGGACACAGCTCTGCTCTCACACAGCCTGGGTTCAAATCCCAGGCCTGTGACGTTAGGCACGTGACTTGACCTCCCTGTGCCAGAGTTTCTGCACCTGTAAAATCAGGATGGTCATCACGTCCTTCTGAGAACCAAACGGAAGAAGGCAGATCAGGTGCTTAAACCCAGGACCTGGTGGTGGGAAGTGCTTAATACGTGGAAGCTTTGTTGCTGTTACTGTTGTTTGCAGCTTGTTAATCGTTGCGAAGAAACTGTTGGAGCAGAGAAAAGCATTCCCTCAGCAGTTTAAGAGCAACCTCAAATCAGACTCTAGTTTTTAAGATTGCGTTTTCATTCATCATTCTGGAACTTCCTAAATAGCTCTTTCCTAGTAAAAGTGCCCTGCTCTGGGGATTTAATTATGGGCCATGAGGATTTGCTTTTTTTTTTTTTTCCTTCAGAATAAGACACAAAGAAAGATCTGGTTTGCTGCTACAGAAAATGAGTAGAAGCTCTATTGACCAAACCACCATTTTATCCAAGAAAGCCCTTCTCAACCCCCTCTTCCCTCAAAGGAACACAAAGAAGGGAGGGAGGGAGAAAGAAAGGACATAAGCTCAGTATGTTTCCAAAGATTGCATTACGTAATTTCATGAAAAACTTCTTCCTTTGTTCTTTTTCTCTTGTGCATCTGAGGAATCACAGATCTCGTCCACATAAAAAAGAGATAAAATGACTTACTCAGAGTCACACGGTAAATGAAATGCAGGCATAACTGGACCAGGGTCCTCCTGACATTCCTTTGACCCTCCTAGGTTGCCGCTTCACTGAGTTACTTAAATTGACTCCCAAGCCTTGTATGGAAGGAAACTGTGATGCAGTTGGATTTTGCGATTTGTTTTCTGAATGTTCACAGCCAAAGAACACCAGTTCATTACATAAAGTGCTTAAATGCCCGATCCTGAGGATTAGTCAGTGTAAAGGCTGAGCTGCAGAGATACCAAATTACAGTGGCTAAGGTTAGAAGTGTATTTGTCTTCTGATGTAGCAGCCCTGAGGTTGGTGGGGCCGCCTTGCTCCGTGTGGTCATTCAGGGACCCTGGTTTCTTTAATCTTGGTGCTCTGTTCATTTTCAGGGATGCTTTCCTTATTTGCATCATTGAAGCTTATTTACATGGAAGTGCGGGAGGGTGGGGGGGCATTAAAGCTCAGTGGCTTGAGGTCAAGGCCCAGAAGAGTCACACAGGACTGTGTTCACAGCCTGCTGGCACAAACCCAGGAACAAATATGGCCCTTGCCAAGCAGCCCCACAGACACCAGGCTGAAACTTGAGGGTTGGGATAGGGGGCAGGTGGGAAGAAGTTTCTGTCCCGGAGAGGAGAGGAATGGCTGCCGGAGGACGTATAGCAATCTGGGTCACAGATGTGAAGGTGCTTTTGATTCATGTCCTTTTGCTCTCTAATGAAATGGGAGAAGGAAACTCCTGCTGCTTGAATGGTGGCACTGTGCAGTCGGCCTCAGCAGACAGACCCCATGCCTTGGAAGGCAGATTACCCGGGAAGGCATGGCTGGTGTGAGAGGGAGTCCGTCCACGGCAGCTCATCCCCAGTCTGCTGTGTGGGAGGATTGGCAGTCTTGGCCCTCTTCTCCTATTAGAATATTTCATGGGGAGATCCAAGGACACCGTTTGAAGAAAGCCTTGAGTTCCCAGAGCCCAAACCAATGATGTCACCCAGCGTTCGCAGTGCCATCTTGTCCTGGCCCGCAGTGGTTGGGTGGAATGGTCTAAGGACGGTGGGCTTTAGGCTTCTGTTTACCAACATGGGGTTTCCTGCTCGATGATGCTCCGCAGAACAAACAAAGCCATAGATCACACTCCCAGATGGCTTCCTTATTTTTAGTTTGGTAAGAAATTTCTGGAATCTATTCTGTCATGACCGTGGTCTGAGTAACTTTAATAAAGGGCAATCTCAGGCCCTTCCAGGAAGGTTATATTTGTGAACTTGTTATCGCCTGGCACAAGCAAGGGAATCATTGAAGACTGTGTGTGTGTACAACTTGTGTGTTTTTCCTTTGGCGCATATACAGTTAAATTCCCCCAATCCAAAAAGGCGATCTCCCACTTCCAGGGGGAAATAATTAAGCTACAAATTACAGCGGAACTCACTCTTCTCTGCTGCAGGGAGCCTCTCGTACACTGCTACAAAATTGCTTTGTTCAAGTGGGGCCACCGAGCTGTGGGTGGTTGGCTCGTCCACATTCCTAGATGCAGGACCAAGATAGAAACCTTTTAAAGTCTCGGACCAGGGGGACAAACATCTGGATTAGCGTCCTGGGACTGCCAGGACAAATTAGTACAACTTGGTGGCGGAAAACAATAGCAATTTATTCTCTCCCAGTTCTGGAGGCCAGAATTCCAAAATCAGGCCATCCACAAGGTTTCTTCCAGGCTGTCAGGCTCTCGCTGCTTCTGATGCCAACCAGCAGCCCTTGATTTGTAGATGCATCATGGCGGGGTCTGCCCCTGTCTGCAGGGAGCCTCTTCCCCGTGCCTCTGTCTCAAATCTCCCTCTCCTTGTAGGGAGATCAGTCACTGGGTTTGGAGTCAGGGCCCAGCCTAGATTCTGGATGATTTCATCTCAAGAGCCTCAACTTAATTATATCTGCAAACAGCCTGCTTCCAAATAAGGTCACGTTCACAGGTACCAGGGGTTGGGACTTGGGCATATCTTTTTGAGCGACATGGTTCAATGCACTAGGTGCATTAAGAGAGGAGTTTAAATCCATTACCACCAAGCACCAAACCCCCTTGTTTTGTTGACTGCAAAGACTGACCACATAGAGCCTTAGAAATGCAACAGGCATGTTTTTCCACATTTGGAGAATCAGATTTGCCCAAAAGCAAACTGGCTCGTCCTGTAGAGATGGGTAGTAGTAGATTGTCTCGGGGCATGCCCAGGTTCACGGGCAACCCCATCTGCACAGCTGCCTATGAACGAGCCGGCTTGCTCGTTGTCAGCAATGCTTCCTTTGCATGTGCTCTTCTTTCTTAGGCTCTGTAATTAGTTGGTGGGTGCTGCTCCTATCATTCATCTCTCAGGGCTTGATAAGTTATTTTACTTCTTAATGGGCACCTCCTGGCATATTTTCCACTTTGTACCTTTGCTGTTTGTTGTGGTTTCTGTGAGCCCCATAAAAAGTAAGATAAAAAAAACAAGTGAGAACAGGGCAGGAGAAGTCAGAACTGTAATTTAGTCTTGGAAGGTTCAACTGGATGTGTTTTTTCCTTGGCCCTCCTGCCATCACTGCTTCACTGCTCAGAGCCAGGCCCTGTCCCACTTCGTGCCCAGTGACATTGAGCCCGCCCCCACATGTTCCCATCCTTTATGGGCAGAATCAGTGTCTTCCTAGGTGCCTGATGGAAAGTGGAAGATTGTCCTTTCTGTCAGACATTCAGGACCTTTGTAGGAAATTGAAGAAATATTAAACTTAAAACAATTCCTTTTTTTTTTTTTTAATTACAAGGGATAGTGTAGTTTAGCTGCTGTAGGATGAGAAAAAGTCACTGGGTTTGAACCTGAAGCAGGGGTGGGGTTTGAAGGGTGGACCTTAGCAATTCCGGTTCTGAATCTGGCTCTTGGGCTACCATCTAGAGTCCCCCTTCCTGCTTTGGGATTCTTTAGCACCGACGGGAGACGGTCTCCAGAAGGTGTTTTCTGCGACGGGAAAAAGGGAAGGCCAGGGTCAGCTGCTTTGTGTGGCTCTGGTGTGCGTCCTCCAAACACTGGCTTCCAGACCTTTCCTGAGCTCATCCTCTCTCCGAGGACAAGGAACGAGAGAACACCACTGTCCCAAAGACCTCTCGTGACTTTTTTTTTTTTTTCATTTAGGACAAGGAATGATGGTAGCCTTGAAAATGTCATTTGTGTTTTCTTTGGTTGTTGAGAAGGAAAGACCTTTAGGTCTAGGCTGTTTTATACACAAGCATGCACACATTTAAGTAGAATCCCTTGTCAATCTTCTTAAAATGAACATAGTGAGTGCTCGAGACGCATCTGAGCAGGCTTGGGTAGTCCAAGTTGGAGGTCTGTCTATTCCTTTTCTTTTCTTTTTAATTTTGGTAAAATATATAAACAGTTTACCACTTTTAGTGTATGGTTCTGTGGCATTAAGTACAATCACATTGTTGTATAACCATCATGATCGTCTCCAGACATTTTTCTATTCCCAAGCTGAAACTCTGTCCCCATTAAACACTAACACCCCATCCCTCCACTCCCAGCCCCTGACAGCTACCCCTCTACTTTCTGTCTCTGAATTTAACTACTTTATGGACCTCTTATCAACAGAATCATATAAGATTGTCCTTTGGGGATGACTTAGCATATCCTCCAAGTTCATCTGTGTCGTAGCCTATGTCCGAATTTCCTTTCTGAGGCTGTGTCCTATCCCATTGTGTGTGTAGACCACATTATCTCTTTCATCCATCCCTGGATACTAGAGTTTTTACCTTCCTCCTTGTCTTCCCGAGGCTTTCCTTTCCATCCATTTCTACCTTCAGCTACCTGCTTCTCTTCTGTGACATACACCAGAACCGAATCTTGCTGTCATGAACCCTCTCTGCAAACAAGATTTAACAGGGTTTGTTAAAAGGAAAAAAAGAAAGAAAAAAGAACAGATACTAGTTCCAAATAAAAAACCGGCTTCAGGCAAGTTCTGGTGACATCTGTGAGGAAAAGAAGGTGGCCCAAGAGATAGCAAGGCTTCCTGGCAGGATAAAGCACTTCCTAAAGCTATATGCAAATCTCAGAGCACTAAATATTGTAAGAGTTACTTTCTAGAAGAAAACATGGGTTTTGAAGACCACGCACAGGATTTTGTTTTACCAGGTGTTGCTTTTATGTATAAGAGAAAAGCAGCGGAACAAGATGCTTGCTGTAGCTGAAGTGGTGTTTTCTGTCCCTTCACTGCTCAGGACAAAGTCAAGCCGACTAGCACACTACTTAATTAGGGTTCTCTTAAGGCATGCCAGTGGCATCTGCTTCTCAAAAGATAAGTCTTAATTTTGAGCGTATGACTTGATTTAGCCAAACCCCCAGCCCACTTCAAAGTCCAAATTGATCCGTGTTCTCTGAGGAAGTAACTATCTGGGATCACCTTACAACATGAAATTTGAAAAATAATGTAAAATAATTACAATTCTTATTTCAGTTTTAGGATTTTGTAACCTTTAGCCACCAAGGCCCATTCTGTTGCCTATAATGGGCATGCCAGGTCGCTTTGGCAGAAGCACGGATGTTGTTGAAAGAGGATGGTAAAGAGTGACTTTTTGTTTGGGTTGACTCCTCTGGGAAGCCGTCATTGCCTCTTCCCCTGGATGTGGGCCTCTTTTCTCCCAGGCTCCTGAGGCTGTGAATAAGCTCATCAGAGTACTTATCACATCGTGGTCCTAGGATCATGTACACACAGGGTTTGCAAACTAGACCTTGTATTTATAGGGGGCACCAGATTCCACATTGTTTTATTCCAAGTACAGGGCCAATATATGGCAGGGGTGACAACCACCACTTATCAGATGCCTGCTGCATCCCAGGTACAGTCCTAGGAACTTAACAGCCTGAGAAAGGCATGATTGTCACCATTTTACAGCTGAGGAACTGTGGCCCGGGAGTTTAGATCTCCCCCCTGCTCACTCAGCTCATCAATGGGGACAAGAGGCCTGTCGGGACTTCAAAGTTTAGTGCCTTTCCTATCAGAACATGACTTCCCTATTGGTGGGAAAACACCAAATGTCTCATGGAAGAATTAGTAAAAGCACAATGAGGTAGCAATAGGTCCTTGCCTGTATGTATACACACGTATCGTACAGTCATCAGCGTGTAAGACAAATGAATAGCGATGACATTCTGGTCTCCTCTTTCTGTGCCACCCAGATTTTTCCAAGCATGTATTCGAATACCTTAGTGGGGGGGTGGGGATGATGCTGCCGAATTGAATTGTTTACTACTTATTAATTTACTTTTCAATTTATAATTCTCCATGGGAAGTGAAAGATTATTTCATAAAAGATATTTGAAATAAAGTCATCAGTAATTTGAGGTAATAATGTATTTAGAGACTCATTTTATACCATGCGTAAAAATAAACTTGAGAGTCTGAAGGGGTTAAATATAATAAATTTGTTTCCTTAAAATTGATACCGCCAGTGGGGCACCTGGGTGGCTCAGTCGGCTAAGCGTCAGACTCTTGATTTTGGCTCAGGTCATGTGGAGTCTGCTTAAGATTCTCTCTCTCCCTCTGCCCCTTCCCCCACCCCGCTCGCTTGTGCATGTGCACTCTCTCTTAAAAAATAACAAAAACCTGCCAATTATTTTACTAGCAAAAGATGGGTTTATTCAGGAATAGGAGAGAATTGCAATTTGGGACAAACAAGGTATGGCAAAACCACGGGCAAGTCCAGACAACAAAGGAGAGGTACACTCTTTACAGAGGAAAGGGGGAGGTTGGGAAGGCTATTTTTTTTTTAAAGATTTTATTTATTTGTCAGAGAGAGAGAGAGCACAAGCAGGGGGAGCACAGCAGGTAGAGGGAGAGGGAGAAGCAGGTCCCCACTGAGCAGGGAGCCCGAGGCGGGGCTCTATCCCAGAACGCTGGGATCATGACCAGAGCCAAAGGCAGACACTTAACTGACTGAGCCACCCAGGCGTCCCTGGGAAGGCTTTTGTAAACGCAAAGTCTATTGGAGGAAAGTGGGAGTAGGGAGTATGGTGGCTTCTCATTGGCTGAGTTCTGAGTGTCTCTCATTGGCTGGGCTGTTGCCAGGGCAGGAGGAAAGCCTTTCCTCTCCCTGCCAGATAGTAAAGTGGTAGCCATTGCAAGGTCCACTTCTTCCTATTGGGTCTGCAATCAATGAGGTATGGTGGAGCCTGAGAGCTCCCCCCTGCTCAGCCTCCCAACGCCATTTTAGTGAGGCTTCTTTTTATAAATTTTAACAAAGTTAAACCAAAACAACAACAACCAGGAGATAATAGAATTAAAGAAGTCTAGTAAAGAGCTCATACAAATTTATAAGGTCTCCAGTAGATAAAGTGGCAAAATAATTCAAAAAGAGAGCTCACAATAGAGGGAATATAGTTAACAAATAGAAATTATTCTGAAACTCTGGCAAAAATATTAAATTAGAAAAATGAAGTATCACTTCTCACACATTTAATTAGCAAAAAAAAAAAACCTTTTTAAACACCTAATATCCGTGGCTGGTAGAGAGTATATCACATATTTTTCTATGTGTCAGTTTGCATTATAAATTGGTACTACTCTTGGAAACATGTCTGGCAATATATAGATCAAGAGCTTTAAAATATTTGTGGCTAGGGGCGCCTGAGTGGCTCAGTTGGTTAAGCGACTGCCTTCGGCTCAGGTCATGATCCTGGAGTCCCTGGATCGAGTCCCGCATCGGGCTCCCTGCTCGGCAGGGAGTCTGCTTCTCCCTCTGACCCTCCTCCCTCTCATGCTCTCTGTCTCTCATTCTCTCTGTCTCAAATAAATAAATAAAATCTTTAAAAAAAAAACTTGTGGCTATTCTAGTAATCTCATCTAAGAAAAGAATACAAAAATATAAAAAGTTATATACATGAGCATGTCTGTTGCGATATTAGCTTTCAATAATGAAGTAATGATGCAGAATATCACTCATTTACCCATTCATTTGAAAATTATTCTAAAGTCATGGCAACATGACTAAATTTACCTAATATTAAATGAAAAAGTAAGATTTTAAAGTTATAGTTACTCTAAGTATACCTTTACAAAAGAAACTTGTTTACAGTTACCAAAAGGAAGTATACTAGAATGATCCAGTGATTGAGTTGTGGTGAGATTCTGGGAAATTTTTTGTTTTCTTGTTTTGTGATGCAGTTACTTTTAAAATTTAAAACATTTTTATAAGTAGACTTTATTTTTAAGAGTTCTGTTCCCTAGGGGCACCTGGGTGGCTCAGTTGGTTAAGTATCTGCCTTTGGCTCAGGTCATGATCCCAGGAGCCCCGCATCGCATCGGGCTTCTGGCTCAGCGGGGAGCCTGCTTCTCCCTCTCCCTCTCCTGTTCCCCCTGCTTGTGTTCTCTCACTCTCTCTGTCAAATAAATGAATAAAATCTTTAAAAGTTCTGTTCCCTAGAGTATTTACTAATTTTATGCTTATTATTTCAATCAATAAAACCCAAACGATGCAGGCTTACTTGACTGGCTTTCAAATTGAAATATTAATTAGGCAGTATTATCTTAATGAGAAAAATGTGCTTAAGACACCATAGATTAATTGTACTTTTGCCAAACTACTCTATGATTAAATGATTTTCTTTTCTAATTTGCATAGTGTTTTGGAAAAAATCAGATCTATAATCAGTGAAGCAGAGACTTCATTGCAAGCAAGCTTGAATTATGTTTTAAAAACTTATCCTTTTGGGGGATGAAAGCATGGATTGCTTCTGCCAACCCCTTTGTGAAAAATACATAAAAATCTGAATCTTGCATAAAGATAAACACAGCTTGATTTAAAATTTTAGGGTAATTGTTGAGGTCTAGTTTAGAAAACACCATGTCATTTTCTCCTCTTATATGTGTTGGTATTGATCCCAAGGGACATATGTCAAGCTGTAAAAGTTAATTTTTCTTGTGGCAACATCTGGTTCCTTAGCCAACTCAGGGTACTTACTAAGTGGATGTGCACAAAGCTTTAGTTGCTAATTCTAGTTCTGCCTCCAGCTAGCTGCTCACTCGTAGCCCGGTTTTCCTGTGTACATGAAGTCTGATCTTAAAGTACAGGGGCTGTTTGGGATGCCCATAGGATCAACCAGGTCTCACTTTTCTGGATTTATATTTAATTCAGTGGACATTGTCATTTTGGTTGTACATACACACCAGTTAAAAGAAATTAAAGGTGATATTTTTAAATGAAAAGATTCCTTATCAATTTGAGTAGCGACATGGTTCCTGAAGTCCCTTCCATTTTTAGGATTTGGGTGATCTCAGAGCAAGAATGCAGCATGCAGAAGTTCCTTGCTAAGACTTTTTGTATTCTAGTTGGAAGGCTGAAAAATTGGTTTTTGAATGCAACTACCTATAAAGATCTGGATGGTTGGTTCTGGACAAGACACTGTCAGAAATCTGGATTAATTTGAAAGCTAAGTTGGTCCTAGGGAACTATCTTATAGATAAAATTGTCAGAGACAAAAATGTTGACCAACTGCAAACCCTCTGCATGGGCAATAGGATGGAGTTTTGGTGGTGTCTACTAATCCTATCAGCTGATCTCAGAATGTACTGAACCAGTTGGTTTAATTCTGAAGTTTGGGTGCTGTGTAGTATTTCCCGCACACCTGAATCCTCACTTTGGTGGTGGTAGACTTCACTCTGGTTCCAAGCAAGTAGTTAGAATGATTTGCATTTTGCATGGGGCACCTGGGTGGCTCAGTCGTTAAGCGTCTGCCTTCGGCTCAGGTCATGATCCCAGGCTCCTGGGATCAAGCCCTGCATCGGGCTCCCTGCTCTGCAGGGAGCCTGCTTCTCCCTCTCCCACTCTCCCTGCTTGTGTTTCCTCTCTCGCTGTGTCTCTCTCTGTCAAATAAATAAATAAAATCTTTAAAAAAAAAAAAAAGAATGATTTGCGTTTTGCAGTTCTAAATTCTGGAACACTGAGGGTGTTTCCATGGCCTGCAGTAAAGATTATTCTTTCTTGAGGTTCCGGGTTCACGTTCAAATTGGAATAAGGACTATCAGCTTCTTCATCTCGGGCTCGAGGCACGATGAAGTTTATATACTGCACATAAAATATAGTTTTATGGTTTCATAAACTTGACCTATGGCATTTGTTGCTTTGTACATCTTAAGCTGATAGAATTTTTGTTGCTGGAGAGAAATTCAAGGGCTCCCCAGGGCATTGGTTTCCAAACTGAATCTTTAGGAGAAACAAAAACAATTCTCTGGTCCCATTATAGACCTGGTCCATCAGAAGGAAGCCCATGGAGTGTGGTCCAGGAATCTGTGTCCTTGAAAAGCTCTGGAGGAGGGTTGGAAGGAGGAGGAAGGAGTGGAGGGGTATTCTCCAGGGTATGGAACAGGCCAATAGATCATTGCTTAAGCTGGAAATGGGTACTGAGAATTAAATGTTCTCTCTATTCTTTGCATGCATTTGAAAGTTTCCATCATGAAACGACTGAAAAAAAAAAAAAGGTTCCCAGGTGATCCTGATAATGAGCCAGGCTTGGGGGGCACAATCCACTCCTCCCACCTAAGGGAAGAGAAACTGCAGGGGCCATCCAGTTCATTTGTGGGATCTAGAACTCCTGTTTCTGCCTCACAGGTCTGGGCTTTCAACCCCACATTGCCTTTGTAAACTAATCATTTGCCTGGTCTTCTCGGAATTTAAAAGAGCATTAAGAAACCTAATATGTATGACTCAACCTTTTTTTTTTTTTTTTTTAAACAAACACGAGGGGTGCCTGGGTAGCTCAGTCGGTTAAACGTCTGACTCTTGGTTTCGGCTCAGGTCATGATCTCAGGGTTGTGAGCATGGAGCCTGCTTAAGATTCTCTCTCCCCCCCGCTTCTTCTCCCCCTCCCCACCCCCCTGCTTGCTCACGTGCTCTCTAAAAACAATAAAAACAAATAAAACACGGGAATTTTGCAAGATTTGTTTCTTCCTTCACAAATTTTTCTCCTTAGGATGCATTCATTGGATTGCAAGAGAATCGCCGGCTTCTCAGACTGCGGTGCTTCCCCTTTGCCACTAAGTCCCATGCTCAACTGCATAAGTCCAATGATACAGGAACGAGGGGCTGATGAGGGAAAAGGGGCTGCACAGTGCAGTTGTGTCTGGTGAACAGCACAGCAGAATGCAGAGCGGAGATGGGGGAGACCAGCCAGAGACTGGAGAGTGAGAGGAGCAGGACTAGACTTTGCCTGTGGCCAGTCATGGGTCGGAGCCTCCCGTTGGGCCAACAAAACTGTTAACTTGTTTGTCATCTAGAAACATGTTATCCATTTCCTCAAGCAGCTGTCCAGCTCAATTCACAATGTGTCACACTGTCTGAATGATTGGACCAGAATTCCAAGGGATGCAGGGCAGGGCTGAAAAAGAGGAGAAGGAAGGAGAATGGGGAACCCCACATAACTGAGTTGAAAGGAATTCTCATAGGGACCACCTTGATTTCTGTTTTGCTTTGGCAAGTGTTTTGTTTTTTTTTTTAATTGTGAATGAAAGTAAGTATTGCTTTACATTTTTGTTACAAATGTTTATTTAAAAAAATACAGTTGTCCATATTTTATGGATTTATGGAGATACATAACATAAATTTCACCCACTGAAAATATACAGTTCAGTGATTTTTAGTATATTCAGAATTGTGCAAACAAACCCTGTGGGCTCAAGAGAAAATTTTGTCCTCCCTTAACTACATAGAAGCATCGAAATTGGGGGTCTTTCCCAGAATAAGGGTTATTAGCAGAGATATATTTTATGCAAATGACCTATCTGTACGGCAGGGCAAACATCTAATTGCCAAAATGTGCTCTTTTTATTACCCTGTGAAGTGCATTCCTCTCCTCAGAAAGCCCAGACCCCTACCCCCTTCTCCTTGACATAGAGACCTCATTTTGCCTATCTCTGGAATTTCCATGTCTGTGTGGATTCCTCATACGTATACCTATTACATTTTATCTCTTCCTGTTAATCTGTCTCATGTTCTCAGTCCAGCTAGAAGGACCCTTGAAGGGGACAGAAATTCTTGCTCCCCAACAGTGACCAAATAGTATTCCATTGTGTGGCATACCACATTTTGTTTATCCATTCATCAGTTGATGGACATCGGGGTTGTGTCCACTTTTGATTCTTAGGGAGAAGGGAGGGGCAGAAGGAGAGTTTTTTTTTTTTTTTTTAAGATTTTATTTATTTGCGAGAGAGAGAATGAGAGACAGAAAGCATGAGAGGGAGGAGGGTCAGAGGGAGAAGCAGACTCCCTGCTGAGCAGGGAGCCCAATGCGGGACTCGATCCCGGGACTCCAGGATCATGACCTGAGCCGAAGGCAGTCGCTTAACCAACTGAGCCACCCAGGCGCCCGGAGAGAGAGAATCTTAAGCAGGCTCCACACCCAGCGCAGAGCCCGATGCAGGGCTTAATCTCACAACCCTGAGATCATGACCTGAGCCAAAATTAAGAGTCAGATGCTTAACCAGCTGAGCCACCCAGATTCCCCAGTGTCCACTTTTCGTGACTAATACTGCTATGAACATAACCATACAGGTTTTGTGTGAACACACGTTTTCAGTTTTCTGGAAGATACACAGGGAAGTAGATTGCTGGGTTGTATGGTAGCTTTATATATAGCATTTTGAGGTGCCCCCAAACTATTTTCTAAACCAGCTGTACCATTTTCCTATCCTACCAACAGTGTCTGAGGGCTCCAACCACTCCACATCCATGCCATCACTTACTGTTGCGGATCTTCTTAATTCTAGTTTTCCTGGCAGGTGTCAAGTGGCATTTCACTGTGGTTTTGATTTTCATTTTCCTAATGGCTAATGATGTTGAGCATCTTTTCATGTGTTCACTGGTCATTATATGTCTCTTGTAGAGAAATGTCTATTCAAATCCTTGGCCCATTTTATAATTGGGTTGTTTATCTTTTCATTGTTGAAATTATAAGAGTACTTGTTTTATTTTAAGCATGTTTCATTGTGTGAGTAGAAAAGCGAATGGAAAAATAAATATTTTAAATTTTGAAGAGACATTGTAAGCAGCTTGACTGGCTTATGCTATAGTTCTGTGTAACCTACTTTTAGGGATCATTCTGGTTATTGGAGAAATCTGACCTTGATAATATAAATATATTAAATATAGCACATATATAGAATCGTGAATCCTTTTATAGCCTGGTGGGCTAGGTGCTAGACCTACAGAGGGGAATACTAAGTTAGTGGACATAACGGTTTTCCATTGAGAGCATTTTAATATTTATGGATCTTTCATGTTATATAAATTTGAAACTCATGTGTAATTGAGACTGTTTCCATTGGAGGTTTTTTGCCTTTAGCTAAGTTGTATGGAAACTCAAGAGATAAGTATCTCATTTGTCGTATTGTGAATTTTTCCAGGAGAAGAAAACCTTTTTTTCTTGCAGACAGTTGAAGGAAATTATCGTTTCTGTCTTTAAATTATCATAATTGGGTTTCTCCGTCACAGACTTGTAAAACTGTGGAGATGTATAAAGTCATGTTTATTCATTTGATATTCCAAATACAAGTATACTAAACTTGATTATGTTAATTTCAGAAGAATAAAACATTACATTTAGAATTAGGCAAATATACACAAGTTGTGTGTACAAGGATTGCTTCCATTTCCATGATAAAGTCACATCTGATCCCCAGATCTAATTAGCAGCTGTTTATTGGTGTATCCGACACACAACAGCTGACTTCTCCCACCTCTGTAATGAGGACACCATCAGCAGGTGAGGTAGGGCACTGACCATTAATTAGAGTTCTCAGCCAGAATCACAGAGCCTGGTGCAGGCTCCTAGGAGTTGAGTCAAGGACACCACGGCAGTGGTTGTGAGGTCACTCACAGGAGGTCAAATTGCACAGCAGCCTACAGAGTTATTTATCAGATACACTGAAATGGATCTCAGTATAATACATACCTTCATTGGTCAATGTTCTGTGATACTTTACATGTTTCCAGGCTCTATGAGTTTCTTAGGGATGCTGGAGCAAATTGCCACAGGACTGGTAGCTCAAAACAGCAGAAATATCTTCTCTCGCGGTCCTGGGGCTAGAAGTTCAGCATCAAGGAGCTAGCAGGGCCATGCTCCCTCTGAAGGCTCTAGAAAATCATCCTTCCTTGCTTTTTCCCTGGCGACTCTTGGCACTCCTTGACTTATGGCTCCATCATTGCAATCTCTCTGCTTTGTCTCCATGTGGTCTTTTTCTCTCTGCGGTCTCTGTGTGTTCTCTCCTCTTCTTTTTTCTTTTTTTAAGATTTTATTTATTTTTGTGAGAGAGAGTGCAAGCACAAGGCGGGGGGTTGGCGGGGTAGGGAGGGCAGAGGGAGAGAGAGAAACAGACTCCCCACTGAACAGGGAGCCAGACGTGGGGTTCAATCCCAGGACCCTGGGATCATGACCTGAGCCGAAGGCAGACACTTAACCGACTGAGCCTCCCAGGAGCCCTCTCCTCTTATAAGGACACCGGCCACTGGAGTTAGGGCCCTCCCTAATCCAGTAGGGCCTCATCTTAATTTAACTGCCTATGTAAAGACCCTATTTCCAAATAAGGTCTCATTCTGAGGTCCCAGATGGACAGGAATCTGGGAGGGGGTGGGGGGGTGTGCATGCTGTTCAACCCAGTTCACAAACCCAGCCACTTCATTTTTCAGGTATGACTTTTTTAAATGATTGTAGGTTTGCATGGACGTCACCTCCCAAACAAAATGATCTAACAAAATCCATCTCAAAAATCTGGGAGGTGGGTGTTTGTATGTTTCAGAAGGGCTTTTTAAAAATCCAGATGGGAACTGATGTTTTTGGAGTACCTACTATGTGGTAGGCACCTTTGCACATATTACCTCTTTTAATTCTGTCAAATTACCTTCTTTTGCTAGTTTGTCATGTAATTGCAATTTACTAAATTTGTTGGTAAGTTCTTTAAAATGTTACCATTTCCTACCTGTTTGCCTGTATTTATGTCTGTCTCATGCCAAATATGTGACTTTTAGCCCCTTCAGAGCTGACTTGGAACAGATTTTTTAAGCTACATGGACCTTAGGTTCCATATCTGTGAAAGTGGGGGGACTGTTCATAGTTACCTTATACAACATCGTGGCTAAGAAATACCACGTTTGTCAAATACGTAGTATGGCACAAATGTCAATTCCTGTAACTTTTTCCTGGCTCTTTTAGATGAGTGTGCATGTTCTTTTTGTCATTACAGCCAGAGATGGTTTGGGGATAGATGTGTTGCAGACATCCCAATTTTGCATCAAGACCTTGTTATTACTCATTGGCCTATCAGTTAAGAATTACATGCATCTGTATACAATAGAAAAATTCCAGATGGTAGCAGATGAACTAAGAGCATTCTCTGCTCTCTCATGTGAAAGGAGCATGGAGGGGAGTAGGCCAGGATTTATGGAGCAGCTCTACAGTTGTTTGGAACAAGGTTCTGTCTCCGCCACACTGTCTGAGCTCGTGGCCCCTGGGCACAGCCAAAAAGCGCTGCTGAAGCTCCAGCCCTCAGGTTTGTGGTGCAGGTCACCATATGGCAAAAAAGGGTACCTCTCCCAGCTGAATGACCTTCTTTTAAGCAGCTTTTCAGGAAGTCCTTACACTTTTTTCTTTTTTTTTTTAAGATTTATTTATTTATTTTAGAGAGCAAGCAAGGGAAGGGGCAGAGGTAAAGAGACAATCCTGAAGCAGACTCCCTGCTGAGCACGTAACCCAATGTAGGACTTGATCCCAGGACCCTAAGATCATGACTGGAGCTGAAATCAGGAGTCGGCCATTCAGCCAACTGAGCCACCCAGGCGCCCCAGTCCTTCCTTACTCTTATATCTCATTTGTCACATGGCCACACTTCGCTGCTAGAGAAATGTTTTCTTTCACTACGAATCTCAGTGTGCCCAGGCAAAATGGGGATTCTGTTACTAAAGAGAGAGAGTAGATGGGGTAGGTAACCAGCATTCCCTACTGTAATGGTATTATATTCTGTAAAGCCCTGAAGATAGCACTTGGGGGATGAAAGGTCCGATCTGGAAAGTGAACCATAGATGAGCCTGTTTCTGGGCTAAAAACACCCTGATTTAGAACAACAGCCCTTCCCTCAGGCCATGCTGGCTTCCCCCCCACCCCCCATGTGATGGGACAAGAGGCGGAGCTCCAGGGTCCCTGTGAAGGGCATTAGAACATGCAGCGTTTTACTTCTAGATCCAGACGTAAGAAAAATTGCTCCATGCTTTGGTCAGCCATTTTGCTGAGTGAGGTTTTAGGCAGCAAGACATTCATCACTGTTCTGAATCCTGGCTTCAGAAGGCAAGAAAAATAGACTTGTCTCTTTGTAATTCACAGCCCTTCCTGAGGGTCCAATCCGCAAGTCTGGCTGGGATCGAGCAAATGATTAGTTGCAAATTGTCCATGAATTTTAGTTCTGGGAAGAATGAAATAAAAATTAAAATTAGGTAGAAATCCACACATTCGGTAGAATTTAGCACATTTAAGTGGCTGTATGGGTCCTTCTCTCCCCACCCTCACCCCCAGTAATGATGATAGAAAGAACATTGCACATTCAACCATAAGACACGGATTCTAATTCTGCCCCAGTGCCAGATAGCTGACTATCTTTCAGCACATCCTTGCTCACATGTAAAATGAGGGAGGTGCAGTGATGAAGAGCCTTTGCAGCGCTGAGATTGACTTGCTCGTTTATTCAGTTCATTTCTCGAATGTCTTCTCCGGCACTGGACTGGGCACTGGGGCTACAAAGCGAAAACTTGCACAATGGCTGGTTCCATCCACCTCTGTGATTTATGCAGAGGTGCTTGCAGCTGCATACACAGGCACCTCTGTCCCCAGCTACCAGAGCCCACCCCCAGGATGGTGCAAACTGCCGGGTGGAGTCTGCACTTCAATGAGACAGATTTGCTCTGGGCCATCATCACATGCTTAATTAGTTGTAATTGTGGGAAGTGCCTGCCGTAAGCTTCTGTTTCAGAGGGATCCAACTGGAAGAACAAGAGCAGAATGGCTAGAAGGTGAGGCAGAAGATGGGGCCGGGAGCTGACACGAAGTTCTCACAGGGCTGTAGGAAGCTATCGGAGGGTGAAAGGGGGGGGGCATGGTCAGCTGCTGGAGGGGAGCAGGGGTTCTAGATTTCCCGTGGCTTGGCAGCAGGGAGGTTGAGCAAGGCAAGGATGCAGGCCTGTAGAGCCCATAGTATTAAAAAAAAAAAAGAAAGAAAGAAAGAAAAGGAAAGGAAATCGTTCCTCATTTATAATTCTGATTAACACAGAACATTTATAAACTACAGCCTCTGGAAAACTGACACAGAACGCGTTACAACATGTCATTCCCAGTCTCTTTCTAATGAAAAATGTGAAGAGCCTAAGATCAAAGGACGCAGATGCTCAGGAGCTGTTTCATCTCAGGGCCTGACGGGGACAGGATGACGGACTGGGTTTTAAATGTGGAATATCTGGTCTGTTTCATGTCTTTCAACCTAACTAGGTAGGAGCTGTTTCTCTGCACGTTTGTAATCTCATTCTTGGACTTGCCCCCTCCTGGCTCATTGGCTGGGTTGGAAGCCTAACTTTGTTCTTTAGGGTGGCCCCCAGTCCATCTGCCACCAGATATCTCCTGTCGCCATCTGACTTGCACCGGCTCCGTCGATATCAAAGGGGAGGATTTGAGATCAAAAGAGAGAACAAATTTGATGATGAACCAGGGGAAACAGGCCAGGTTTGTCCCTAATGGGCCTGTTCCATCCATTTGGGTGAATTATGCATGAACTGGCAGGGAGCTGCCAACCTAGGCAGGGCTGCCTCCAGCCACCAAAACCCGAATCCAAATAGGGAAGAAACCACCGGGCGGCTTCCCAACTGTGGCCACAGATGGGCACCGCATTTCCCCTCCCATCTTAAAAACCGTGTTGAAATTGGGTCATTCAACCATCTGATGACCACCAGGTCTGCCTTTGTCAAGTTCTTGTAAAGAACATAGAGGACTTTTGGAAATAAAGCACTTTTATGACTGTTCGGTAGAGTGGGAACTTGCATTCCAATGAGAGATTCACTGACATTATTTTGAACCAATATTGAGATTTTTATCAGGCTAAGAGGCTAATGTCTTAAGGCCTTGCTCATGCCAGAAACCTATTGTGTCCTGAAAGTTCAGTTGGCCCCACATGTTCACCTTCGAGTGGGGTCAGAAGAGATGCTACATTAAATTTCAGGTCAAAGGTGACTTTATTCTTCCAGTGCACTATTGAACGAGTCTGGTCTGGAGATGTTGGGATTGCCTCCATTAAGCTTAGCTGTTCATCCCTTCATTCTTGCATACGTTCTCATTCATTATTTCCTCCCTAGGTGTACATGTGTAGTCTTTACTGTTCACCTGTCCTCTACAGGTGCATATTGCAAGTATTTTTGGACCTATTAGGACTTTTTTTTTTTTTTAACTGTGTTAAAAACTTCCACTCCACATACAGTTTTGAGAACATTCTGGCCATTAAACAGCTCTGTGGTTGTCAAAAATAAGTAGCACAGATCAAGTAAAAAGGGATTACAGAATTTGAGACTTTACTCATGCATTTTAATAAGAGTCTGACTCAGGCATTTCATATTCTGGGAAATGTACTACATGTGTACTCCATGTCGGCTGTTCTGCAGGGACATAGGCGAGGCTAGGGGCATAGACCTTTGCTGAATATCTAAAGAGCTTTAACTAGAGAGTGTGTCCCACTTCCTCCCGCATGAATTTTTCCTCCCTCTTTCCCTCCCTCCCTGCATCCATTCATTTACTCATCCATACATTGATCATCTGAGTTCTCTTTTATTAATTTCTAGCATCTTTAGACTCTCCCCGGCAAGTAGGTAAGGAGGGGGAGCCCACAGGAGTGAAATTGATCCCACCGAGCATAATTAGCCCCAAATATTACACACCCTCCCCTCAAGAGCTGAGTAAGTTACGGCTTATAGACCGAAAAGATCTTACAGCCTTGGCAGTTTTGTGTGGTATTCCAAGGCAGTTGAAGGACCAAAGATCGGGAAATAACTTTGCACGATGGCAAGGGAGTGATCCTTCACTGACATGGATGCGACCAAGTCTGTCTCCTTAAATATTGGATTATGGAAGTCAGAGCTGGTGGCAAAAGGAAGCAAATTGGAGTCTCTTGTCTTTTACCCTCTTTCCTGTCATCTGTGTAAACGATTCTAAATTAGTCTATGACCCTGGCAGGTGGCTATAGGTTTGAGGAAGCCCTAAAGCCAAATGTGTAGGCAGAAGCATTAAGAGCTTTTTAACAGTGAGAGTGATAGCTGGCTCCATCTAAGTAGGACTGTTGCATTTTTTGTGTTTTTTTTTTTTTTTCCTTTTTTTCCCCCCTGGGAGAAAGTGACAGCTGAATGCCTCGCACTTCCACATGGCCTATTTTCCCCGTGGGAAATTTTTTAAAATATCCATTAAGGCTGGTTTGTATATGCAACAGAAGGGCATAATACTGCCCCTCAAATGAATATCATTATCTTCATCCATGAAATAAAAAAGGCTTTGAGGGATGGCAAGGCTGTGCAGATTCCTCAAAGCCACGGGTTTTGGCAAAGCTCAACTGTGTTGAGACCCATCCTCTCTTCTCTCCCCGACTCAGTGTCTCAAGGCAAAACCTCATGAAGCAGGTGTTTTAAGAAGTTTATTACAGTCCCTTTTCAACTTCTGAAAGGGAGGGAAGGAGAGAAGGAAAGCTGCCTGTAGAATATCCAGAAGCCTTTTTTTTTTTTTTTACCCTTTCTTTGCTTTCCTAATGCCGTTATGAGGTTATAAAGTAAGAAGGGGGCTAGATTGATATGTGGGCAGTTGTTACTTTGGAACAACCCAAAACATCTAAGAAAACAGGTGTTTTGGGGGTAATTAAAAAAAAAAATTCAGGTCAGCCACACTGTCACATGTTCCCTTAAATGGCCATGGTGGGGTTGTTAAGAGCACAGATCCATCAACAGGGGTCCCATACAGAAGAGGTGGAGTGGCTTTCAAAGAACAGTGCTCCCTCAATGATCTCTGTCCCCCTGTCAAGTGAACAGCAACAGGAGAAAGAAGCAGAAGCCATCCTCTCATCTCCTTTCTAGCTCTGTGAAAACTTGACGAAATGGGATAAAAGCCACAAAACCACTCATCCACCCCCTGAGCAGCCTAATCAGCTCATGCCTGTTTTCCTGAGATTATGAAAACTCCAGCTCCCTTTTTAAAAAAATTTTTTATTGTTATGTTAATCACCATACATTATATCATTAGTTTTTGATGTAGTGTTCCATGATTCATTGTTTGTATATAACACCCAGTGCTCCATGCAGAACATGTCCTCTTTAATACCCATCACCAGGCTAACCCATCCTCCCACCCCCCTCCCCTCTAGGACCCTCAGTTTGTTTTTCAGAGTCCCTCGTCTCTCATAGTTCATCTCCCCCTCCGATTTCCCCTGCTTCATTCTTCCCCTCCTGCTATTTTCTTCTTCGCCTTTTTTTTTTTAACATATATTGTATTATTTATTTCAGAGGTACAGATCTGTGATTCAACAGTCTTGCACAATTCACAGCGCTCACCATAGCACATACCGTCCCCAATGTCTATCACCCAGCTACCCCATGTCTCCCACCCCCCACCACTCCAGCAACCCTCAGTTTGTTTCCTGAGATTTAGAATTCTTAATCCCAGCTCCCTTTTTAAGAGCCGCCCAACACCTCCATTTCCAAAGAGGGAATAGGATCGCCTCTGGTCATAAAGGGCTATTCCATCTCCAGCTCTAAGTAGCTGGAAAAAGGGAAGCAACTGTAACCAGGAAAACCCAGCTTTCCTGGAAAGTGACCAGCAAGCTTATGTTTGCATCTGATCAGCCAGAGCACGTGGCTACCTCTGTAGCCGCAAGAGAAGCTAAGAAGTGTATTTTGTCAGCTAGACATGTCTTTCCAACAAACCCCAGAAATCTGTAAGGGGAAAAAAAAGAGGAACGGATTTTGGTCAGGAATCTAGTGGTGTCCACTGCTGGGAGAAAATTCATGTCCCAGTAAATGGAAGCTGAGTGATTCTAAGAAGTCAAAGCGAGCACGTTTTCAACAGCACGCTGACATTGTGAGCGGCTCGTGTCCTGTCCAGGCGCCTCGCCATCAGCTGTCCATAGGAAGTGGAGACATTTACTGTACCTGGAAAGTCACAATTTCCCCTGAACCCCTCTCTCAGTTATTCTCTGCATGTTTTGTAAGGGGGAAATAGATCTATCTTGCTGCTAACAAAATAGCCTAGAGGCTTGAAATCCATTTTATCATGGAGCATCTGAAAATAATTCTGCTTCTGAAGTTCCATGATGAAGTTGTCCTCTGGCATCGGAGGAGAAATAAATCTATATCCATTCATCAGTGCAATTTCACTTAGACTCTTCAAAGACTTAGTTCTGGCCTATGCATCTGCTTCTAACACCTATTAACCCCTGATAGTCTAACTAGAGAGGAGTCGCAAGTTCTATGGAGAAGACTCAGGTTGATCTTGATGTTTGTCAAGTAAGGAGTCTCCCATCTGTTCCCAAAATTTTGGATGGAGCTGTCCTAGTCAGTGAAACAAACGTTGGGGCACCAGGCTGCAGAGATCTGCAAGGGCCAACCCAAGAGAACGGCCGAGTGTTTGAGTTGCATGAAATGAAATGGCATTTTCTTGATGATAATTTTGCAGTTTGGGTGTGTCTGTATTTTTATTTTAAGTTCATCAAAGTCATGATTCTACCCATTGAGGCATTCTATCCATTGAGGACCTCCTAGGTCCTACAGGCCCCATTTTTCTGCGATCCTTCATGCCTAAAGACCTACTTTGCAGGGCACCTGGGTGGCTGTTGGTTAAGTGGCCAACTCTTGATTTTGGCTCAGGTCATGATCTCAGGGTCATGAGCTCGAGCTCTGTGATCAGCAGGGAGTCTGCCTGAGATTCTCTCTCCCTCTCCCTCTGCCCCTCCCCCCCAATAAAAAATAAATCCTTAAAAAAAAAAAGACCTACTTTGCTCTAAATTTACTATTGTAAAACCTGGCATAATCAATTAAATTTTACCACCTGTGACATACCACTTGTTAAGCAAGAGGATCATTTGCTCCATTTACGAAGTAGAATTCTCTTTACATCTTCATCAGAACCAGATTTCTTTATGGAATCCGTGGCTCTTAGGATGAGAGTCACATGAAAACAATAAACCTGAATGCTCCATTGATGAACAGGGTGCACTTTTTAGAAGGACAGATACCGGTAGCTGACTTGGTATTTCATGTTGATGTATTTTCTTAGGAAATGTCACAGAAACTTCCGAGAATGGCAGGGGTTAAGAGCTAGTCTAGTACCTCCTCTAGCTGCATATAGGTTCCAGATGTGATCAGGAAAATCTCATTGGAGGAAGTGTATTCAGTTGTGTCAAAATAGCTCCCGATCCTCTGATGTGTTTGCTGTGTTAAGCCTCAGCAAGGATTTGACAACTAAGTTCAGAAAGTCCACGTTAAGGAAAGGGTCTTAGAAAGTACATGGAATAACAGTCGTAACACATCTTCAGCCTGCCAACTGCTCGTGGATACTGAGTTCATAGTTAATCACAGGCAGACAGTGGCCATTTCCATCTGTAATCTGTGAAACCAGATTAGCAGTCACAGAGGAAAACCAATTACAAACAGATATGTTTATGGGCGCCTGGGTGGCTCGGTTGGTTAAGCGACTGCCTTCAGCTCAGGTCATGATCCTGGAGTCCCGGGATCGAGTCCCGCATCGGGCTCCCTGCTCGGCGGGGAGTCTGCTTCTCCCTCTGACCCTCCCCCCTCTCATGTGCTCTCTGTCTCTCTCATTCTCTCTGTCTCAAATAAATAAATAAAAATCTTTAAAAAACAAAACAAAACAGATATGTTTATAACCAGAATTTTAGTTGTCATGATCTTCTGCAAACATGCATTGAGCTCCCGGGAGGTATGAGATACAGTCTCTGATCTCTTGAGTTTCTTGGCCATTGGGAGGGAATCCAGGATCCATTCCTTCCACAGAAGTTCATGAAGGGCCTACTTTGTGCCAGGACCTGTTCTGGGCACTAGAGGTTTAGCCATGAACTAGGCAAACACAAGGTCCCCTCTACTCAAGGGATTTACATTTTAAAGAAAAAGCGGAATTTAAACAAGTAAAAACTAAATAAGAAAAATAATTTCAGATTAAATGAAGAGAAGAAATAAATGAAGATAATTGAATAGAGTATCTGGAGGGCTCTTTTAAAAAAAAAAAATTAAATTCCAGTATAACTAACATACAGTTTTATAGGGGTTTCCTATAAATTCAGCAATTCTATACATTGCTCAGTGCTCACCATAACTGTGTGGAGGACTCCTTTGGATAGAGAATCAAGGAAAACCTCTCTGGGCAGGAGGAGGGGGAAAGCTGAGCTGAGCCCTGAATGAGGAGGAAGAATCCACTGTGAAGAGCTGGGGTGCCTGGCTCCAGGCACAGGGACAGCAAGTGCAAAGGCCCTGAGGTGAGGACAAATAAAGGATGTATTCAGAGAGCAGATAAATAAGAAAGATCCTTTATAAACTTTTAGAAAATGGTAGGGTGGGAGCTGACTCTGAAACAAAAGAAGGAAACCTTAGCAGAGGCAATCAGAGGAGGCCTCAGGGAGGAGGCAGCCTACAAATGGCCTTGAGGCATGTGTAGAAGCCATGCTGAGAAGAGGCAGGGGCAAGGAAGGAGAGGGCTTTCCCCAGTAGGGGAGGGAGGCCTGGGAGCAGACACCAAGGCTAGCTTGTGGGTGGGCAGCTGACAGGGAGTCTTGTGGGAAGGAGGCTGGACAAGTGGATTTTGGCAAGGCAATGGGGAGCCACTGGAGGTTTTTGAGCCAGGAAATGGTGTGTGCCAGGCAGCAAATGGTGTAAAGGAATGTGTTTAGGCTGGACTTGTGGAGTGGGGCCCGAAGCCATCAGGAGACTGGATATGTGGCTCTAAGTGCTGGTTCAGGACAGCAAAGCGGGGTTTGCATGTAAGGCCGGGTCAGGAGAGCTGCCCAGCCACTGATTAATAGTCCAGGCTGTCCTGTTATCTGCAGAGAATCCGCAGCTCCCTCCCAGTGTGTGTCTGCCATCATGGGACTTCTAACAAGGAGGAGGAAGAAAGGAGCATAGATAGACTTGAGCAAACAGGGTGTCTCTGGAAGGGGGTTCTAAATCTTTATTGTCCAGCACCATAACCACTAGCCACCTGTGGCTATTTAAATTGAAATGAATTACAAGTAAATGAGAATTTAAAAATCCAGCTTCTCAGTAGAAGTCCCCACATTTCAAGAGCTCAGCATGGAGCTGGTGGTGACTGTTTTGGACAGGGCAGGTGTAAGGTGTCCCCACTCCAGCAGAAGGTTCTGTTGGACAGCGCCGAGCTGGACCCCCTCGTTCGCCTGATGAACCAATCCTTCATCTCTCTGTAGATTATGAGAAAGTCTCCATGGTTTTTTTATGTCACAGACTGCCCTCCCCGTTGAAATTTCTATTTGTGCAGAACATATCCACTTACACATACCAATTAGAGTCTTTGTGAAATTACATCGGTGTGGCTGTCAAATGCTCTAGGCTTGATTCAGAAGAATAGAAAAATCACTTTCTAGAAAGAACAGAATGTTTGAATTGCATGTGATCACGGAGGCTGAATACAATTTCAGCCTGACTTCACTTCTTCGGAGGAGATGGTTGTAAAGGAGAGGGCCACGTGCGCTCACACGCTCTGAAACACAAATTCATCAGGACCACAGTGAATGCAAGAGTCCTCTCTGCTCCAGTGGTGACAGTCTTTAAAATTCTTGACTTAACATCCCTTGATGTCATTCTATTCCCCTCTAGTGGAATTAAAGGGTATCTGGCTTTCTCCTCCAGCCAGGACATGAATGCAATCATAGACATGGGAGTCTAAAGATATTAGAATGAAACTACAATTAACATTTGTTTCCATTTCATGATAGATTAGCTGATACTTTACATTTTTTAAAAAAGATTTTATTTGAGAGAGAGAACACATGAGAGGGGATAGGATCAGAGGACGAAGCAGACTCCCTGCCCAGCAGGGAGCCTGATGCGGGACTTGATCCAGGGACTCCAGGATCATGACCTGAGCCGAAGGCAGTCGCTTAACCAACTGAACCACCCAGGCGCCCGATACTGTACATTTTGTTGGGGTTTTTTCCTGTCCTCCCTGGGGGAAAACAGTGTTCTGTTTTATGTGCATTTGAGCTACTTGGAAAACATAAGTTTGGGCATCTGCACTATGTATCAAATTCGTTTCAATGCCAAAAGGAGCCTTCATGCCCAATCAACGACTGGGTCTGCCTTCGGTTCAACATCTAGGACAGGGTTGGACCCATCAGTTGAGTCAAAGGCCTGAGTTGAAATCTTGATTTTACTGCTCATCACTAGCCATGGATCTTGCTTAAATCCTGAGCTTCAGTTTCTTCATCTTTAAACCGGGAACTGTCCTTCTTGGAACCCTGCATGGCCCTGTCACAAGGTGAAAGGAAATAATGCAAGTCCTTTGAGATCCAGGGTGGTCTGACCTCATCAGCCTGCCGCAGCGTCCTCTTAGAAAGAATGAATAAACAGATACACCGGATATATGTTTCTAAGTCGTCTGTATACAGGTGGAGCAATGGGGGTCTAGGGCTGCCTTCAGACTGGTTAGAGCGGACCACCGGTTGCCGTTGGTTTTGTTATGTTTCCCCTTTTCCTATAAACATTGATTTTTTTCCCTCAGGTTAAGCCAGTTAATAAGGAGGAAAAAAATTCTTTTTTTTTTTTTTTAAGAATACTAGCTATCATGATATTTCTGTCTCTTCAAATAAAAAGAACATCAGTTAGAGGCGTTTGTGTAAAGACATTTACATGCCACACCCCTCCCCCTCCTTCCAGACACCTTCTCCTAGCCTCCCTCTGCAGGAGAGGAGAAGCAAGCACCCAGGCTAACCACTTGTGGGGCAAACAGCACTGGATTTCTGCCTTAATTGTAACACAGCCCTTTGGGAGGAGCAACATGAGCAATGTTCTCAGTGGTATTTTTGCTTGGTGTTTGTTTTACGTAACAAAAACCAGAAGAACACAATTCAGATGTGCATAGTAGGTTTCTGCCATCCCGAGCGAGGGCAGACTTCAGATTTTTCTAAGAGCTGCGCCCATAGCACCAGCAGTTGAAGACACAGGGTCCGAGGTCTCTGATGCCGTCCTCAGGGATGTGTGAGCAAGTGCTGTTGCCATTATTCTTCAGGCAGAGTTCTGGGAGGCATTCATTGCTTGGGATGCATTTAAAGTCACAGTTGGAGGAAAGTGCATTAGTGTTACCTCCTGTTGTTTAAAAAAAAGGCGGAGGAAGAAAGGAATACATCTGTTTGAGATGTGCGTGCCCTCGATCCACCAGCACACAGCCAGCCAGTGCAGAGATGCTTGGACAGAAATGGGCCGAGTGCAGAGGCAGATGCTGAGGGACAACACAGCTGTCCCTGTACGATGCTTCTCTGCGAGGGAGGGCTGAGACGGAAGGGTCTTACCCAGGCACAGCCGCAGACCCAAACCCAAACCCAGCACATCCATACAAAGCTAAACACTAGAAATAGAGTTTTTTGTTTTTTTTTTTTTAATTTGTAAGATGTTCTGCTGCTTTACGGCTTTAGACCAGTCATCCTTAAGTGACAAATGGTTGAAGATTTACTATCCAAAACAAAAACAAAACAAAACAAAAAACAAAAAGGATTGAAGAACAAAAAGATAATGGGAAGGAACAGTAAATCTTTGAGAGTAGCCTCAGTTAGGAAAACAAAATGTAGCCACCATTTTGTGGAGGCTCTCAGCCATCAGGGAGCAACCAGGGGAAAGCCTAGCTCAAGGACAAATGCCTGCCTGCACCTGACAAAAATCAAGGAAAAACCACAAGTAACCGTATTACTTTTCAGCCGAGATTTAAAACTAGTTACTGGTAAGCTTAGCCGAAAGGCTCAGCAACCATTCAGCACAACCCAAGTGGCTTTCATCAAAATCAGACCCTTGGCTTATGACAGGTAGATAGCTTTTAAATTTAATATTTTATGTTCATCCCTTTGGCCCAAGATTTCTACTTCTTTTATCCTGAGGAGCTAAGACGCTTGCACAGTGTGTGTTCACAGACACCTACGGTAGTGTTGTTTACAATAGTGTATAGTAAACAAATGTACAAGACTTGGGGATTGAGTAAATCAGTTATGGCACCTCCATGTGATGAAATACATAGTAACATGCGATACCGCTTTGTATTTAATGATATGAAAAGATGTTTAGGATAAGTTGTTTAAAAATAAAAACCCTCCTAGACAACCAGTCTATTTAGTATGATTCCCAAGAAAACACACACTCCAGTCTTTCTTGAATGAAATGTGTCAAAATATTAACATATATGTATATAGTTTCCTTTCTACTTAACTGTATTTCCTAGTTTTCTTATGAATATGATTTTATCTGCATAAATGAACGTGTGAATAAACAATGGGAAACTAGTGATGAAAATATTTTGCCGTAAGCTGCACATTAAAAGAAAAAACACATTAGGTCATAACTGAAAAGATCATTGGCCCTCAGGTAGTAAATCTCTCTCTCTCTCTCTCTCTCTCTCTCTCTTTTTAAGAGCACTTGCAAAGGAGGGGAGGGCCAGAGGGGGAGGAGAGAGAGAATCTTAAGCAGGCTCCACGCCCAGCGCAGAGCCCGATGTGGGGCTCAATCTCAGGATCATGACCCGAGCCAAAATCAAGAGTCAGATGCTTAATCAACTGGGCCATCCAGGTGTTCCTAGGCGGTAAATATCTCTTAACAGAGCTAGGAGGGCTTGCTATTTGGGAAGCATTTATTAGGAGTACTGAGTGAGCCCGTGAAGGAATCCGATGTACCTAAAGAAAGAAAGAATCCTGCCCCCCTTTGGACTTTGCAGTCAGGAGCAAGAAAGGAATCCACCTTCTGCCTCCTCTGTTGTGTTTAATCAGTTGAACAAATACCAGCTGCTGGGGAATCTTCCGGCATTATAGGGAGCCATGAAAATCTGCCTTCTTACAAATAACATTATACTTCTTCAAGTCCATGACAAAGAGAAGGGCAGCATCTCCCTACTATGAAATGCGAGGCTTTGGAATTTGTCCCACATGACCAACAACCCGATTCTGTCTTTACTAAATTAATCAGAGATGTTGGGATCTTGGAGACTCTTGAATAAATATGTTTCCATTTATCTCTGATTTGTTCTCAGATAGCCCTCTAAACTTGGCCACGAATTTCTTTAGGGAACAAATCACTTTGTTCAGGGCTGACAAGGGTTCACCTAATCAAGATGTTTCTTATGTTCCTATTTTATTTTCCTTTCAAACTATGGCATTGGAGCGAACCAGATCTTTAATTATCACAAACATTATTTGGTGCTTTAAAAAAATGCTATAAAAATTTATCTAATAGAGAACAGATTATTGCTTGCCAGAGGTGAGGGATTGAGGGGGTGGGTAGCATGTGATGACTAGAAAGGGATTAGAACAAGGAGGCTTCTTTGTGGTGATGGAGCTTTTCTCATCATGACTGTAAATGTGATAAAATTTGCATGGGATTATACGCATCCACACGATGAGTACATGTAAAAACTGATGAAACCCAAAAGGGTCTTGTACCAGTATATCTGTTCCTGGATTTTGATCATCCACTCTGGCTTTGTAAGCTGTTATCGCGGGGGCCGGGGGGAAGCTGGGTGAAGGGTATACGGGAACTCCACTATTTTTACAACTGCGATTTCAAAATAAAAACTTAAAAGCAGAAAAAAATATTTTTTTAAATGTGAGATTTTCCGGAACAGGTCACCATTCAAAAGGTTACCATAAGGGATAAAGAAGATGTGGTCCATATATACAATGGGATATTACTCAGCCATCAGAAAGTATGAATACCCACCATTTGCATCAACATGGATCGGACTGGAGGAGATTACGCTAAGTGAAATAAATCAAGCAGAGAAAGTCAATTATCGTATGGTTTCACTTATTTGTGGAACATAAGGAATAGCATGGAGGACACTAGGAGAAGGAAGGGAAAAATGAAGGGGGGGAAATCGGAGGGGGAGACGAACCATGAGAGACTATGGATTCCAGGAATCAAACTGAGGGTTTTAGAGCGGAGGGAGATGGGAGGATGGGTGAGCCTGGTGATGGGTATTAAGGAGGGCACGTATTGCATGGAGCACTGGTGTTATACACAAACAGTGAATCATGGAACACTACATCAAAAACTGATGATGTACTGTATGGTGACTAACGTAACATGATAAAAAATAATAAAAAAATAAAAAATAAATTCTTAAAAAAGGTTGCCATAAAGCTAATTAAAGCAATCACCATGCCTAATGGAATGGGCAAAGAAACATGGTATTTGAATGATTTCCCTTAGAAGAGTCAGTATGACTACAGGAAAGGGAAAAATAATGGTTTATCCTGGAAACAAACATGTCCACGAGTTCCTAAGTATGTGGTGTGGATAGAGAAACTGAGGAGCATCTGTGGAAGGTTGTATTGTCTCCTACTATTTGCTCCACCACCTGTAAGAGGATGATAGATGCCACAGTGCCATGTGGCTTGCAGCTCCCCACTGGACAAGGAGCATTTCCCCCCCGGGGTCATCCTTCATCCCTTGGTCCTAGAATGAGCAGGCAGGTGCTCCCACTCGGCAGCCCTGTCTTATAACCTGAGAGAGAAATAAATGTATGTGATGCTAAGCCTCTAAAATGGGGGGTGTTCTTTGCTACTAAGTTAATATAACATCTAAAAGGTAGATGGCTTATTTGATACCTCCAACTTAAAACTATATTTAGTTGACCTTAAAACCTACAAGCTTTCAAAGTTTGAGGTTCTAATCCATTCTTTTGTCCTTCTTCAAATAATGTAAAAATGACAGTAGACTTTGAGCTTTGTCTGGGTCTTTGTGGATTATGTTATTACTCAGAGTGTTTGCTGGCCCTTCCTGGGGAGGATTATATACTGCCCTGCTGATTCCCAACTTGGCCACGTGTCTTGCTTTGGCGGATGAAATGTGAGCAGAAATGATGGCATCATTTCCAAGTTGGAGATTTAAGAGCCATTGAGCAGTAGTGACATTTGTCCTTTGCCATGAGACTGGCAATATCCCAGATGGGGGCTGCTCTCTCAGCTTGGGTCCCAGGGGAAAGAGTGAGAACTAAATGCTTGTTGTGTTGAGCCACTGAAAATTAGGAGTGATGTGTTAGAAAGTTCGTGATTTGTTAATGCAGTGTAACTCTGCCTCTCCCAAGGGAGACAGGACCTGAACCATACCTGGAGTCTCTGCCACTATGGATGTACCACATGGCACATCGTCAGGTGTCCAGTAAATAATTTTTTAGGCGAAATGAAGAAATTGATAGCCAAGTAGGAGATACCACCTATTTAAATGAATAATAGTTAGGCTTTGTGGTTTGAGTATTTGCACATTTTCAACATCTTATTTTAATACCAGACGTTCATACTAAGCCGTCAAAGATTCTTTTGGAATTGGAAAGCTGTAATTGACAGGACATGACTATATGTCAAGTTTTTGTCCTGAGGTGATAGCAACATATAACATTGATTACGAGGAGGGAGATGATGGTTGTATTATAGCTTTCAATTAAGATTTCCATTTTATTGATGGCTAGTGATTCCAAATATCTGCATAGTGAGCTCATATAGACACCTTCCCAGCAGATTGCTGGAGAAGCTATAGACACGGTCCGTTTATCACCAAATAGAGCAGTTGTGCCCCAATTTCTTCAACATGTGTAAGCTCTCCCTCTCATGGCATCTCATGGTCCAGGTGAAATATAACCAAATATATTCAGCTAGGATTCAAGGTAATTTGGATTGCATAGATAATGTATGAATTCATTCTTTTTAACTTTTAACTCTTTTCAGATAAAGCCTCCTCTCACTGTCATTTCTGAATCTAGTCTGTCACCGCACTTTCCCAGAGGCATTTTATTTATATATCTATCTAGAGAAAAGCTGTATTATTGTTCTATATCTGGGGGTTGTCTTTGATTCTGTCTTCTACGTAAATGTCATTTTTTATGTTCCATTCTGTGGCTTGCTCTTTTCACTAGGCAATCTATCTTGGAGATCTGTCCATGTTGTTACCAAAAGATCTAGCTCATTTGCTTTAACTGCTACCTAGTATTCCGTAGTATAAATATATTATGGTTTATTTAGCCACTGTCTTGCAGGTAGAGATTTATGTGGACTCTTTTTTAAAGAGTTTGCCACTTTGTATTTAATGATTACAGCATCTTGCACAACTGGGCGAAGGACCCATAGAAATCCTACTACTAGCAAAGCCTGGCTTGACAAGTTAGTTCAACTGTAAAGATTAATGTTATTCATCAGAATAAAGTAGGGTTACATTAAGATCAAAAATTAACTCACCAGAAATGGAAGTTCTTTGGTTCTTCCTTAGTACAGGCAACATTCAACAAGACCAGTGTAATCAAAGGCATTCCCTACACCCAAATACAGTTGACCAGGCTTATCCCTACAGCCCGGGAAGGGATGTGGGAGCTTTGCTCAGTACATGGGTGTCCAATGTAATAATTATGGTGATATCCAAGTCACATAAAATCACCCTGCTCATAGGATCTGGTTTGGTAATATTCTCTCATAAACGAATACTCTCAACATAAAAGAATTTAAATAGGAATTTTTAAAATTATTGGGGGGAAAAAAAACTGCTTCCCAAGAAATTTAAGGTCTCAGAAATGATGCCAGATTCACCCTTGGAGCAATGTTTTTGGTGTTGCTTGTAGAGTCAGCATGAGGGTGACATTTAGACCCAGGCTTGGCTTAAAGTATGATTCATGAGAACACATCAGATGGTGAAAGGGGAGAATTTTCTTTGGTATTTAGAAGGAGCAGCTTGAAGGAGCCACACTGCTCTCGGCGATTAAGGCAGTTACCCTGCAGGCTTCGCTCGGGTAAAAACAGAGTCTTTTCCAGAAACTCTTAAAAGTCTGAACTCTGGCCCTCAATGACAGCCATTTGGTGCTCTGTGAGAAACCTGTGGGGCATTTCAGAGGCATTCAAATATGGGTGGAAAATTCACGGCAGGCTGACCTCTAGCCAAAAGACTGCCATTATTTTACTCATCAAATTAAAAGGGCATTTGAAATGATGTCTGTTCAAATGTAAACATCAAAAGGCACCATTGACTGCCTCCCTCCCGGTGTGTGGGGATTTCACATTATGCATTGGTGGACGCCAACCTTGAAGGCCATCATTTAAAGCTTACCTCGAGCACACCTTCCAGATGGTTATAGACAACACGACAAGAAGACATCTAGGACATTTAAGGCTTCATCAGTATCAAAATTTTGTGCAGCATAGACCCTTGGATTTATTTTTAGCACATTGCATAATGACGGTGGCTGTGATGATTTTGACAAAAGACTGACAAGTCCTGGTAGAAATGTAGAGCAATGTCTGCAAGGAAAGCTAATTAAGTTGCCGTATTATAAAACTAAGATATGAGAAGCGGACCAGCAGATGCTTTCGGTAGAACTTGAAATTTTCATTTCGTACTTTCCTCTAAGAGGTCTAGATTTAGATTTGTGGGTTAGACTTCATTCGTGCTTATGAAAATTGGTTGAGTCAGAGACTTCTTTTTCTCTCCCCAACCGCATCTACGACAGAAACATTGGAGCTGAATGGCTCCCCCTTTCATTATCAGGCTTGTGACATGTGACAGTAGGTTTCATACTCCACTTAATGAGAGGCTGCCAGTGTCTAGGGAAGTAAAAAAAAAAAAAAAAAAAAAGTCAGATTTACATGTATTGCATTAAATAGGGAAATGTTACTAACGTGGTAATAGTGAAGGCTTGGAGTATACCAGCCATTGCTTTGTGGTCCTAAAGTGAGGCCAGATTACCATAACTAATATGTGGGATAACTTTATCTAGAATCCTCAGGTGAATAGTGGTAAAACTCTGCTCTGTTGAAGACTCCGTACACAGTCACTGAAGGTTCACCGTGTGGGAGACAAACGGTTTTAGAGGAAAATGAGACAGGTGCCTGTCTGGGGCATCCAGGTGGCTTTGCAGTCCTAGAGGACTTCAGTATGTTTCTTTTCCCTTTCTGCTCCAGTTTCCAGGAAGCTTGGAGAGAAGGTTACTACTAAAACTTTATTCTAGCCTTGGTTCTGGTCCAGCTGCAAGTTCAGCAGGGAGCTTTAGGACCATCCCTTGGACTCTGGTGCATGTCCTTCAGGTGTGTGTGTCTCTGATGTGTGGGTGTGTGTGATAAATGAAGGAAACATGAAAGAGGAGGTAGAGTAATAACCTCCTAAGTAGCAGGATGTGGAAGTGCCATAAGAAAGACCGCAGTCACGTGTTTCGGTAGGCCAGAGGAAAGAAGAAAAGTGTGCCTGGTGCTGGAGAGTCTGGAGAGGCTTCTGGGAGGAGGAAGCAGCTTTGTTATGACCGTGTTTGGTGTTTTGGTGTGTGGGGTCTTGGCATAAGATGGTTGGGCCAGGTGGAGGGCACGGCCAGAACAACACTGGGTTACACACACCAGTTGGAAAGCCCGTGACTTACACACTTTCAGTGGCCACGACCCCTGGCTGGCACCGTCACTTGGGTGAGCGCTCGCTCAGCCTGTGCCCTGAAATTATTTGGTGTTGAAAAGCTGGTCAGAAAGGTTTGGAAATAATGCATGTTTTCTTTACTTAGAGAAGAGCATTCTGATTCTACTTTTCAGATCAATCTTTGGACGATTCCTCCCACGACCCTGTCCCGAGATCCAGTGGGTTATGTATTTGATAAATCGCAGTAGACACTCCTTGGGTGGTGGCCTGCTTGAATTCGTGGTATTTACCCAGCAAATATTAGTGCATTCCCTGTTCAGTAAACAGTGTATTTAGTTCATAAGCTGTACAATAAAATACACGCATTGGAGGGGCGCCTGGGTGGTAGTCGTTAGGCGTCTGCCTTCGGCTCAGGTCATGGTCCCAGGGTCCTGGGATCGAGCCCCACATCGGGCTCCTTGCTCCGCGGGAAGCCTGCTTCTCCCTCTCCTGCTCCCCCTGCTTGTGTTCCTGCTCTCTCTCTCTCTCTCTCTGTCAAATAAATAAATAAAATCTAAAAAAAAAAAAATACACGCATGGGAATTACATGTGCGCGATCTGGGGACACCCTGAAGTGTGTGTTAAGGCCCTTGTCATGGTGTGAGGGTCCTGGTTTTGCCAGTGTGCTGTGGTTATGTGAGACGTGATCACTGCGGAAGGCCGGCTAAAGCATATATGGGAACAGTCCGCGCTATTTTTACAAATGGCTGTGAGTCTTAAATTATATCAGAATAAAAATTAAAAGCTTGTTTTCTTTTTCTTTTTTTTTTTTAGATTTTATTTATTTATTTGAGAGAGAGAATGAGAGAGAGCACATGAGAGGGGGGAGGGTCAGAGGGAGAAGCAGACTCCCTGCCGAGCAGGGAGCCCGATGTGGGACTCGATCCCGGGACTCCAGGATCATGACCTGAGCCAAAGGCAGTCGTTT
>NW_023270494.1:12740586-12966827 GCF_011800145.1 Mirounga leonina
CCCGATGCGGGACCCGATCCCGGGACTCCAGGATCATGACCTGAGCCGAAGGCAGCCGCTCAACCGACTGAGCCACCCAGGCGCCCCATAAGCTTGTTTTCTTTTTAGAAGCAAGACAGAATCAAAGAGATCCTCTCATCTGGTTGTTTTCATACTGGTATTTTAGCTCTGGCTTCCCTCCCTCGCCCTCATCAGCCCATGGGCACCTCCTGACAGCTGGATGGCCCTGGGGAATCTGCCCCTTTGAAAGTGCTGACCTAGTCCCTTCAGATTCCCGATGAGGAAATCAGAGCCCAAAGGAGTAAAGCACACCACTAGTTAGCAGCTATGAATAGGAACAGAAAGAACCTGGGAGCTTTTCGGGACAGTTGCTTCTGTAAATCATTGTAAGTCCTAGCTCTTTAGCTAACACTGTGGTTTCTTTTGTCAGACCAGGTGAGATTAATTTGACTGGAAATGCATGTCTGTACTCCTGAGTTCCATTTCCGTGGAGACAGAGATGAGCCGTCCTTAGGGTGGGAGCGGAGAACAGGCAGGTTGGGTTGGCGGGCTGTTTCACAGTTCACCACCCAGCACGGGGCACTTGCCTGGGAAGGCCACTCTAGAGCAGAGGACAGGAACTCAGGACCCCAGAGGAAGTCCCCTGCCTCCTTGCCAACTTGGCCTCCACTCCAGCCACCCGTGAGCCCCAAAGTTGATCAGCTTTCCTCTTCCTTCCTTCCCATTCTGACCCAAGTCACTAAAGTATCATTGGAAAACCTTGGGCATCTTGGACTTTACTTCCAAGGATAATATAATTGTAATAATCTTGTATTTGTCTAGGGGTTTTTGGGTTGCAAAGCCCTGTCTCATACATTCCCAAAGATAGGCCCCACCCCCAGGCTATGACATAGGCAGACTGGTTTTATTTCTGCTCTGTAAGTAAGTGACATGACTTGTCCAAAGTTGTTGAGTTTGTGTCAAGACTAGAGTCTGACCACAGGTCTCCAGAATCCTGGGAGATGCTCTCTTTGTAGGAGAGGTCATGGGCATGGTAAAGCACCTGCACGCACTTGAAGATCAACAAAAGGGTGTTACCATTATTTTGTTACTGTTATTCTCGTTAACATAGGCATGATCCTTGGCCACTCGTGATTTCGGAGCATGAGGACTCCAAGGCTTGGTCATTCTCCAGACTTCTATAGGAGGTGGAAGTAACGGTTTGCTCTCTTCCTACACCTCCAAACGGTTGGGGCCTGAAGATGCCATATGGGGATCGGATGAGTAAGACTTAGATTTTCCTGAAAAGTGAAGCGAGTTGCCCGTGTGCCACATTCATAGAGATCTGTGTGACAACCAACTGGCAGGACAGCCGCCCTGGAGCTGCCTGGCCCACCCAGGCTCCAGAGGGCTGTGTGTGAGCTGCCATGTTTGTTTATTTAGTGCCACTTGTTGATGCCTTGCTTCTGCAGGGGAAGCTGGCTGCTTCCTTTCCCCTGGCATCCTCTTTGCCCTCCGCAGGGTAGGACGTAACCTTTGCTGTCAACATGGGGACTTTTAATGGATACTGATGCTGTCCTGTGCCCTCAACATTCGGCCTAATATCTGGGATATTGGAAAGATTGGTGCAATGCTCTAATGGTGAAAGGCTAAGCCTGTACTTAAGCCTGTACTCACAGCTACTCCTCGCTAAGGAAAATAATCTCCCAGGGATGGCGTTGATTTTTCACACCCTAAGGGACATTTAGAAAGTAAACTGATGACCCAACTCGATACTGCTAATCATTCACACACACCTGCACCTCGTACCCAGTAGGCACTTACTAGATATTTGTCAAATAACCTTCTCTAGCAGTGGCTCCCAGTCTTCAGTGTACCTGCCAACGTTAGGATCACCTGAAGGGCTTGTTGAAACATGCAGCTTGAGGCCTCACAGGGTTTCTGAGTCATTTGGTCTGGGTAGGGGCTAAATAATTTCCGCCAAGTTCCAGGTGGTGCTGGTGCCTTATAGAGAAAACCATGGTCCAGAAGAGATTGGCAAAGGTTTTCTGTAAGGGCCAGATCGCTAATAATTTAGGCTTTGTAGCCATATTTTAGGCTTTGTGGGCTCTGTCTACTCAACTCTGCCATTGTAGCCACAGAAAATATGTAAATGAACAAGCATAGCTGTGTTCCAATAAAACTTTATTTACAAAACAGGTGGTAAACTTGTTTTAAAAAATGTTGTGTTGGCTGATATGAGGAATTCTTAATCGCAGGAAACAAACTGAGTGTTGTTGGAGTCGGGGGTGGGGTGGGAGGGATGGGGTGACCAGGTGATAGACACTGGGGAGGGTATGTGCTCTGGTAAGCGCTGTGAATTGTGCAAGACTGTTGAATCTCAGATCTGTACCTATGAAACAAATAATGCAATATATGTTAAGAAAAAAAAAAGAAGAAGAAGAAGGTAGTAGGAGGGGAAGAATGAAGGGGGGGAAATCGGAGAGGTAGACGAACCATGAGAGACGATGGACTCTGAAAAACAAACTGAGGGTTCTAGAGGGGAGGGGGGTGGGAGGATGGGTTAGCCTGGTGGTGGGTATTGAGGAGGGCACATTCTGCATGGAGCACTGGGTGTTATGCACAAACAATGAATCATGAACACTTCATCTAGAACTAATGATGTAATGTATGGGGATTAACATAAGAATAAAAAAAAAGCAAAAAAAAAAATGTTGTGTTGGGGCGCCTGGGTGACTCAGTTGGTTAAGTGTCTACCTTTGGCTCAGGTCATGATCCTGGGGTCCTGGGATTGAGCCCCGCACCAGGAGGTGGGGGGGGGTTGGTCCCTGCTCAGCAGGAAGTCTGCTTCTCCCTCTCCCTCTGCCCTTCCCCCTTGCTTGTGCTCTCTCGTGCGTGCGCACCCTCTTGCACACATGCACACTCTCGCGCGCGTGCGCGGGCACACACTCAAATAAATAAAATCTAAAAAAAGTGTTAAAAATATAAAACTTTGTTTAAAAAAAAGTTAAGAGCCAAATCTTCATTCCAGATGGATGTTTTTAAAGCCCTTGGGTGGGACTCAGTGTTAAAGATGCAGATATTGGTCAAATCCTATCTTGACTATTCACTGACCACATGACTTTGAAGGTCACTAATGTCTCTGTAGAACGAAGATAATCAAACAATGAAAAATCGGGGGGAATGCTAACATTTATCAAGTCTGAATGGTGCTTACATGTTTTGTTTAATATCTCTATACTATTCTGCATGATTGAAATTTTCCAGCATTTTAAAATTCATGACTTTAAAAAGTTGTAATTACAGTGGACCCTTGAACAACATAGATTTGAATGCATGGATCCACGTACACTTGGATTTTGTATGCTACATTAAATGTATTTTGTTTTTCTTAACGTTTTTTTCTCTAGCTTACTTCATTATAAGGCTGTATGTATTACACACAGCATACAAAATATGTGTTAATCGACTGTTTCATGTTCTCCTTAAGGCTCCCAGTCCACAGTAGGCTATTGGTAGTTAAGTTTTTGGGGAGTCAAAAGTGATACGTGGATTTTCAACTGTGGGGGAATAGGTGTCGATGCCCTTAACCCCCACAACGGTCAAGGGTCAACTGTATAATTCATTGGCATATGTGGCTTGGATATGAAACTTAGGTTTCAAAGTCAACCAAAAGATGAATCACCTTATAAAATCAAAATCACCTCTGAAATTCTCTCAAACCACGAGCACCTAGGCTCTTAGAAGGTCAAAAGCCAAGAGTAGCTTTCTTTGTGTATCTTTACACATAGGAACACTAGACTAAAGGAGAAGTCAGGCTCACCATGTCACAGTGGAGGTGTTAGTCTCCGGCCCTTCACCAAAACCCTGCTCCACTGTTACCTTCCTTAATTCAGTTAATGGCAGCTCTGTATTTACAGCTGATTTGGGCCACAAAATTAGAATGATTCAGGAGGAGGAATTTAATAAGGAAGTGTCCTGATACGGACTTGAGGAATGAAATTGTTTTATATTTCAAGCAGGACATAAAGGTCTTTCGGCTCAACCCTCCACTTTTGCATATTAGTAAACAGAGGTCCAAGAAACAGAGGCACTAATCGACATAGATGGACCCACCTAAGCATTTAGTAGGACTGACTTGTTTTGTCCTCATAACAGCCACGTAAGATAAGCACTGTTGATTTCCCAGTCTACAGATGAGGCAGAAAGGATAAGTTATTTGTCCAAGGTCACGCTTCTGGGAGGTGGTAGCCATGGGACGGAACCCAGGCAATCTGACTGCAGAGTCCGTGCTCTTTGGTTACGACACTCTGCTGTGTATAATGTTTATTTCCTTATCTGTAATCTGTGAATTGATGAACAAAAAGGCTACTTGAGAGAAAGCTGTCTTGTACCTTCAGTAATTTGTATGTTATGCTAGGGAAGGTAATGAAATTGCAGCAGGGGGCTATGGGAAGTGTACTTTCAGATCGTTTTCCAATTTTCACCTGATTATCCTGGAGTTTGCCCATGCAAATGCATATGATGCTTTGGAAATAGTGCAGAAGCAGGAAGAGGTCTCTGTTGGTTTGGGTGCATATCTGGTCTGAATACTGTATTTCTAGAAAACTTGCCCAAAAGGAGATCACCCCAACTCCACTGAGCGGATCCAGGGTCACTCAGTTCAGCTTCAAAAATACAACCTGACTTCGTGTCTATCCTCTGCTGCAGCCTGCGCTGGGCACCAGAGATACCTCAGTATTACGGCATCTAAAACACCATGCCTGCCCTCAAGCAGTTTTATGACTCTACCTCCCAAAGTGGCAACATTGCTGGAAACCCTGGTGTGTGCAAATTACACCCCGTAAAGAGAGGAAACACGGGTATTTATCGTATGACCCAAAATGGGCAGCCTTTTAAAACATGATGTGGCGGGGCGCCTGGGTGGCTCAGTCGGTTAAGCGACTGCCTTCGGCTCAGGTCATGATCCCGGAGTCCGGGGATCAAGTCCCACATCGGGCTCCCTGCTCAGCGGGGAGTCTGCTTTTCCCTCTGACCCTCCTCCCTCTCGTGCTCTCTGTCTCTCATTCTCTCTCTCTCAAATAAATAAATAAAATCTTTAAAAAAAATAAAACATGATGTGGCAAAGTCGCCACCACTGGTTGTATTATCCCAGAGAATGGCACACAGCCTTGTGCTATTGAACCTTGACACGCGGAGGGGGGGAATTGGTGGGGCCTGACCTTGGCTCAGTCCAAAGATGTGTTCCTTTAATGATGGAATGAACAATGTGCTTCTTCTCCCCGCAGGACCCCAGAAGCAAGCACAAGTTCAAAATCCACACCTATGGAAGCCCCACCTTTTGTGATCACTGTGGGTCCTTGCTGTATGGACTTATCCATCAAGGGATGAAATGTGACAGTAAGTAAGTTTTCTTTTCCAGTAGATGGTGAGGCTCTGCAGCTTATGCCCAGGGTTTACAGAGCATCTCAGCTTCACTACCCTTTCAGCATCAACTCATCAATAAAAAGAACTCGTTCAAATATATACCACACCGAAAAAAGTGTAGGACCTCTCTACTGTCAAAGTACTAATTTATTAAACTCTTTACTTGCCTAATTGTGAACCAAAAACAAAAACAAAAAAACAACCCCACCCAATTTATAAATGAAGTTAGTGCTGTCATGGGTTGTGTGTGTGTGTGTGTGTGTGTGTGGTAGAAATCTTCAGTCACTGTAAAATGCAGGCTAGTCCAACCCCAAAGCAAATGCCATGTGTTGAAAGAAGAATCCCCACCTCCAGATTCCACATTTGGTTAGGCTTCAAAATAAGCTAAGCAACCATAGTCATTATCTTCCTGTGTCTCTAATTAGTGGGTGGACTGTGGAAAAATCCAGTAGGCTCTCCTTAAAACTGAAACTACGATGAAAATAAAAATCAGACATCTGAAGTTCACTCGCCCGGCTGCGTGTTTGTGGACGGACCAAATTTCTATCAGTCCAGTTAGAGATGAAATCACTGAAGGCCACGGACAAGAAAGGCATCAGCCCCTCCATTCTCCCTTTTTTGTTCTGTGTGTATCATCATCAAGTAGCAGGTAGAAAGAAAAACAACTCTGGAAACTCTTTGCTTTGATAATTCTTATGAGATTCCCCAGGCCATTTATGTGTTTAAATAAAGATGTGTACTTTCAGGGCATAAAAAGGTAATTATTGAACCTGTTTTTCTAGTAGACAGGGAAGTGTAACGGAAATACCAGTATGTTGCCATTCATTAATTACTGCCATTTATGGCCAAAATCTTTCTATGTGTATTCTACATGGAGCAAAGATAGCATGTATATAAGAACCAAGATTAAGTGAACATTGTAGAGCGTATGGATATTTGTCAGCACACAGGGGTCCTTCGCCTTGGAAAGCTGTCCAATTTAATAGCCTAAACGAAACGTTTGTGATGATCCAGGCCAGTCATTTTCTGTGTTTTGAGAAACCCTCAGACTCCAAAGACACGGTTTTCAGGGGTTCTACAAGTGCAAATCCTAAGTGCATTTGTAAATCTACCTTTGAACTCTTTTAAAACCATGGAACACATGTGAACCCTTGAATGTGTTACGCACTTGAGCTTGACAAGTTGGAGGTGATGGCGGAGACCCTGTTACCAGCTTCACTCGTTGGGCAGGATGTGTAATCACGTTTCTCCCGCCATTTCCGCCTAACCGAGGAGTCCACCAGCTTGCATGTTGTTGGGCAGTGTTTACCATTTCTGCATACTCTCCTGCGACAGATCTAGACGACTCCACCCGAGTACAGAAGTGAGTGCGTTGTCAGAGCGGGACTGAGACAGCTGGTTTCAAAATTTTGTTTGGGTCAGAGGGCTTTACTGGTGATCCATGCATGTCTTTGTAATAAATAAATGGTATCAGTTCACATTTATTAGCTAAGTTTTTGCTGATGAAGTAACACTCATCTGGTTTCTATGTTCGGACGCTGCTTAAGATTTTGTTTGAAAAATGGGTTCCATTACTAAAAAAAAAAAAAAGTTGCAAACCGCTGACCCAGACCAGTGCTTTTTGTTTTGTCGTCTTTTGTTTTAAACTCTTTTCCTCGGAGTCATAGGGCTTCTGGGGCTGCTCCCCATGCTCCTTCCTCAAGGGAGGCAGGTAAGCAGATGGGTGCCAGGAGCCCAACCCCTTCACTTCACTTCTGCAGACAGGGAACCTCTCCCTGTGCCTTCACACATTGCAGGGTTAGAATACCATATACAGCTCTGCTTGGTAGGGGAAAGACATGAGCAGCCCCTTGTCCAGACCAGCCTCTTGGTTTGCAGAGCAGGAGACAGAATCAGAGAGAATGCTTGAGCTTCCCAAGATCGAAAAGCCGCTCATGGTGCAGCCAAGACAAGAATTCCACCCAGGGTGCTCACGCCTCCCATGCTCCCCTCCCCGCTGTGCTTCTCCTTTGCAGAGAGGCTGGCATTAATTTCTTTGAAGTTGCAATTTTGCCCCAGCACTTCAAGATAGGAGTTGGTGAACACACCTCCTGTCAACGGCCCGCCTTGTCAAGAAGCCTTTATATGGGCTGCATCGAGGTGGTGCATGATTTGGAACGGTTAGCTTTGGAAATAGAAACCTAAACAGAATCCACATGTGTGAAGCAGCGGATGGTTCTTTCCTCATTGTGCGCATTATCCTTCCTGTATCGAATCATAGCAAGTATACGTTATTTGCAATGCTTTTTGCAATTTACTCCACCATGTTAATCACTCAAAAAACACTCGTTTGAGCGTGAAGGCTCCACCTTGAAGGTTACGGAAGAGCCTTGTAGCATCCTGTCGAGGTTGTGTGAGGATTCCAGTGGCCGTGGCCCCTTTGGGAAGCCTGAAGGTACAAGGACAGTAGGGCTAGAACGCCTACACAGAGTCTTATGTTTGTGTTCACGCAGGATTCTTTTCAGGGTTTCTTTGGTTCACTGCGCTGAGACTGATCTTTTTATTCCTCCCTGTCTCACCCATGTAATGTCACCTGGTAAGGAATGGCTTATCATGCCAGGCGTGTATTTGTTTTACTTAGAATAATATTTAAATATTTGAAGACAGGTTTAAAATCTCAAATACAAGTTCTTAAAAAAAAAAAAAAGGCAACGTACTTAAGCCTTCTTGAAAAGACAGAGTTAACTAAGGAAAGAAATTAGATTTTTTATTAGTTAAATATTTGATGGGTGCCCGGGTGGCTCAGTTGGTTGAGCGACTGCCTTCAGCTCAGGTCATGATCCTGGAGTCCCGGGATCGAGTCCCGCATCGGGCTCCCTGCTCGGCAGGGAGTCTGCTTCTCCCTCTGACCCTCCTCCCTCTCATGCTCTCTGTCTCTCATTGTCTCTCTCGCAAATAAATAAAATCTTAAATATATATATATATATATCTGAAGCATGGAAGAGCAGGCCCGGGGGGATTTTGCTTCAGTTACGACTGGAAAATATGACCCAGGTATTTTAAGGATATTGTCCTTCACATGAAGCCTGTGTTATAAAGACATCTGCTAACAGTTCTCCGAGTCACCAAAAACATCATAGCGAAGTATCGAGCTAGAGGGTAGCTCATTTTCACTTGCGCTCACACACCACAACACCGAGGAAGCGGTGGCTTGAGCCCATCTGTCAGCCTCACCCCTCGCTTTCCCGATTCCACAGCCTGTGACATGAACGTGCACAAGCAGTGTGTGATAAACGTGCCCAGCCTCTGCGGGATGGACCACACGGAGAAGCGGGGCCGCATCTACCTGAAGGCGGAGGTCACCGACGAGAAGCTCCACGTCACTGGTAAGGCTTGCTCGCCGCGCAGCTTCTCCCTGGGCGCTCGGGTTGAGGCCAGGTTGACGCCGAGGCAGGGGCTCATCGTTGGCCTCGGGGCCGCTCAGACTCAGAGCCACCGATTTCCCATGGACACGTCTCCCTGGAGACTGCTCTGTACGCCGACCTCCCAGCTACTCCAGCAGAGTCCTAACTGCCCTGGCTGGCGTATTGTCCCCTGGTGCCGGGGGGGGGGAAGCAGGGACTGACTGACATTGGACTGACACTGTCGGTGGGGTCCACTCTGTCCTCCGGGCCGGCAGCCAGGGCCCCAGCCTTACGCTCGTTCTCTTCTCTGCTGAGGCTCCCACCTGGTCAAAGTCCTGTATGGGGGGCAGGGAGCATGCAGCTTGGGAGAAAATGACCAGAAAGCAGTATGCGGCAAGGGATTCGGAAGCAGAAAGTTAGAAGGCCTACTGGCTAAACATTTCCCTGTTTTTTCTCTGCTATCAAGCTGCTGCTGTGGGCAGTGTAATAGACCTCGCGGGGGACCGGTCGGAGCTTAATGGTGAGGGGCAGAGCTCGCTGCTAGACAAGAATGCCCTGGCGAGAGTTTCTAAAGGCTCAGCCCTCATTCATGTTGTTTCTGAATACAGCAAAGCACACTGGACCTGCGCCGTGCCTTCTCCCATAATAAAAGCCGCAACCATACGGTGCTGCTTGAGTTTTCCACGGTCTTCTCTGAGCCTCGAGAAGCTCACAGCCCCAGACGCCCCAGGCCCTGTGGGGGCATATGGTGCACGGTCGAGGAAGGTCAGGCTCGTCCTGCAGCACAATGATGAGTGTTGTCCTGGGACCCGTATGCTCATTGCCCTGCCATGGCCAAGAGTTGATTCATGGCTCTGCAGAATCAGCCTAGGAGACAGCACCCTTCACTGAAGTAGACATAGATCTTCCACACGCGAAAGCCAACGAGTCTAACCTAGAGCAACAGTCTAGGCCAGGCGTCTTGAGACTCCGTCTAAAGTGCTTTGCATAGATACAGCTCCGCTCTGTGGATATGAATCCAGCAAGAGCTTAATAACAGTGGCGACAGCAGCCGCCACGAGTGGTCCCCACAAAAGGGGCACTTTGTGAGCACGTCGCACAGTTCACTTCTCTAAACCTAGCTGGAAGTCTACTTTATTATCCTTACTTTAGGGATGAAGGCACCAAGAAATTATGTGGCTGGCGCAAAGTCAAGCAGGTGGTACATTTAATAGTTAAATGTTTAATTGCTAATAAGTAGAGATAAGGTATTTCAGGGTTAGTATCAATAAGAACTGGAACATTGTCTTAGTTCTGGATGCTGTCATAAATACTATAGACTGGGTGGCTTAAACACAGACATTTATTGATCACAGTTCTGGAAGCTGGGAAGTCCAAGATCCAGGTGCTAATTTGGTTCCTGGTGAGGACTGTCCTTTTTGGTTCGTAGGTGGTTGTCTAGCTGCGTCTTCACTTGGGGATGGAAAGAGAGAGGAAGCAAGCGCTTTGGTGTGTCTAAAAGACACACTCTCATGACTCAATTATTTCCCCAGGGCCCCATATTCAAGGGGCCAGGGCTTCCCATTACCTTAGGGGTTAGGGGCTCAACATATGAATTCTGGGAGGACACATAATTCAATCCATAGCAAATCTGTGTTTAAAATATGGTTGTTATTTGTGTGAAGGAAATGTAATCCTAAGTATGGAAAGCAAAACTCAGGGAGGTAACTAATAGGTAATCATTTGTATTAAACTCCTAAGTTAGAGTAATTTTAGATTATCAGAATCAGAATTAACTTTGATGTAGTGAGAACACAAATATAAATAATAAACCATAACAAGTAGAGCTCATGGTACAAATAAAAAAAAAATTTTGGAAGTAGTACAGGGTTCCCTTCACCCAGTCCTCCTGCCCCCAGTATTAATATTTCTGTATATCCATAGGGTAAGTATCAAGGTAGACACATTTTTATTTTTTTTTATTTTTTGAATATTTTATTTATTTATTCGAGGGAGAGGAGTGAGAGAGAGCATGAGCTGGGGCGAGGGGCAGACAACCGCCCCCCCCCCAAGCTGAGCAGGGAGCCCGATGCGGGACTCGATCCCAGAACCCCAGGATCCTGACCTGAGTGAAGGCAGATGCTTAACCGACTGACCCACCCAGGTGCCCCTCAAAGTAGATACATTTTTAAATACTACCTGGTAAATTTGTAAAAAAATACATATATATATCTGTGTACCTGTAGTGATCACTAGAAATTATTTTAAAGAGCCAAAGAGAAGACACCAGATTTCTCTTAATCCAGTATGAAAAGACTGCCGGGGATACAAAGCAAAGCAGAAGCTGCCGACAGCTCCCTCTCCTGCATGACCTGCCCAGCCTCCTAACAATAGTTCAGGCACAGATTTGTCGGGAGGCATGTCTTCAATAACAATAGGTACCACGCATTGGGTGCTTGGTATGTACTTACTGTTCATGAGACTGGACTTTTCTTTGTGCTAAGTGCTTTTTATTCCTTGTTTCATTGACCCCTCAAACAATGCCATAAAGTGCTATTATTATCCTCAATTTTGAGATGTGCAAATGAGCTGAGAGAAAGGAAGACATTGTTCCAAGTTACAAGGTAGAAAGCGACGGTGCTGGAGCTTGAATCCACGTCTGACCCTTGCTTTCAGTCCTGAGGCTGTGAACCTCCCCATTCTCTCATATTAATTAAAGAGTCTTCTTTTGAATAAATAGCAAACCCATAAATATTCACCAAACCCCTGTTCAGCACTCCACAGGTTCTGTGAGGGTACAGAAGGTCCCAATGAGAGATTAAAACCAGGGGAGCAAAAAAGGAACTCATGAAGGAATTAATGGACATCCAAGTGCATGCAAAATTAAATGCTTGACTAGGTGGGTGCTAAACGGTAATCGTGGAGAAGGGAACTGAGAACCGCAGTTATTTGAGAGGCAGAGGAAGAAGAGTTCCAGTAAAGGGCCCAGATGGAATGGCGGAAGCAGCCTGGCTTTAATGAGAATACAGGTGTAAACAACGAACCATAACGAGCAGAGCTTATGTCCAAATGCAAGTGTTATCTTCAAAAATGCACTTAACCCCTGAGCAGCTGTGTTGATGGTTAGATTAGCTCAGCTCCATTTTACCTGTGCAGAATCGCTCAAATTGAACATAATTCCCAAAGTAAAGTAAATAAAAGTAAATAAAAGTAAAACAGAAATCAGCCTTTTGAAATCAGACATGAGTCTCCTTTCTAGATCAGTATGGTATTTATGGGAAAGGCCTCCGTTTTAGTGGTATATTTTTAATTTTTTGCCTCTGGGCAGTGGTGCTGATGTTATCTGAACAGTGTCATTTTTATTTCTTTCAATATGCGATTTTAATAGGTTTTCTACATTCTTGGTGCTTTTTTATTTGGTTTTTGGAGGAATGGTAAAAAAAAAAAAAAAGAATTCCCTCATGGAAACAAATTTTCAATTTACTGTTGTAAGGAAATGGAAAAAATATCGTGCTTTACAGCTGCTGCAGGAACACATGTCTCCCACAAACAGATCATTCTGCAGAAGAATCTCATTTTTCTCAAATACTCCGGGTGGTTAATTTGGCTTGGAGATCGAAGTTCTCCTGCGAGTTCCGAGGGGGAGGGGAAGGCTCGGGGCAGGATCTGAGGCTCCTTGCAGCAAACGGGTCTGCCTTCTAGGGCAGTTTGCAGTTCGGTGCCCATGTCTCTCCACCCCAGCCATCAAGACTGGTCATCACGGTATTGTGATGAAGCAATAATATTCCCTCTGTGTGTTTTTCCATCTTATGAGCGTGGAGCCTACACAGTCAAGGCAGTGAGACTCAGCTTTGGGTAACAATCATTGATTCTTCGATTCACCCATTCATTATATACTTATTGAGCATGTCTTCGGCTCTCTCAAGGTGCCAAGGAAGCAAAGATAATTAAGACATGGCCCTTATTGTGGAATGTGTGGTCTTTGTGGGGTGGGGGGATGGATTAAGACATAAAAAAGGGACGACCGGGTGGGTATGCCAGGTGCCTTTATTTATTTTTCTTTTTTTTTATTATGTTAGTCACCATACAATACATCATTAGTTTTTGATGTAGTGATCCACGATTCATTGTTTTGCCAGATACCTCTAAGTGCAGCGGGAGCTGGGGTGAGCCATGCCTCACCCGCCCTGCGGAAGCTGCAGACGGCTCCGTGTAGCCAGTGACAGGGAAGCCGGGAGGACATTTCAGATAAAGATGCAGCCGCCGGGGAAGGCCATGGTGTGTTTAGGAAGCTCGCACAGTCCAGGACTCAGAGAATTTGGAGTGTGAGGTGGGGAGAGCCGGAAGGAAATGTCTTTCCGTTTTCAAGGAATCCGGGCTATAGTCCTCATAGTTCACAGATTGTACTGTTCTTAGGGGTCATGTAGTAAGGTTAAATATCTCTTTTTCAAACAGGAGGATTTTAAGTTCCAGTTGGTTGTGTTTTCAAGGATAGGGCATCAGTCTCCTAGCCTGAACTCCGCGCCTCACCCCGAGGTTCACAGTGACCCTTGACTTTTCTTTGTCACTGCTGGGAAAGGGGGCAGAGCAGGTAGCCCACTACTGATTGCCCAAAAGCTTTATAGGGATGCTTTTCCCAATGGCAGACAGGCTTGTGGGATATAATAATCAGTGTGGGGCTGCCAGCAAGGAGCTGGACCTAGCTGCTTGCTTAAAGGAAAAGGTATTACTCAGAGGTAATTTCTACAAAATAAAATCTTGGCTGTGAGGGGCTCCTGGGTGGCTCAGATGGTTAAGCATCTGCCTTTGGCTCAGGTCATGATCCCGGGGTCCTGGGATCGAGTCCCGCATCGGGCTCCCTACTCAGCGGGGAGCCTGCTTCTCCCTCTCCCGCTACCTCTCTCCCTGCTCATGCTCTCTCTCTCTGTATCTCTGTCTCAAGTGAATAAATTTTAAAAAAGAAAAAAAATCTTGGCTGTAGGATTTGGATCCAGCTTGGGCACATGGCCGGTGATGCAGCTGATGTAGCTGGTCTATGGGTTGGGATAGAGAGAGGAGGTCAGCAAGAAGCTGCTTACCTCGAGTATCTTCCGATTGTCCATTATTGGGGATAATACATTTGATCACCTAGTTCAGGTATTTTCATCAGATCCCTCCACTACAAGGGTACCCTTTTCTGTTAAATAAGGAATCTGGGTGTCATACTTGGAGACCAGCAATCTTCCACCCAGTGGTTTTAGCATCCATGGATGGGTCATAATCAATTATTACACTGATGGTTGCACAATGTGACTTTCTAATTCTGCAGTTCCTTCTATGATCACTTTCTGGCATTCATCTGAAAGAAAAGCTTTTCCTTTACCTCTCCCCTACATCGAACTCATGACCCTGACATCAAGACCTGAGCTGAAATCAAGAGTCAGATGCTTAACCGACTGAGCCACCCAGGGGCCCCTCCCCTACATTTTTTTTTTTTTAAGATTTTATTTATTCATTTGAGACAGAGATAGAGAAAGCATGAGCAGGGAGAGAGGCAGAGGGAGAGGGAGAAGCAGGCTCCTTGCTGAGCCAGGAGCCCAATGTGGGGCTCGATCCCAGGACCCTGGGATCATGACCTGAGCTGAAGGCAGACGCGTAACCATCTGAGCGACCCAGGCGCCCCTCCCCTACATTTTTTAAAGTAGCAATTTGGGCTCATGAGTTCTTTCCTACTGTCACTTTTTTATGTTCAAATTGTTCAAAATACAGCCAGTGGGAGCCCCTTCAAACTGGCTCTGTGTCCTTTTGACGTAATCCGTCAGGTTTTTTTTGTTGTTTGTTTGTTTGTTTTTTTCTTTTTAGCACTTCATTTCTTTCTGGAACAGAAGAGCCCACCTTGCACTTAATATCTCCGAGTAGCCCTGGGTATTTTTTTTTTTTTAAACTGGGAAATAAGAATCCACGGTCTGGGTGCTGGAGTGCTCATTGCTTCTGGGGTGTTACTCTTTCTCAGCTCTTGCAGCAGACAGAGGTAATGACTCCACACCAGTGCTTCCGGTTCTGATCGTAGCTCAGACTGAAAGGGTAGGCCTCCTAATGTGATGTAATAGAAGGTACATGATATTGCCTATCAAGTATTTTTGCCAAAATCTTATAACCTGAATCTAATCATGAGAGGGGGAGGGGGAAGCAGATAAATCCAGATATTGGGACATTCTGCTTGTTAACCAGTCTGGACTTTTCAAAAATGCCACCATCCCAAGAAACTAAAACACTGTCCCAAGAAACAAAAATGGTTCTTGAGTAAAGGAATGTGGAGACATGGCAACCAAGTGCAACCTGTAATACTTGATTGGATCCTGGATCTAAAAAAGACAACTATAAAGGGTTTTGGGTGACAGTGGGGGGCTGAGGTGGGGAATGTGAATTTAGATGGTATTTTAACCAACTGAGCCACCCAGGTGCCCTGGATGGTATTTTAGATAATGTTTTTATATCAGTGTGAAATTTCTGGATGATAATGGTGATGTGCTTTTGAAGGACAGTGCCAATGTCTGCAACTCACCTACAAATGGTTTGGTAAAAACAAAAAACCAAAGAGCTGAAAATACATGTAGGTACGTACACACAGAAAGCTTGTGTGGCAAAATGTTCATAGCGAATCTAAAGTAGGTGGATGGATGGATGGGTCGATCGATCGATCGAGAATCTAGGTGAAGGGTATATAGGTATTCGATGTACTGTTCTTTCCACTACACTGTTGGTTTGGTATGAAGTTGTTTAAACCAAACCTCCAGAACATCGGGCAATGATAAATTGGAACTTTTTGTTGCTGTCTGTAGAGATCACTCTCAGCTAGAAGGAAGCCCCAAGGTGAGCTAACATCAGAGCTCCCGATGGGGATGCTAGTGGACTGCCAACCAGTCAAAACACAAGCAGCAAATGTGGAAAAGGAGACATGAGAGCAAACCAGAGAAGCTGCTGGTGTTTCTTGAGTGCCTAGGTCCTGTGAGAAGAGAAACCAACATCCACTTAAGTACCTTCCGTGTACCAGGCTCTGATCGGAAGCCTTTCCATATATTAATGTTGTGATATATTCATCACAGCAACGCTTCAAGAAAAGGGCTATCATTATCGTCGTTGTGTAACCAAGGAAGCAGGCTGCAAGAGCTCCCGGGCCTGCCCAAGGTCACACAGCTGCTAAGTGGAGAACACTCCACCCCCAGCGCCCAGGCACGCGCCTCCCACTCTCTCCCGCAGCCGACCCCTGGCCCTGCCGAGGGGAGCTTGTGTGCTGGCACGGATGTGGCCCATACTGGTGCTCAGGTGTTTGCAACTTCACATTTCCGTCCTGCAATTAACAGGTGAGACTGCTCTGTGTTGGTCCTGCGGCTCCTGTAATTACTACAGGGCCATTGACACCCTGGCGAGTGAGGGTCTGTCATCGTTCCCCCAGCCTCCATCCCCCAGGGCTTAGATAATGGCTGGAAATAAACATGGCAGCAGGAGGGGCGCCTGGGTGGCTCAGTTGGTTAAGCATCTGCCTTCAGCTCAGGTCGTGATCCTGGGGTCCCAGGATCGAGTCCCACATCGGGCTCCCTGCTCGGCAGGGAGTCTGCCTCTCCCTCTGACCCTCCCCCCTCTCATGCTCTCTCTTATTCTCTCTCTCTCACATAAATAAATAAAGTCTTAAAAACAAACAAACAAACATGGCAGCAGGGAATCTGGCTGAAAAAGAATTAAAATGGGCAAAGAAGGATGGAAACAAATACCCCCTCGGGATGTGTTCTGATGGTGCACGAGTCAGCCAGACGTGGGTCCTGCCCCCGGCCTTTCTCACTCTGCCACCCCCAGCATTTCCTTACTGGCTCTGGTTCTTTGCCATTGCAGACCCATCCTCCCTCTCCCATTCCCACAGTCTTGGAAGAACCCATCTCTGGCAGTCACCTGCCTTGAGTTTGCTGGTGCTTAACATTTGCAAAAGAAAACAGGCACAGTCTCTAAGATAAAAACGAGTAGTAGTATCTTATACCAGAAAAGCGCCCGCAGATTGCCCCATTCCAATGGGTATGCTTCTAGGTGATGGCTTCTTGGCATGTTTTCAAGGGATTTATCTACTTTGTCTTCTTCCTTGATGGGGGATTCCCAAACACCAGGTGTCCCATGTCTGCGTGTCACCCCTTCAGCAGCCAGTACCTTGCCTGCCCCCCCAGGTCTTATTCCTGATGCCCCACCCCCACCCTGTTCCAATCGTAAAGAAAGCTATGTGCTGTTTGCCCAGTGGGCAGGCTGTTTCCCACCTCCTCACCTTTTTTATGCCGTGTCTCCCACTCCCTCGGGAACATCTTTTTAACACTCCGCTCCAGATACCTTCAGGAAGCCTCTCCTCGAATTTTATAGCTTACCTAAAATCGAACACATTTCCCCCCACACCTTTTATAATGTCTATAATATGATTTCATTTATGTTTGTCTGCATGTTAATGTCCCCTAGCAGACCATTAGCCCTTCGAGGACAGAGATGGTGTCTTACCTCTCATATCCGGCCCAGTGCCTCGAATTTGTGCCCTAATGTGTTTGTTGAGCAGATGATGATGATAGAAGTCTCCAGTAGGCACAGAATTAAAAAATTCACTTGACTTTATACCACGTACTCTTAGATCCAAGCAACTCTTCCCATTTTGGCCTTATGTCTGGGTCAAGTTAAAATGATCCTAATTCGTGAAGCCATGTGACTTCTGGGATCCTTCCGAAAAACACATATCAGCCAAGGAAGAGGTTCATCCTCTCCAAAGAAACACATCATTATTTACATCCCGACTGTGGTACCTCATCCTGGCTGGTCTGTGGCCGAGCTCAATGTCAAGTGCGTCCTAACTAGCAGCCGGCTCTCCTGCCCGGTTCTCTGTGTGGCGGCTCAGACATAGCTTTCCATGCTGGCTGCTTAGTCACTGGATATCCATGGGAGGCAGCAAGACTGGGGCAAAGGGCAAAAGCCGTGTGGCATTTTCTTAGTGCAGTGTGTGCCTTTGTCTTAAAATATGCTGGTCCAAGCTCAGAGTGATGTGGCTTCTGTGTCTCCTGCTTAAGATGATCTTAAGCCCCTGGATTCTTGACAGGGACCTCAGTCATCCAACCACTTTGGCATCAATGGTTCCTGCCATGAAAATGCATTCTTTTTTTTTTTTTTTTAATTTTTATTACATTATGTTAGTCACCATAAAATACATCATTAATTTTTGATGTAGTGTTCCGTGATTCATTGTTTTCATATAACACCCAGTGCTCCATGCAGTACGTGCCCTCCTTAATACCCATCACGGGGCTAACCCATCCCCCCACCCCCCTCCCCTCTAAAACCTTCAGTTTGTTTCTCAGAGTCCATAGTCTTTCATGGTTCATCTCTCCCTTCGATTTCCCCCCCTTCATTTTTACCTTCCTTCTCCTAATGTCCTCCATGCTATTCCTTATGTTCCACAAGTAAGTGAAACCATATGATAATTGACTTTCTCTGCTTGACTTATTTGACTTAGAATAATCTCTTCCAGTCCCATCCATGTTGATGCAAATGGTGGGTATTCATCCTTCCTGATGGCTGAGTAATATTCCATTGTATATATGGACCACATAATCTTTAAAATTGACAGGGCGGGCGCCTGGGTGGCTCAGACCGTTAAGCGTCTGCCTTCAGCTCAGGTCATGATCCCAGGGTCCTGGGATCGAGTGCCGCATCAGGCTCCCTGCTCCTTGGGAGCCTGCTTCTCCCTCTGCTTCTCTCTCTCTCTCTCTCTCTGTCTCTCATGAATAAATAAATAAACTCTTTAAAAAATAAAGAAAGAAAATTGACAGGGCAAGAAACAACAGATGTTGGAGAGGTTGTGGAGAAAGGGGAACTCTCTTACACCGTTGGTGGGAATGCAAGTTGGTATAGCCACTTTGGAAAACAGTGTGGAGGTGCCTCAAAAATTTAAAAATAGAGCTACCCTATGACCCAGCAATTGCACTCCAGGGTATTTACCCCAAAGACACAGATGTAGTGAAAAGAAGGGCCATGTGCACCCAATGTTCATAGCAGCATTGTCCGCAATAGCCAAACTGTGGAAAGAGCCGAGATGCCCTTCAACAGATGAAAATGCATTCTTTTTCTTTTCTTTTTTTTTTTTTTTTTGGATTCTTAAAGATGGGCTTTGAACGCCTGCATTCCTAGGAAGAGGGGGGGGGGGGAGAAAAAAAGAGAAACAATTCTGGGGCTTCTTTCAAGATTACGCCATTAGCATACGGGGACATTGACCTTGACTGAGCGGGTCATTCTTGTGCAGGATTTTAATTGCTTCTAATTATAGGATTATCATTTAAGCACAAGATTAATTGCCATGAAATTATTGCAAGGAATTTGATCTTCTAGAAAGTAAATGCATTCACCAAGTGAAGAATCTCTCAGAAGCTTGCAAATGATGTCTTTTTAATCATGTCATGGAAACTTTTTTTTTTTTAACTCTTTGAGGGGGAGAGGAGATGTTAAGGGAATCAAAGAATAGCAAATAAATGCCCCCTTGGGATTCCTCCCACCGCCCCACCAAAAGGTTGGAAAACTTGAGCAGTCAGTGTTCATTTGGTTCACCAGTGGAAATGTCCCAAAATAAATGCAGAGATTTTTTCCTCCTTTGATCCATTTCATCTTCACAGGTGGATAAGAGCTGTCCACTAAAAAGCTAGAAGAGGCAGATGCTGCCTTTTGGTCCCTTCCAAACACTAACATTCTTTTTCAAATGTTTTGAATCTCCAGTTCATGTGTATACACGTACTCTGGTTATTAGCACCAAAATGGTGCTGAGAAACATAAGACTATGTTCATCTCAGCTTCTAGGCATTTCCACTTGGAAAAAAAATGCAGATTTCCTGAGAAAATAAGAGTTAAGTTAGCTCCTGGGGTTCTTCTAAAATATCCCCATTTGAATAAGGTAGGGAATGGCCGCCTGCGGAAGGTCTGAGCCAGAGTGTCCCCCCACGGGGGACTATCTCAACTGAGGAGAACAGTAGCTGTATGTTACCACCCATTCTCCTTGGCAATTAATGCAAGTTTTGTGGTTAATTAAAGACAGTCAGGGTCCTTTTTAAAACCAAGTCAAAGCCTTTTTTCCTAGAATAATGAAGCAAGAACAGATGCAAGGCAAACTTCCTATAAAAGTGTTCAAGGTGGGGGTGCTGAATTTGGGGAAAGTTATGTTGAAGAAAGTGTTGCTTCACCAGCTTCGACCCACTGGAGGCAGGGAATGTAATCAAAAGCAGTGCCTACTTCGCTGAACACCCAGTGGGAAGGTGGCGGGCGGAGGACTCTTGTTCTGGAAAATACCACACTGGCATCTCCTTCCCCTTGAGTCACTCTGCCTGCAGCCAACCATGGCGGGAGTGGAGGGTGGGCAGGAAATGGTTCTTTGGCTTTGTATTGCCACTCTCAGTTTATGGGCTGCCTGGGTGAGTACCCGCAGAACTCTTGTGGGTAGATATCTGCCCACAAGGCCAGAACGTGTGTGTGCCACACGTTTTAACCAGCACAGTGCGGCCTCATAGGTCTTACTAATACCCCACTTCTCTGGATGACCCTGAAGCCTATTTCAATCCCCTAACCCCCTCTCCCACGAGAGCAGGGGCTCCAATATCCTTGAAACCTTGAACTTCTGAAGGAGGATACCCATTATAATTTTGGAAAAAAAATCTCAGCACACAATTAAATGACTAACTCTCCATGAAGAAAGGGTACAGGGGGGCCTGTGTTTAGAAGGTAAGAAAAGTGATCTGGCTTTAGAGGAAACTGTGCTGTTGGCTTTTATGGTCAGATCGATTGGGATTGACTCCCAGCTCCGCCTCTAATGCTCAGTAAACATTAGGGATTGTTTCTCTATGAAGAGTTTTGCTGTGGTCACATTTAAGTTATACAGTTCAATGAATCAGCGTATGTCATTTATTGACACATTAGTTCTTTCTGTAGGGATTTGTTCATGCCATAACTAGAACCACAGGAGGACTCCAGACACAGCGAGGAAAACCGAACCCCAGATGTCGTTTGCTTTTCCTTTACCATGCCTACCAAGGCGGTCCCAGGAACACCCTGGAACCTGCCCTTTGAGAATGGAAAGAGCTCTGTGAATGGAACGGTTGTGTATGAAGCTGAGAATATTAACCCTAAAGATTGTAACATGCCGTCACCTTGTCCTCAGCTCCCTAGGTTTTGCTTTTCTCATATGCAAGTCCATACGAAGGCACATAACTGCATCAACTCCAAGGGTCCCCGCAGCTCTGGTGTTCTGCTGGGAGTATCATTTCAGAGAGAAAGAGCTGATTGCCGGGGCCAACCAGCATGTTCCCTCTTGGTGAACTGACAGAACTGGGGGCTCCAGCAGTCTGTAACTGGATGAGGATTGAGAAGCGTTGGGCGTGGTGACTTTCAGACAAGTTTGAATAGCAGATGCCTTCCAGTGACATCTTAGTTGGAGTGATATTCCCATTAACCAGAGCTCCTCTGGTTAGTGGGGAAAGGATGTGTCCCCCACGTCCCTCCTCATCCTCAACCCACGAAGAGACTGGGGGACAGTTTCAGAACCACCAATGTGGCCCAACCTCTTTGTTCTAAAGGTGAAAAAAACCAAGGCTTAGAGAGGGAACGTGACTGCTAGGTGTAGGGTATCTGGGGTTGTAAGGAACAAAACCAAACTTCAGCCCACTCATGGAGAAGGAATTATTAAAAGAAATCTGGGATATCTGCTAGAACTCAAGGGTAGGAAGGCTGTGGGCCCTGGACGCAACTAGAAGCAGGGGCTGGCTTTCTCGTAGCCCCTCTTCTATCCACGAACTGCTGTCATTCATCCCTTTCATAGCTAGTTGGACTCTCCCCACATTGCAGAAAACATGGCCCTGGATGGTTCTCCAGCTTTGTCTCTTCTTCATGTCTCCCACTGTGTCAGGCACAATCCTAGGTCCCAGGAAAGGGACCCATCGGCTCACTGTGGGTCTTGTGCCCGCTCTGGACCCCTTGACTATGGCACAGGGTCATAGAAGAAGGTGGACCAAGGGGGGGAAGGGCATTTTGCAGGAACAGGAGGTGGTGCTTAGCAGACAAGATGATAAGTAATGCAATACTTATACCTAAGCTGGCAGCCAGGGTAATGCAGAAAGTTGCTTTGGGAGTAGGAATGTGAGCCAGCCAGGCTCCTGCTTTCTGCATTGGTCCCTTTTCCCTTCAGCCACATTGCACACCCACGAAGTGACTAAAGAGCAGCCGCGGTGTCTAAGCTTCTGTACAGAAGTTGGATATGACTCAGAAGTCCCTTTTGAACAAAACTGATTCCCGACCTGGCCAGTTTCCAGAAACAGCCAAGGAGAAAGGAAAAATGGATTCGGCTCTATCTGTCCGGTCCAGCCACCCGGCACATTAACCGCCCCTCTCATTTGGAAGCTGTGAAACAGGATGCCAGCTTCCCAGAGTAAATGGTGCTGATGGGGAAGAGGCTTAGGGATGGCGGTACCCCCAGGAAGCAGCGTTCTTTGAATGGGGCCCCCGTTAGGAGGCAGAAACAAGTGCCAGGGAGGTGGAGACCGTTGATTAGGGCCTGGGAACTGGGCACCGTGAACAGCGTGGCCCAGAATGACTCTCCCCCGGGCAGCTTTGTCTGCGGGCTGTGTGGCTTACTTGGTCCCGGAGGCTCTGTGCCTGCCACCCCCAGAGCTTTGCTTTCAGGAGCATTTCCAGCTGTGAGAATGAACTAGTTGGCAATATGCTAACAACGCCTCTAGATTCTTAGCCTCTCTCGGGGGGGTGGGGGGGGCGGGGGGGGTTACCTGGCTTCCATTCAGCAAGAGAAAGATAAAAGCAAGGTACATTTTATCCATGAATTATCACCATTAGTCTCTCCCATGGTTGGAAAATTGGTGTGTTTCCTGCTTGGTTTTTCAGCTGTGGTAATTATGCTCAGAATGGCAGGTCCCCTCTCTACTCTGTCCTCCCTAAAGCACTTAGATCTCAAATGCCCACCTGTTGAGGCCCTCCTGAGGAATGGCGTCTTCATCCTGCGGCTCGTCTTTGACTTGTGGGCCCTACAATGCTGGCTGGATTCCTGTTGAATCTCTCCACCTGGCAGTCTTTCCTATTTCCTGCCTTAGCCCCATGGCACTGCGGTTACACAAACAGCTTGGTTATTTTACTGGACGAAAAGTCTTCACCCAAGAGACTCAGCCCCCAGTCTTTTTCAGAATTAATTTAGTCTCAGGCTAGGTTTGATACATGTGGTCGCATTGGAATGGTCCGCCTTGACAGATGGACCCAGTCAGAGAGATCCCAGAACTTCTAGCTTTTCCAGGGAAAAATCTCCTAGCCCTGACATCACAAGTTTAATTAATGTTTATTTGCAGCTTTGTATTTTCAGACTAAAGACTGCAGTGATGTAACAGGCGGGAAAAAATGGTTTATTATATTTTAGCTCCCTCTCCAAAGACTCTAGAGACAAAGGCTAATAGTCTCTTATTTGCATGAACCCCCAATAGCTCCCTGTAAAAAAAATATCCCTCAGAATCAGCTTTGACCCCTTTTTTGGTAATCACGAATGTATGGGACGATCATTGATCCTGCAGGGGTTGGGATGAGCCCTAGGATGGGACTGTCCGTTCCTTTCCTGGCGGCTAATGGAGGAAGTCCGGCCTCACATGTGGACTGTTGCCGGCTACCCAGGCATCCTGCATGATGCTCAGCCAGCACATTCCTGGCAGGGAAGTCCAGCAAAGGCCACCAGGAGATGGGGCTCTCTGGGGCTTCTAGCAAGAACAAATTCCTGCTCGTCCCTGGCCTCAAAGTTTTCTGCACCCAGCTCCTTGTGTAAAGGGAATAGAAGGCTGATTTCATTTGGTTTTGTCTCTTGAAGGTTCCGCTACTTTGGGGGAGGGAAAAAAAATAACCAGTAAACATTTTTGTCTTTGTCTGCCACACTGATGTGAATGCTTATGATTTTATTAGCAGCTGCCTTGGAGCCAGGCCTGATTTAATTTAACTTAATCTCCTAGGTTATTTTCAGTTCAGCTCAGTCTATTTTAAGCACGGATGAAGGGGAAGTAATCAGACTGAGGGGGTGGAGGAGGGAGGGGCGGGGGGTACCTTCCATTCCCCTCCCTAGTTACTCAAGCTTAACCCCGCTTGAGAGAAATGACTTGGTGGAGACAGGTCAGCCCAACCAGCTTCTTGTCCTTACCCTCTTCATCTCTGGTATCGTCTTATTCCTCTGAGAAAAGCATCATATCAGCTGGGGCGGGGAGCGGGGGAGATGATAATTATGCAGCCAGAAATACAAATGGAGCCATTTTCTCTAGTGTCAGGAGAGAACTGAGTAATGGCACCTTCCCCTGTCCCTCCCCTTCTCCTCTTAGCAAACTACATTTGTCATCATATTATTGTAGTTCTTCCTCTCTGGAGCGCTTTGATGCTCTGGGTTTGGGAGTTGGGGAGGCAGGATGCCAGGGTCTCCCCGTTTGACAGGTGTCTGAAGGTCAGCACGTTAGCCAGAAGCTCCCTCAGCGAGACCCGGAACCAGAAGTCTCGCGACCTAGAGCTTGCATGCCAGCCATGAGCCCAAGAGCAGCCTCCCCAAGGCCACCCCATGCATCCCTACTCCAGGGGGGCCCCGAGGGTGTGCCTCTGGTTTGGTACCAACAGTGATCCAGAGCAAGAGAGACCTCGCCCAGTTTTGTATGCTATCTCTGGAGATGGAAAGTTCTATCCCCACTGCAGTGTTGCTCCCAAGCATCCAAAACCCTTATGTTCACTAATTTACTTGTTTACTCTGCAGAATCCCCACACTTAGAAGGGTGCCTGGCACGTGGTAAGTCTCAGTGAGTGTCCATAGGATGGCTGGTGTTTTTCCCAGATAACATTGATGGTAACAGCAGTTAAGCAGTAAGCAGTACTCCTTATTTTGTGCCAAGCACCATGCCAGTGGTTTTACCTGCACAAGCTCATTTAATATCATAGTTCCTAGGGAGTGAGATTCTTCTCCTCTCGAGTTTATAGAAGAGGAAGTGGCTTAGGGCATTTCAGGGACTTGCCCGGTGACAAGGTAGAGCTGGAACTGAGTCCTGGAAGAGTATTTTCACTCTGTGTCCTGGGAGTTTCCATGAGAACAGGACCAAAAGGTTTGTGTGCCAACTGATGGATCCCTTGTGTGAGGGTTGGTTCAGAACCTTCCCCCCACAGCTTGCAGAGTGGAGCTGCCCCGAGAGGGAGCACTGCTTGGTTTGGAGCTGAGTGTAGGAATGATGGGGTGGTGGGGGGTGTCTCTGGTGAGCCAAGGACCCTCTGTGACTCATTAAAGTCAGTCCAGTGGGCCTGTAACCACTTCTCCGTGCCAGGTTTCTCAAAGCACGATGCTCTTCAGTATGCAGATTACTGCTCCCACCTCAGGTGTCCTGACCCCAATTCTCCAGCAGTGGAACCTGCAAATCTCTGTCATGAATGAGTTTTCCCAGGTGATTCTCATGCACAGTAACATGTGAGAACTACAGCTCTGGGTATTTCAAGCTCCAGTCTTGTAGGAGGTTAGATTTACTTAAAACCAAAAACAGTGTCTATATGTTTGGGATGGGGTTGGGGGTAAGTTATTAAAACCAGAGCACCCCATTACCCAGAACAGATGTACATGTGGAAATAGGGTAACATCTCAAGGCAGGGGAGGGGATGCAGCTAATTCTGGCCTTCCGTTTTGAATGCCCCAAGATTCACTCATGGTACAATTCAGTGGCAGCCAGGGCCCCAGAGACCAGAGCCAATGTGGTCTCCAGAGAAGTGCACCAAGATGCCAGCTTATTAATTTATAGGGAAAAATAAAACTGTCCGTGTGTCTGCCGGCTTCATCATAGCAGACTCTGTAGTCCAATTAAGACATCCACGAAGTTATAAACCCATTTTATTGATTTCCCATGTGAAACACTGTCCTGTAGACCATGAATAGAAGAAATCCACTACGGGGAATGCCCTCTTTCCCCATAAACAGTCCCCAGGGGACCCAGAACACTGCCAAGTGAACGTGGAATTATAATGGAATCGGATAAACGTTTAAAGTCATCGGGCTGGGGTGCCTGGGTGGCTCAGTCAGTTAAGCGTCTGCCTTCAGCTCAGGTCATGATCCCAGGGTCCTGGGATCGAGCCCCACATTGAGCTCCCTGCTCCGCGGGAAGCCTGCTTCTCCCTCTCCCACTCCCCCTGCTTGTGTTCCTGCTCTCGCTGTCTCTCTCTCTCTGTCAAATAAATAAATAAAATCTTTAAAAAAATAAAAATAAAGTCATCAGGCTCAGATTTCACATTTATCTCAAGGCAGAGGTAGCTGTGCGTCTGGGGCCAGAAGCGCTTGAGGTTAAACACCCAGACACTGGTCCCCAGACCAATCTCACAAACACTCTAGATGTCTGCCTTGGTGCCTCTGCTCCAGCTCTCTTCTTTGAATTTAATCCTGCTGGACACAGGCTGGTCTTAGAAGCCCAGGAACCCTCCGTCTCCTTGAGCGGATTTTGCTAAGCCCTGCCCTGAGCCAGTATGGACAGAGCCTGGAGTTTGTTCATTCCCAAAGAAGACTCTCGCTCCCCTCATGTCTTTGTCTTCGAGGGAGGAGAATCCCTTCATTATGGCTCCACGTTTTAACAAGTCCCTTTAATTCTTTATGGAAATGTCTTCCCTGAAATCTGATTCCCTGTCTTTCAGATGAGCTGTACAGAGGAACTCCAAGTAATAGACGAGCCATGTTATTCTTAGAACAAGTTCTTAGCTTCTGGTCTGTGGATATACCCCCGGCCTCGCAGCGGCTCTGGCGGGGTCATGTGCAGAATTTTGTATCTACCTTCTGGGAGGGAGGGAAGCCATAGCCATCATCTCCAACACATCCTATGATCCCCCCGAATTTAGGAAATCTAGGATGAAGGGCAGTGTGCCTATCTATGCATTATGCAGACCAGGAACATAGAACTTGGGACATAGTTGTACCATGAAAACAAAGGCATCAAATATGTGCTATGAAAAATCAGTTTGCAGGCAGCTGATGTTCGAAGTGGAAGGAATCTTCGAGATTTCCTAGGCCAACCAATGCCATTGCTTTCCAGACAGATTACATGCTCCACTGGAGATTGCCCAAGAAAGTGAGTGGCAGACAGGGCTGGCTGGAGACAGGCTCTCCTCTTCCCCCTCTGCTCCCCACCTGGCTTCCACTGCCCTTCAAGTTCTGTCTGGAATGTCTAAAGGTTTAGTTAACATCAAAGCTGGAGGTGAAATGGCCAAGAAGATGATACAGAATTGAGTTCAACAGCTCCAGCCGTGGCCTGCAAAGGACAGACCCCAGTGGGGCGAGCACATGGAAAAGCTTCCCACGGAGTGACAAGGGGACAGCCTGGAAGCAGGAGTAGAGTGTTTGCCAGAAGAAATGACGCTGAGCAGCTTAGATTCAAACCCAGAGACACCAAGAGGAATTTATCCCTCTTTCCATTAACCAGGCTTTCTAGCATTCCAAGATCTGCTTAAGGAATCAGTAGATTTCTTCTTTTATATATAAATTTTTAAAAAGATTTTATTTATTTATTTGACAGAGACATAGCGAGAGGGAACACAAGCAGGGGGGGTAGTGGGAGAGGGAGAAGCAGGCTTCCCGCTGAGCAGGGAGCCTGATGCGGGGCTTGATCCCAGGACTCTGAGACCATGACCTGAGCCGAAGGCAGACGCTTAACAACTGAGCCACCCAGGCTCCCCGGGAATCAGTAGATTTCTGCAGTGAATTAGGGTACCCAGCTGAAATGCAGTCTCTCTTGTGTCCCTCTGGAACGTTAGGAAGACCTAGAAAAAGACAGAAACCCACAGCTGTGACTGATGAACCACTTCAATCTTAAGTTTCTGCGGACTATTAGCCTGATGCGTCTGCATTAAAAAAAAAAAAAAAAAAAAACAGTGGTCTGGCTATACTTGGTGCATGATCTAGAGCAAAGCCTGGTGCACCTGAAGGAAAACAGGAAGATTATGTGTCCCTTTGCTCAGAGAAGCAGGGTCTTCTGCAGCCAAAAAAAAAAAAAAAAAAAAAACACCTGGGAGGCAGCCCTTTGATTTCAGGGAGCCAAAATCCAGTTCTCTCTTATTATCCCACACAGCATACCTTCCAAAAGAAGAAAGGATTGGCCATAGGAAAGGACTGATCTTGGTGGATTATGTCCCGAGGCTCATGAGCCCCATGTGTGAAGCATAGTGGATACGTGTGGAAATACAAAGAACCTCAATGTCAATGGAATGTTAACTTTAAATAGATGCCATGGACTCAGTGTACATGTGACTGTCATGCACTGTGAAAGGGATGTGACCTCACCTGGGCCCAGCACCCACACGCTGATATGGGTTAGGAGCCAGCCACATCCATTTGAGTGCCGGGCTGGTTTTGAGGGAAGAGAGCTCACCGGTATCCAAGTAGACAGTGGACAGAGCCAATGGGGAATCTAAACATAGCATCTGTTGGCAAACACCAAGTGTGGATATAGCTTTCCTCATATATCCCTCTGAATATAGCTTTACTCATTGAAAATGAGTAAGGAAAGAAAACATACAATAGTATGTAACCCATGTAAAATATATATTGAGGGGGCACCTGGCTGGCTCAGTCAGTAGAGCATGAGATGCTTGATCTCAGGGTTATGAGTTTGAGCCCCACTTTGGGTATGGAGATTACTTAAAAATTTTTTTAAAAAATTTTAATATATATTGAGGAATAAAGGAAAGGAAATATCATGGAGAACATACTTAAAGGCAAATTGCTGAGGGGACAAGGACTACAAAACATTTCAGAAAGCTGTGTATAAACTTGTGTAGAATGCAAGAATACAGCATCTCTGGAAAACAAGAACAGGAAGCCATTTGAGCAAATAGGCTGAGACGCAAAGAAGATGAGACTTTTTATGTATTTTTTAATGACAAGATGTATACAAAGAGGTAGACAAGATGAAGGGAGGTGGGCAAGTAAGAAATGCCTGCAAACAAACTTAAATTGTACTAACATGATTAAAATCATCATGGAACAGTAAAGAGCAGAGGTGGCCTTGTAGAGAATCAGTGCTGTGAAAGAATCCTGAGGAGCTCCTCCAGAATTCAGGCAAAAGGACAAAATGAATGAGGGATAGGATAATAAAATGGAAGACTGAGAACAGATGACTGGAGAATCATAGTGTTGTCCCAAGGATGAAAGAAGTAAAATTGAAACTGGAAGCAATAATTCCATATGATAGGAACAAATTTATGGAACATTCAAGCTAAAGGGAATGAACTCTATCCCAGCATAATTAATGGAAGGAAGTCTACAGCTAGGAATTTTCTGGAACATTATCTCTTTTTTTTTTCTTCAAGTTTTTATTTAAATTCCAGTTAGTGAACATACAGTGTAATATTAGTTTCAGGTGTAGAATTTAGTGATTCATCCATTCTAGAACATTCTCTTTTTTTGTTTTCATTCTAGAACATTATTAATCACAAAGTGAATAAATCCCTTCCTTCAGGATATATAGGTTACATATAAGAAAACAATAACCAGGTTGGCATTAGACTTCTCACTGTATGCAGGACAAAATTTGAAGAGGAAAGGAAGCATCACTTTTAGAGCTTGGAGAAAGAAAGTTTGTTGTCCTAGAATTTCTCACCTAGCCAAACTGCCGTTCACAGGGCCCATTCTCAGATATGGGAGGGCTTAGAACATACATCCCCTACGCGCCTTTCTCAAAAGTCATTTAAAGCAAGCTAAAGAGGACTACAAGACGAAGTAAAATTAAAAGTTTGGCAATGCGGTAGTCCTAATAACATGGTGACAAGTAGTAAGCATTAAAATCTGTTGAATGTAAAACGTAAAAAATAATTATTGACAACTGTCCATCGTACACTACAATTCTTGGAAAAGATGAATGCAAACAAAACACAGTGTAACAAAGGAATGAAAGCAAATGACAAGCAAGCAGTGACAACAGAAGTGAAGCCCCACACGGCAGGTAGCAGGCAGTTCAGTGTGGAGGTTAAGGATATACTGGAATCTCGGGCACCTGGCTGGCTCAGTCAGTAGAGTGGGTGACTCTTAATCTTGAGGTCGTGAGCTGAAGCCCCACCTGGGGCATGGAACCTACTTTAAAAAAATAAAATAGGGGCGCCTGGGTGGCTCAGTCGTTAAGCGTCTGCCTTCGGCTCAGGTGATGATCCCAGAGTCCTGGGATCAAGCCCTGCATTGGGCTCCCTGCTCAGCAGGGAGTCTGCTTCTTCCTCTCCCTCTACCTCCCCCCTGCTCATGCTCTCTCTCTCTGTGTCTCAAAGGAATAAATAAAATCTTTAAAATAATAAATAAATCAATACAATACAATACAATACAATACAATACAATACAATACAATACAATACAATACAATACAATACAATACAGGAATTCGGCTGCCTGTGTTTTGCCCCCTCCCCAAGCTGGGTAACCTTGTGGTAGGTACTCCTTCATCCTTCCAAATCTCCACTTCCCCATCGATAAACTGTGGATACCGAGTTATTACGGGGGTTAGTTAATGTGTTCAAAGTTCTTAGCATTTTCTTCGGCACATACTTGTGCTTGCAAATACTGGGGATCAAGTAACAGCTTTAAACTGCCCATAGTTTTCAGATTGGGTTTTTTTTTTTAATAAAACTTCAGCTATATTAATAAGATGTATACTTTGTAGGAGAAGGAAAAAGTCTTTTTCTGTCCTTCCAGGTTCTTGGCTGGGCTCTATTAATAAAAGACAGATTAACTGGAAAAAAACATACACACTTATTAAATGTAAATTTTTCATGACACGGGAGGCTTCCTAAGGAAATACCTAAGGAACAGTTAAATCTGAGTATTCTGTATTAGGTTTGATAAAAAGTGCAAAGTCGTAAGAAAATAGGACAGAAGGATATGAGCTGAGTAAAGTAACCCTGGGGCTGGCAGAGGGACTTAGTAAGGGCTGTTCATTCGAGTCCCTCCCGGGGTCCCTCTGTCTTCCGAGATGAGGATGCTCCTTTCCTCCAGGGTAAGGGAAGACACCTCTCCTATGAGAGTCGTATGACCTGCTGCAGGGGAGGTTGAGAGAGTCCTAACCCCCTCCATTTCTCAGATTCCTTCAGCTTAAAGTAATATGCCAAGGTGTCATATTTTAGGGTGGCATGCCCTGAACTCCATCAACCTAAAGCAAAATGATTCATAAGCCAAAGAATAAGGAACAAACAGGCAGAGCTTTATTAGATGAACAACAAAAAGCAGCCAAAGTGAAATTGCCCTGAGTCATTAAACTATTCACCTGGTTGGAGAGGCTGTCTTTTAAAACATGAGGGAGGGGCGCCTGGGTGGCTCAGTTGGTTGACCCGCTGCCTTCGGCTCAGGTCATGATCCCGGGGTCCTGGGATCGAGTCCCGCATCGGGCTCCCTGCTCCGCGGGGAGCCTGCTTCTCCGTCTCCCTCTGCCTGCCTCTCTGCCTACTTGTGCTCTCTATCTCTCTGTCAAATAAATGAATAAAATCTTTAAAAAAATAAAATAAAATAAAACATGAGGGAAACCGACAACAATTCAAAGCATAGACTTGTTGAAAGAATTAACTAAGTCAAATATGGTGAAGTAGATGGCCTAATATAAACCAACAGAAGCCACGTGATCCATTAGAGAAGGTGGGCCTCCTTCCACAAATGTCATTGGGGAAGTTGTGTAAACATTTGGAAGAAAAAATAAATTAGATCTTGCCTCACACTGCATACCAAAATAAACTTCAAATGAATTTAAAAGTTACCCATAAAAAAGAAATAAAATAATAAAAGAAAACATAAGGGAATATTTAGCAAATGTCAGGGTAAGAATTTTCTCAACATAAAAGAAATGGAAGAAATAAAAAAGGAAAGGTTTGACAGGTGTAACTGTTTAAAAGTTAAGCTTGTGTGTTTCTAGAAGCATTGTGAATGAAATCTAAATGCAGTTTGCAACAAATATGACAAGGGCTGTTACCATTCATTTGACATCTAAGGAGCTCTTTTGACCCAGTAAGAAAATTCTTTGGCATCCTGTAGGAAACTTGAACAAGGAGCTAAAGTCAAAGAAAAAGAAATACCAATGACCAAAATAACTGTATGGGAAAACAAAAAGTTCAACCTGAAAAACAATCAAGGAAACCAGAATTACAGTGTTATTTTTTACTTTTTTCAATCACACCCTTCACAAGACTTCGGTAGGACTTTGTGGGGGAGTAATTTGGCAATATATGTCGAGAGTCTTGAATGATCTTGCACTCTTTGATTCACTTCTAAGAATGTGTCCGGCGGGGGGGTGGGACAGAAATGCAGACGAATATTTGCACACGAAGGTGATCAGTTGCTATGTTACTTACAGAGGTGAAGAATTTTAAAGTACACAGCCCCAAGCAAAGGATTGGTTAAAGAAGTTATGATATAAAGTGGGATGTTAGGCCTTTAAAATGTCTTCAAGGCATGCCTTGTTATGTTATAAAGGCAGGATCTAAAACTGGGTTCACAGATAGGAATTCTACACAAATAAATATTTCAGTAGAGCTCCACACAGAGCCAAGGGGCTGGCAGTAAATATACCAATATGCCAACAGTGCTTCCGAAGGAGTATGGGTGATTTAAATTTTCCTCTTTATACTTTTATGTATTTAAATTTTTGTGTGATGAGTGTATCCATTACTCACATGAGGAAAAAAAAAAATTAGTATTTCTTAAAATCTTCCTGTGTTTGTATAGAATCATTTCAATCTCCCATTACCTGGAAAATAATATTTTTCTCACAACCACATCTCATTTCCTTTCAGAACATCAAGGTTATAGAACCTGAATAGGAGTTTTTAGTGTCCACTAATTATAAGAGAAAACACAGTGAAATATTTTTGGTCTTCTTCCAAGGACCAAATGTTGCTTCCTCATCTCAGACCCTAATCCTCCAAATTCTCTTTGCTAAGTTTTATTCCAGTGGCACTTTGATTGAAGAGTTGCTGACGCATGTGTATGAATGGCCACTGGATTTACGGGGACAGAAATTACATCCTTATCACCACACAGTGAGTCTCAGCAACGAAACAGAACATTAAAGAAATAGGTCCTAAAATGTGAGGTGACATCCAGATTTATGTATGGGTTCTGGGTAGTAGGACAGGGATGCTGAGCAGGTGTACTTTTAGTGTATCTCAATCTTTATGTCTTTGTCAAAGAAGGAACAAATAATACAAAATGAATGGGTCCTATCTTCTTAACGTGCAAGAGATCAAATTCGAGATTCTGTGGGATTCAATGCAGAGGGCATCAGGAGACAGGACTCAGCGTAATTAGTACAAATGGACCCAATGAACAGCTCCAAGACTCCACTTTGTTCACGGAATCGCAATCCATCGTTGCTCAGTCATTCACTGTTGTTGATGACACCTTCGCGTTTTAATTCTGAAATCTTGAGAAGTTCCACGTGGTCGTTTTTCCCCAAGAGTAAATGGCCCTTTCGGATATGTTTTTCCGGAAAGTTAGAGCTATGTTATATGCCCTTTATAGGCTCGATGACGGTTTCTTGAGAGCATCTAACATTTTTGTTAAAAAGTGCGTGACTCCTTGGGGCCTGCTAGTTTTTTCCTTGTCTGAGAGTCCCTCCAAATGGACACTTTTTGTACTGCAACCAAAAAATAAGTGCCAAGCATTCCTGTCTGCTTGAGCTTTTCAGCGAAATAACAAGAACCCATTGGGCCCTCGTGGGTTTTGCCTTGCCCTGTGCTGACCCTGGGGCGGGGGTGGGGGGACACACCCAGTAGGATACGATGCACCCCTGCCTACAAGTTGCTCTCGGTCTATAGAGATGAAACTCTGTGGCCTGGGCTGGCTGTAGAGTGGAAGGTCCCAGAAGATGAGTCTTATGCCAAGACAGGGGCCAATAGCACTGGGATAGGGGGAGGTGTGTGCCCCAGGGGGCCCGGTGATGGGGCAGCATGAACCCAGAAGCACAGGATGAGGGTGGCATGGAGGAGATTCATGTACTTAGCAGTTACGGAGTACATACCAGGTGCTAGGCTAGGCGGTAGAGGGTAAAAATGACTAGTAGCAAAGACAATGGCCTCATTGGTGTGGAATGGGTCTTTTGGGTTATACAAGTACTAGATGTGATCGGGTAGGTGATAAGGTGGTCAGTTAACCAGTCAGAACCGGTAACGAGCTCCCAAGTCCTGCCACTAGGCAGGAGGGGAATGTGGACCAGACTATAGAGCGTCTCTATAATTTGGATAGAAATATTAAAGGAAATGATAGAGAATACAGGCTATTGGCCTTGTTTTCTGTATCCGGAGCCTAAAAAATGCATCACTCACGCGAAGATTGAAAACCTCTCAGTTCCATTTTGTTGTTAGAAGAATGGGACGTTTTATTTCTCCTAGCTCAACAATTCTGTTGAATCAGTCTGATGAGTGGTGAGCAGCTCTCATCGATCCTCTTAAGTCTTCATTGCTGACTTGAAAGTTCACTCCTTCTGCCAGATGGAGCTCGACGGCCAGTGGGCACCCAGGAATCCGCACCCACATTCCCGCTACTGGGGAAATAGGCTGCAGCTGCCATGGCCTTGGATGGACCACCTGACCTACGCCTCCCCTCCAAGAGTAGTTCCCAGCCAGTTTTTATCCCCATTGCCAGCACCTCTCCCAGTTAACCAGACCTCTTCCAAATCCCCGGCTGGAGCAGGAATCCACCAATAGAAATGCTGCCTGTCCCATGCACGCAAGTTCTGCAAGTGTGTGGAGACAGGAGGAAGATCCCTCAATCCTCGGAGAACAGAGCTCTTAAGATGTGCAGCAAAGGGCCTCAACCCAGGCCCATGGGTGTCCTACGCTTGTCATAAAAACTGTCATAGTGCACCAAAGGGGTTTACGGCTTCAACTCTCTAGCCCAAGTGTTAGGGTGGACCCGTCTGTCACTCAGTTAAAACCTGTGCACAGGGCGCCTGGGTGGCTCAGTCGGTTAAGCGACTGCCTTCGGCTCAGGTCATGATCCTGGAGTCCTGGGATCGAGTCCCGCATCGGGCTCCCTGCTCAGCGGGGAGTCTGCTTCTCCCTCTGACCCTCCTCCTTCTCATGCTCTCTGTCTCTCATTCTCTCTCGCAAATAAATAAATAAAAACCTTTAAAAAAAAAAAAAAAAAAAACCTGTGCACAGCAGGAGCGTGACCTGGGAGCCATTCCCCTCTGAGGCGGCCTAGGGCCCTTGCTCTGTGGTGATCCTTCTTTGCCAGCCTGATGGCCTCTGGCCTTGCCCACCTGTGCCATGGCCTCTCTGCGTGGGTCGAGAGGCTCCAGCTCAGATCCCCTAAGCTCAGAACCTTGCCTATTGCTAGACAGCTTGGCCACCCCCGAAACATCTCGTGGGAAGGGCGTTCAGTAAATCCTGTTCCGGAAGCAAGCTGTCACCCCACCAGCTTCCCATCAAGATTTGCCAAGCCGTTCTGGCTTCTGGTGCAGAACTGACTTGTAGCGACGTGAAGAGATTGGCAGCTTCTTCGACACGGTTTTCTCCCTATAACATTGTGAGAAGAGGCCCCAAGTAAAGGCGAAAACAAGCCTCGAGAACAGGGTGTTCTTCCTAGTAATGTGACCAGGAAAGTGTAATCTAGAGGAAACCTGAGAACTTGGTGATGTGGAACATTGTTCGGAGCTAGTGGGGTGAGGGTTTTCCCCCCCTTTTTCTACCTGATCCAGCCCGTCCGGCACTTGAGGTGCTCCTGAACTGAGCACCGAGGCTGTTGTCAAGAGGGTAACTCATTCAGGACAAGCCCTTAGCTACGGTTAGATTAACTAAGAAGCAGAAGGGCCTCTCCCATGCCAGGCTGTCTTTTAACAGGCTTCTCTGTGTCCCACATTCCTCTAAAATTCTGATTTCCAAGCAGCTGTTGCATAAAGAATGGCCCCACTGATGCTTTATCGGGCTCACTGTTTGCACTTGGTCCCTGGGTGGAGCCGAAGTGTGGAACAGGCTGGAGGGGCATGAGCAAGTTGGTCTTGGCCATTTGCTGCCGGTCATGGTCAGATGAGATGCTCCAGGGAGGAGGCTGCGAGTCAGGTTTGTCTAGGAGGGCAGACTACTGCTTTAAAAAGGCCTCATGGACCTGGAGGAAAAGAAAGCAAGCAGAAGTCCACCTAAGAGATACTGGCTTTCAGGGGTTCTGCGGAGACAGAGGACAGTGGCCAATCTAGTTCCTAGTAGAGGACACGCCCTCTCCTCTGCTCCAGCCCAGGCCCCCTCCCAAGCTTTAGCACAAAATCAGAGTTGAAGAGGCTCAGATTAAAGCAGAAGGAACTGGAAGGAAGCAGAGTCTTAACCAGGAAGTAGAGGTTCCTTTTCCATGTCGCTTTCTCCTCAACGTGCTATTGAGGTGGTGAGATGGTATATCGGTTCTGTATCAGGGATCAGCAAATTTTGGCTCGAGGGCCAGATGTGGCCCCCAGCCTGTGGTTTTTCAATGAAGTTTTATTGGAACACATGGTGATCATTTGTTTACGTGTTATCTCTGGCTCCTTTTGCTCTGTACCCGCAGGCTTGATTAGTGGTGATGGAGGCTGTGTGGCCTGCAGAGCCTCAAGTATTTATGATCCGTTCCTTTATGGAAGTTTGTTCCCCTGCTCTACATTGACAGTAGAGGGCAATGCTCAGTCCCCAGAGTCAGGACTCCTTTGCTCTCTTTTTCTTTTAAGATTTATTCATTTATTTGAGAGAGAAAGAGAGCAGTGGGGAGGGGGAGAGAGAGAGTCTTAAGCAGACTCCATGCTGAGCATAGAGCCCGATGCGAGACTCGATCCCAGGACCCCGAGATCATGACCTGAGCCGAATCCGAGAGTCGGACGTCTAACCGACTGCGCCACCCAGATGCCCCTCCTTTGCACTCTTGACTCCATCATTTACTAAATGCCTGACCTTGAGCAAGTTACTTAACAGCCCAGGGCCTCTGTTTCCTCATCTGAAAAATGGGCATCTGAGTCATTATTTCACAGGGGTGTTGTGAAACTTAAGTGAGCAGGTGTAGTAAGGCACAGAAATTTGTCAATAAATCTACCTATTTTTATTGAGGTGTAACTCACACACCATAAAATTCATCCTTTTAAAGTATACGATTCAGTGGTTTTCAGCGTCTTCACAAGATTGTGCAACTGTCCCCACTAATTCCAGATCATTTTCATCACCCCAGAAAGAAGCTCCTAAATGGTACCTATGCTGGGCTGGATAGTGACCATGCAAAGATATCAGGTCCTAACCTCTGTAGTCTATGCATGTGAGCGTCTTTGAAAAAAGGGCCTTTGTAGATGTGATGAAATGCAGAATCTTGCGATGGGGAGATGATTCTGAACGAATTCGATCCTCCATGTCGTTGGAGATTCTCTGGCATTAAATTTCTATTCACCTGTGCTCACATCTTTATAGGAAGCTGTAGGTCGGGCGCCTGGGTGGCTCAGTTGGTTAAGCGACTGCCTTCGGCTCAGGTCACAATCCTGGAGTCCCAGGATCCAGTCCCACATCAGGCTCCTTGCTCAGCGAGGAGTCTGCTTCTCCCTCTGACCCTCCCCCCTTCATGTGCTCTCTCTCTCTCTCATTCTCTCTCTCAAGTAAATAAAATCTTTAAAAAAAAAGAAGAAGCTGTAGGTCTTCAAGTTCTTTGAAGGACGGTGCGATGGCCGTCTAATAATATATCAGAATTCTCCGGGTTTGCTTGAAGATACCGTTCATGGATTTGGGGAGCTCCCATCACTCTGATTGCCTGATGCTAAATGACGCCAGGTTCTTTGGACCCCAGACACCACACCACCACTTATTTTCTGCACTTGCCTGTCCCCCCAGCATTTTTGCATTCATATTTCTTTTGCTGTTGGTAATTTCACACAAAGAAGAGTTTGTATGGTTTTGTTTTTCTGTAGTGTCAGAAAATGTAATTTTTGCTTCTGCATGATGTGCGGTAGGATTAGAGAATTTTGTTTACTCTTGTTTTTGCTGTAGCGCAAGGATGGAGGTGGAGGGCAGGGTCACTAGGTCGGCATATGCTGAACAGTCCTGACTTTTGCAGCAAGTCTTTGTTTTGAGCCTTTGTCCCCGTTGTTGGCCTGTGAAGCAGAAGCCATAAACAAGGATGCTTGCAGAGAGGGGGGAAAGGCACTAAAAATAGAGAATTATTTTCTAAAGCAAAGCACATTATTTGAAGGGCCATGTTGTCCTTGAATTTGGAGGCACTTGACTTGTTTTGTGCATCACTGAATAATGTTCCCATACAGATTTGAACTCTGATGGGCAGGGTTACTATGGGTCAGTGAAGACAAGTCCAGTCTGAGGGCAGAGGGGTTATAGCTGCGTCCCCAACGAAGCTTTTAGTGTGTGTTGTGCATGAATCCTTCAGAGCCTCCACGAGCTCGGTGCTTAGCCAGAGTGCCCTAAGGCAGCCTCAGAGTGAGGTTGAAGATCCACAGGGAGGCAGGGAGGGGGTGGGGAGGATACAGTGATTGGCTTCAGCCATGTTGGCCCTGATCTAGCTTTTATGTTAGGTGGTGAGCTCTGGGTGTTTATTATTATACTCCATAATTTATGCTACATATATTTTCTGGATCGGGAGACCATCTGGACCATTCTCTGAATGGATCAGGGATTGCACTGATTTTTTTTTTTTTTTTTTTTTTAATCCCAAGCTATTTGGGAACAATGAGGAGCTAGCTATTGAACTCTGGCCTAACCCTGAGGTCTGGAAATTCCAGTACTATATGAACTGGCCTTTTAATATACCAGATTTCTTTACGCTGAGGAAACAGCCCTGCCCCCTGGACCAGACAGGAGGCCTGGATGAGGATGATAAAGATAGCAAATACATATTAATATGATCACTAGTAATGGCGGCAAATGCTTCTGTAACACCCCGTCCGTTCCAGATTGTCTTCTAAACGCTTTACGAATATTAACTCACTTCCTCTTCACCACAGCCCTGCGAGATAGGCACTCTTACTGTTCCTGCCTTACAGATGAACGAACTGCCGAGCGGGCTAACTTGTCTGAAGTCAGGCCGCTAAAAAGTGGTAGAGAAGGATTTGAAGGCCGTCGCCCACACCGTCAGCCAGTGCGTCAGCCTGGCCCCTTGAGAAGAAGTCAGCCACCGTCGGCAGCCTCGGGCCAAGCGAAGCGAGCCTGACTGCCCTTGCACGTCCTCAGACACACATCCGACCGTCCCCCAACTGCCAGTCCTTGTGGGGATGGCTCGCCTCTCCCTGAGAAAGCATGGCGGTCACCTCTCTTCTTCCCCATCAAGCAGGTGTTTGGCAAAATCCCTGGCTTCATGCCTCAGTGTTGGCCGCGCCATCTACCAGAAGGTGCCTCTGCTGTAGGTCCCCAGGCTGGGTAAGGCCGCTCCAAGCTCTGGATGAGCCAGCCCATACTCCTGAACGCTTCCTCAAAACTCACATGTCCCAGGCTTGCCTCGCCACCTCTGGCAGGTATCTCTGAGGCACCGTGGGGGTGTTTTTCAGGCTTCATCATCTTATTTGAACGGACTTTGTCCAGGAACGATACCTTACGTAATCAGGAAATTACATAACCTTTTCACGCAGGCTGGTTTCTCTTCATGCTGGGCCTGACTGCCGGTCCTTTCCAAAGCTGCACCTCAAGCCAAAAGATGGTCATCTAACTCCGTGTTCTAGATTTCTGTGGAAGGTCTGGAATTCGAGAACAGACTTGGATTCTAAAACGGCCGCTACCACGGCGCGGACCTATTTCTTGAGCAGACGTGTCCTCCTCACGGACGCTGTGGAACCTCTGTGACATGCCGGGGTTGGGGGGAGCGCTCCCCCACCTGCCTGCCACGGGGCTCAGGGCCCGTGTGGGGTTAGTGCTGAGCAGTGCAGGGGGCAGGGGATGAGCTGCTGCTCGTGTGTTTAGAGACCCTCGGCCTCTCGGAACTCGAGCTGGCGTGAGAGGGCTTTACCCCAAGAGAGTCCCATCCTCAAGGGGTTACACAGCAGAGCTTTTCCCTATCTTAAGCCCGGGGGCCAGAACAGTGTGGCTCTTGCAGAAGATGAGAGACAAGGAACGAGCCGTGGGACCCATGCCAGATCTGTTCTCGGACCCACCGTGAAATGCTCGCCTTCCTCTGGGCCTCCGAATTGGCACAGGCTTCCCACATGTGGGGTGGGACCCGACACAGACAGGCGAGGACTTCCGTTCCTGCTCCAGAGGATTCCTGAAGGTCCCGAACAACTGACATTAGAAAGCATTAAATTACGTGGTGAGAAAGTTATTCCCTTCCCAGTTTTCCTTCATTCTCGGTTGTAAGGTGGAGAGAGGGACCTCCCCCCCGGCCTGGGGGGCTGGAATATATCCTGAACACTCAACCCTGCTTTAATTTCCCCTTTGTAGTGAAGAGCAGGCCTCAGGCAAGTGTGTCAGCTGGAAGGAAGGAACCCTAACAGAGATGTTCATTGTATTTATCTTTATGGTTCCTTTCTCCTTAGAGCAGACGATCTTGGTTTTCCATTTACCAGAGTGACACATTTCCTTTCTATTTATTTTTATTTTTTTAAAGAACTCTTTTTTTTTAAAAGATTTATTTATTTGAGAGAGAGAGAGAGAGAGAGCACACAGAGGGAGAGGGAGAAGCAGGCTCCCCGCAGAGCAGGGAGCCCGATGTGGGACTTGATCCCAGGACCCTGAGATCATGACCTGAGCCGAAGGCAGACACTTAACCGACTGAGCCACCCACGCGCCCTATACGTTTCCTTTTTAAATGTTGAGTGTTAAGGGGCACCTGGGTGGCTCAGTCAGTTGAGCATCTGACTCTTGATTTTGGCTCAGGTCATGATCTCAGGGTGGTGGGACCAAGCCTTGCATCGGGCTCTGCGCTGGCTGCAGGACCTGCTTGGGACTCTCTCCCTCTCCCTCTGCCCCTCCTCTCTGTCTGTCAAATAAATTTTTAAACTGTTAAAAAGTGAATGAATTTTTTTTTATGTGAATAATATACTGAGTCCTCAAGAGATGCCTGTGACATGGGTCGAGGGACCACACTTTGAGAATGACAGCCAGGTGCATGGGATGACGTCATGTCATACACACCTGAGAGACTTCAAAGATGCTGACACCTGGGCCTCAGCCTGGACCGATTAAATCGGACCCCGTGGGGGTGGGGCCCAGACGTCGGTATCTGCTGCTCATGCGCAGCTGAGCTGGAGATCCGCTGCCCTCGTGTACCCAGCCACCATCACCCCCCGACCCATGCAGGGGCTGCATCCTCACTGCCCTCTGACCCTACGTCCTGATTGCATTCTCTTCTCTCTCCTGCCTCTCGCCCTCCTCATCCACCACCCCACTTGTTTTGCTCTTCTTTTCTCTTCCCTAACTTCCCCGCACCTACTCCTGTTAGCGACGCCCCACTGCTGCTCAGGTCAAGACATTGCCGGCACCACGCAGTTGCAACCACGTTAGAAAATTTCCGCATCGTACTGTTGTTCTTCAGGGCATTCGCTTGCCAACTCATAAGCTGTCAGTCCAGTTTCTGAACAACTAAGCCTTCAGGTTGTGCTCTCTGCCAGCAACGTGTATTAACAACAATGATAATAATCATTATTGGGCTTTCACTGTGTGCCTACCACTGGTCTCAGCACTTTATGTGTATGAACTTATAGGATCCTCCCAGGGAGTTACCATTTTGCAGATGCAGAAACTGAGGCACCGGGTGGTTATGGATCTTGCCTGGGGCTATGGCACCACAGAGTGGCAGAGCCAGAATTCATGTGCCCACAGCCTGGCCCCAGAGCCCACGATCTGAGCTGATGGGAGCCCCCAAGTCCGTTGCTCCCAGGTCTGACTCGCGTGCTGTTCTCCACTGCAATGGGAAATTGAAATTTGGACCCACTGTCTACTTCAATGACATTTGGAATTGATATCTCTTTTTATTTTCCACTTCAGTCATGGTATCTCCGTAGGAAGCCCACAGCTTTAAATCCCATCAAAACTGTAACTCATCACCATTCAGAAGAGATCAGCCTTAAATGATGTTGTGTGTGCTGGCTGTCAGGACCAGAAACTGAAGATGAAAAAGCCAGCACCCATAATCATTCTGTAATTGGCAACACTCTCGACGGCCTCTCTGCTTCCTCATTAGTTTATCTGGGCTGTAGCCTCCGTGGTAGACATTCCAGGCTTTAGCTGCCTTTTACAAAGTCTCTGATTCTCATTCCAGTGCTTAATTGGAAAGAGACCTTTGGCCCCTTCCCGTTCCTCGTGGGAGACCTCTATTTTTATGCTCAAACTTTTCATCTTTTGTGATACTTGGGTTGCTGTTTTAGGAGACTGGGTCTTCTGCATTGCACTGAAAAACCTTCAGCATGAGCTTGAGGGAATTTTCAGGCATCCAGGTCCCCTGGAGACCTCCTAATCCCTTGTGGGCAGTGGGAGACTCTGCAGAGTAAGCACTCACATCGTGGCATCCTTTTTCCCCTCCATTTTCCAAGCCACTAACTGTCTAAAGCACATAAAGTTATGTACAGTTATGTACAATTTACTTCCCCCAACAATCCTGTCTCACTTGGAATGAGCCCCCCTTTGCTTTCCTAAGGGAAGAAACAGAGGCTCGGGAACTTATGTTTCCCAGTGCTTGGGAGTACATGAGGGGGGCAGGATTTGAAAGCAGGTGTGCTGAGCTTGCTTATGTTCTACCCACTCCCAGTTGGATGAGGTTAGATATTATGCGGATAAAAATCCTTGGAAAGCATAAGTGAATAAGAGGAACAGAAGCCTGGCTTCTCCGTGGCTAGTAGATGTGAACCAGCCCACTCCCCACTCAGACCATTTGGACACGGTCCCGTCACCTGCCTGTGCTAAGGCTTCCAGACAAGGAGGGTGTAAGGCCATTCACGAGCAGGCACGGGCACTCCATGTGTCCCCAGGCTGATAACGGGCAGTGCTGGTCTGTGACTTAGGGCAATGTCCAGGGACCCAGTATCTTTAACATCCTTCTATCCCCTCCTCTATCTCTGCCCACTGCCAACCCCAGCACCTTCTTCTAAGGACTTCATTTAACAGTCGCCCTCAACTGATGATCTGTACTGATAGGCTAGAAGAGTGTTTCCCCAGCTCCCCCGTCCATCAGAACCAGGAGGTTTGGTAAACACAGACCACTGCACCGACCCCTAGGGTTCTGACTCAGTAATGCCAACGCTGCTGGTCCAGGGGCTATGCTGGGAGAACGAGTTAGGTGTGTACTCATGGCATCTGGCTAATTAGGGACCCTGATGATGGGAAGTATCAGCCATGTTGGGGAAGGTGCCATCCAAAGATGGTGAGGAAGACATTTGGGATAGGCAGGCTCAGGCTTCGGTCCTTTCTTATCATAGTGCTAGATAATGACCTATCTCATTTCCATGCAGTGGCTTTACCCATTCCCACAGAGGTAACAAGCCCCTGCTAGCTGCATCTCTGAGCATGCGTCCCTCTGTGGATGAAGCGGCCTTTCCTCCTCATTATTTTGGATTCCCATATGAGTGCATCTCAATCTAGGGTGTGCGCTGGAACCATCTGGGGGTCTGGCTAAAGTGAGAATCCTGAGTTTGTAATTTGGGGGCGGGGCCTGTGATTCCACACATGTGGTGAGTGCACAGCTGATGTCCCGGATGCTACGGGTCTGGGGACATGTGTGCATGTTGCAGAACAAGACATAGCACAGCTGTGGAGCATATTCTGTGTTACAGCTGTACGCACGGTTGGCTCTTCTGCTGCACATAGGATCACCTGGGGAGTGCTTAAGAACATGGGCCACACCCCTCAGAGATTCTAATTTAGTTGTGAGCACTGGACATTTTTTTTTTTTAGATTTATTTATTTGAGAGAGGGATAGCAGGGGGAGGGGCAGAGGGAGAGGAAGAGAGAGTCACAAGCAGACTCCCCACCGAGTGCAGATCCCAATGCAGGGCTCGATCTCATGACCCTGAGTTCACCACCTGAGCCAAAACCAAGAGTCAGACGCTTAATGGACTGCGCCACCTGGGTGCCCCATGAGCACTAGGATTTTTTTTTTTTTAAGATTTTATTTATTTATTTGTCCGAGAGAGAGCACACACAAGCAGGGGGAGGGAGAAACAGGCTCCCCGCTGAGCAAGGAGCCCTATGCGGGACTTGATCCCAGGACCCTGGGATCCAACCAATGAGCCCAACCAAATGAGCCACCCAGGCATCCCAGCACTGGGATTTTTAAACCCCCTCCCAAGAGATTCCAATGTACAGCCAGATTGGAAGTCGCTGGCCTTTACAAAGAAAAGAAATGAATCCTTTCGGGAGCTCAAGTGATGCAATACCATGGCCTGGGTTAGCTGGTTGCTTGGGGGGCAGGATGGGGGGCAGGACCAGTTCTGGAGAAGGGCTGCAAACAGTACCTGGGGATCTTGTTTAAATACACAGTCTGTTGCAGCAGCTTTGGGGAGGGACCCAGGCTTCTGCATTTCTCATATGAGGCGTCCAGGCCGACGCTGCCGTCCCAAGGCTTGACCACAGGGCCCGCATGATGCCCATTGTCTCTGGCACCAATGACAGCAGACGGCTTTTCTCATATCAAAGATCAGAGGCTTTTGGTCCTCACCTCCTCTCCCTTTCGACACCATCTTGGCGTCTCTGTCATTCAGCTGGGTCTTGACACAGGACACTGGGCAATACAGGTCAGTTTTCTTTTTATAACATCTGATCTTTCCTTTTCTCTTCACAGTACGAGATGCAAAAAATCTAATTCCTATGGATCCAAATGGGCTTTCAGATCCTTATGTGAAGCTGAAACTTATTCCTGATCCAAAGAATGAAAGCAAACAGAAAACCAGAACCATCCGCTCCACACTAAACCCCCAATGGAATGAGTCCTTTACGTTGTAAGTTTTGTCTTCTCTTCTCAGTTGAATTCTCTCCCCACACATCACAAACCTGCCCACCTCACTGTGAGAGATAATGGGGCGGACCTGTTGTAAATGTCTTTAAACCTCACTTCATTCCTAAGACTTTCTCAGACCGCTGCTAAGAAGTCACGGTCTTCACCTGTTTTGGTGGATGGTAACCAAGAGTTACGTGATGCAGGCCCCAAATTATTATCAATACCTCCTGTGTGCAAAAAAGTGCATTTATGTTAAGATAATGTCAAAATGTAAAAGGTATGTCCCACTTCCTGATGGACTTGAGTTCTTTTGAGGGTTATTGGAGAAGGTAAGGTAAGAATTTAAATAATAATTTCTAAAACAAGGAATACAGGAGTCACATGCTATTGCCCCTGAAATGGGAAGATCATCCTCACCTTTAAAGAGGGAGGACTTCCTGGAGTAGGTGACATTTAAAATGGAGCTTAAAGGAGTGCCAGAATTTCAGAGGCAGAGATGTTAGAAGAGAAAGAAGGAAGGGGGCCATGGCGGGGGAGAGAGGGGCATAAAACCACGGGGGGTAAGAGAGCACTGCCTGCAGTTGAGCATAAGCGGGTGGTCCTCCTTGCAGATTAGAACACAGGAAGTGGTTTCTCTGTGGATGACCGGAAACGTAGCTCTTTTATATAGAACAGAGATTAGCGAGCTTTGTAAAGGGCCCGTTAGTAAATAGTTTGGACTTTCTGGGTCATACAGTCTGTGTTGCAACTACACACAATTCTGCGCATCCGTAGACCGTATGTAAACAAAAGCCCATGGCTGTGTTCCAGTAAAGCTTTATTTACAAAAATAAGCAGCGGGCCAGATTTGGCCTGTGGGTGTTAGTTTGCCAACCGCTAGTCTGGAGCTTTGGCTGCTGGGGGCGGGTACTCTGTTGGCAGTGGGGAGCCCCAGGAAGTGAATCGAATATACTATTGGTTTTTTTTTTTTTTAAAGATTTTATTTTTTATTTATTTGACAGAGAGAGAGATAGAGCAGGAACACAAGCAGGGCGAGTGGGAGAGGGAGAAGCAGGCTTCCCGCCGAGCAGGGAGCCCGATGCGGGGCTCGATCCCAGGACCCTGGGATCATGACCTGAGCTGAAGGCAGACACTGAACGACTGAGCCACCCAGGCGCCCTATACTATTGGTTTTTTAATCTCAGACTCCCATCATGACCATGGGGTGTGGCTCCCAAGAAACCAGGTTCTAGATAACCGTGTGTGTGTGTGTGTGTGTGTGTGTGTCTGTCTGTCTGTCTGTCTGTGTCTTTGTGTGTGTGCGTGCTCTCTTTTGTAGCAAATTAAAACCTTCGGATAAAGACCGACGGCTGTCCGTAGAAATCTGGGACTGGGATCGAACAACAAGGAATGATTTCATGGGATCCCTTTCCTTTGGAGTCTCGGAGCTGATGAAGATGCCGGCCAGTGGATGGTAAGAATGCCCAAGGTTGAATACGTCTGTGTCAACCAAAGGTTGATAGTCTTGAAGACGTGAGAGCCCTTAGAGATTCAGCAGACGAACTGGCTTCTGTCTAAAATGACCATCGGCTGTGAGGTCATCTGGCTGTAGTTCTGCCCACAGGACACATTTCAGCAACAGCCGACCCGGAGGTCAAAGGAGAGATGTTGCTGTATCTGTGGTAGAAACGCAGTGTTTCTCACCCTCCTTCCCTCCCGTGTCTCCCGAAGGTACAAGCTGCTTAACCAAGAGGAAGGTGAGTACTACAACGTACCCATTCCAGAAGGGGATGAAGAAGGCAACGTGGAGCTCAGGCAGAAATTCGAGGTGAGGATATCAACAAAATTAATGGAATCGTCTTTCCTTTGGGAAGTTTGGCCTCAGGAAGGGCCAGAGTCTTGTGGGCATACCTGCTGGAAGACAGAACCTAAGTGTTAATCTTTCTCTTTATTTAAGAACAGAAGCGCTGCGTAATCCCCTTCCTTTGCAAGCTGTGTTAACATGTGAGGCCTATTATCATGGCGAGAATGGGGACTAGAGCTATCCCAGAAATAAGCATGGTTGATTTCTGCATAAGAAATTGGTTGGCACGTCAGCGGGGGGAAAGGCAAGGTTCCAAGTGTGGTATTCTCATTAGAAAGAAGGACTGTGCTTCTCCAAACGGCAGGAGGACATTTTGGCATTAACTCAGGAGGTGGTTTGGGTGTAATTAAGCTCTCGGGCCGGCATCTTCATTTCTGCTCCAGATCTTTAGAAAAGGCCAGCTCTTTGTCTCCTTCCCATTGAGTGTCTGTGTTTGCCTTCTGTCCCAGATTCATCTGTCTTCTTTCTCCCTCCACCTCTGTCCTCCCTCCCTCCCTCCCTCCCTTTCTTCTCGCTACCCATACTTGTCTCTACTCACCAGACATCTCCACTTTTCATACACATTCCTTTCTCTAAGCACTTGCCTTATGTTGCAGGTCACAGCTCCTAATTTTTTCTATTTCTCTAATCACCTGCATCTTGGCTGTCCATGGGATTCATACGGAGCCATCACAGCCTGTGTAACTGGTTAATTCCTTTTTGAATCTTGCTGTTCCTCAGGCTCATTAGGATTCCCGGGAATTCCCATCCCCTAAAGAAACACGTATGTACACAAACACACACACACACACACACACGTGTGTGTGTATGTGCGGAGATACTGAACAGTGGCTGAAATGTCAACACTAATGAGATGCCAATGGTTTTGTTTTAGTCCCTCTGTTGTTTCCTTCTCCGAAATGAAGGTTTGTCCCAAAGAAACATATAGATCATATTGAGGTAGTATGAATTCTTAAGGATTTAAGCATAAAAGCATTCAAAAGTGCTTTTGGCAGGCTGATACGTGGTGAAAGTGGATTTTGATGGCAAATACTTAAGGTCAGGGCTGTGAGCCTGGTTGCCCTGGGAGCATAAATGAGTCACAAATAATATAAGTAAATGGCAGCAAACAACAGGCCTCAGGATTGGTGACAGCAGGGTGGGGACTGGGGGCAGGGGGTGAACACAAGCCCTGTCCAAAGGGGGCAGCCAGCTGATTATTGCCACGCCGAGGAGGGTCCTGTGCCTCCAGATCTTCTGGTTCTTCAAGAGAAGCCAAAAACCCCCCAATTTTTTTTTTTAATAAGACATCTTCTGACTTCTTTTAATATTGGCAGCTAATTAAAACTCAGAGCTTGGTGGAGGCCAAACACATCTCTTGCTGTAGACACAGGTAAAATTCAGCCAGTAGAAATCAGCTGGCAATCTCTGCTCCTAAAAAATACAGGAGGAAAAAAAAATAGAAAAAAAATATGTATAAAGTGAAGTTCTTTCCAAAGGGCCCTGGTAATATTTAGAGGCATTCAAGTGCAAAGATGTGTTAAGGCTTGGGATAGCTTCAAGTATCGATGCCAGGCCTGTTTCTCTAATTATTTTTTCCTTCACTTCCTTATCTACGCCCACCTCCCCCTCATAGCTCAGGACAGGAGCCCCACCCCCAACGTCACACCACCTCTGCGAAGGATGGACCTTTCCAGAGAGTTTTGGGACCCCAAGCGCCAGCACTACTCTGATGTCCCAGGCAGGAGAGATTGCTGAGAAGCTAAACAGACGCTTGCTGAATTTCATGCTGTAGTTGTAGGTCATTAGCAACCAATGGGTCAGAAACTGCTGGTACAGAACACAGTTGAGGGAGGGGCGGTACTGGGGCATCATGATGGTAGTCATCCTTGGAAATGTCTGAGACTTAGCTTTGCTGATGGAGAAATAGTGACCCACCTTTTTTGCCTCATTTCCATGGCTTCCTGGTGAGTAACCTTACTGTTTTTCTGGGCAGTGAGTCTAGCTTTTTATAAAGGTCAGAACTCCATACTTAAAAAAAAAAAATGTTGGGGGACTAGGTCAGAGGGCTTGAGGCCAGAATTGCATTTCTCTCTAGAGGCTCGTGCGTATGGTGCTCCCTCCTGGCCATGGACTTTGGACTGGAGTTCTCCCAGCTCCAGGGCAAGTGCAGTGAGGGACAGGAGCCTCTGCTGTCCAATTCCAGGCTTCTGTGCTCAGAGCACCTGCCTGAACTACATCCCGGCTTTTGCTTTAAACCTCTTGCAGCTCCTTCGATTTTACTGGAATTATAGTAGCTCATTTACTTAGAGTTGCAGGAGACCAGGCAGAAAGCCCCTCGATGGTGTGGTCAAGGAGATGCTGAGAGTTTTCCCACAGCTGTTCTGTCGTATTTAAAATAGAACATTCAGATCTGACTTCAAGCGGGACTTACCATGTAGCAGTGTTCCGCTGAGGTCTGTAAACGTGAAACTTGTAATATTTCCCCAGCGTCCAAGTGTCAGGAAGCAGCATGCCTGGGCAGAAAGGCCGTGTCCACATTTGAGCAGTTCTGGGTCAGAGCCAGCCTTCCCAAACGGGGTGCCACCTGGCACCAGAGTGCAATTTGGGGAACTTTCTCCATCGCTCACCCGATTTCCTCCCTCTCCATCCCCGGCCGCGGTATGACTGCTTCCCAGTGTCTGCGAACTCGCCTCTCTGTCCACATCTCTCCATATACTTGCCATCCTGACTTACCTTCCATCATCCGAGTCCCTTTTTCCCCTACCTGCTCTCCCAGAGGTACTTTCCCGCCCTCTGGTAATAGTATGATTCAGCTGAAATTTTTAATTTAAAGTTCCATGGTGACTCATGGCTGGATGAAATACAGCATGATGACTAGTCCTTCTAGGGACAGGCATTACTCAGGGGTATTGTACACCAGCTAGAGTCTATAGGGTTATTCTTTCTGTGTCCAGTTTGTCTTCTGGAAAGAGTTAATAGCTAGGTGTGGTTTTCGAATCCTCTTCCAGAAATCAAAAGTCACTCAATCTGATAGAAGAAAAATCCAAACAAATGAGCATTTACAGCCAGGCCACAGTGTTAGCATTTATCTTGATAACAAGGAAAACTTTTTTTTTCAAATTTATTATTGATTCTAGAATCCTGGCAAACAGAATGATCGGTGAGTAAAGCTCTTAGGAGCCAAGGAAATCCCAAGATGGTTGGAAATGACCTGATTCCATAATGCATTGTCCCCCTCGAGCAGTTTATCTGCCTAAAAGGCAAAACAAATCAGAACCTTGACCGCAGTGTTCATGGACAGTGCATCTATGGGCCTTTATCCTGTTCCCCATTTGTCTTCAAATAAAGTACACATAGTTCCTGATTCACAAACATAAGTTATGTATTTGTTCATTTGTTCGATAACAAGCCTCCAGCAATGAATAAAGCAAACAGTTCCTCCTGTCTGTGGAGCTTATTGTCTGTACCTTTGGGCCCTGCTTCAGATCTTTTTGGGAATGAGGCAGGATGCTTCTTGAGAAATAAGCTTATTATAACCCCCTGTGCTGGTCAGTGATTCCCCAGGACCTCCCCTCACAATTGAGAAGATTCTGGATTCCTGTTCCTTTGTCTTGCTTCTGGGCCCCCATTCCCTGCGATGAGGCTCATTGTCAGTGATGGAGAGAGGGCCCGCCTTCCCAGAGAAGTGGCCCAGAGGATGGTTGCTTAGCCCCAGCTCAGCAAACTTTCTGTAAAGGGTCACATAATAAATAATTTAGGCTTTGCAGGCCTCTGGGTCTCTGTCACAACCATTCACCTATGCCTTTGTGTCACAAAAGCAGCCATAGACAAGGTGTAAACAAATGGACACAGTGGTGTGCTAATAAAACATTATTTATAAAAACAGGTGACAGACCAGATTTGGCCCATGAGCCATAGTTTAACCCCCGGTTTAGCCCCAAGTCTCTATGTAGAGTCAGATCCTGGTCCTGCCATTTATTAACCACATGACTTCCCTATGCACGTCCTTCACTGTAAAGGGGAATATTAATAGTATTTACTTAATGGTATTGTTTTAAAGATGAAAGTAGGTTGTCATAAGAAATTTCCTAAAAGCAGACTTTCATACAAGTGTTTTATCATCATCCTCAATATGTTTCATTGCAGAAACTGGGCTATAGAGGGCACGTTTTTTTTTTAACTTCTGGAGCTTCCCCCCAAAAAATTTTCATTCTTTCTTTTTTTTTTTTTTTGATGTTGAAATCGTGTTCTAAATGGTGGGCATGTTCTGTGTCCTGTGGTCCAGCCACATGATGAAATAGAAGCATATTGATGAAACCTGATGGCCATTTATAATATTGTTTTTATGGGGAAATAGATCTTCATTTACATTTAGATGGATGTCTGGTACATAATGTGTGGGCGAATTGGGAACTTGGTGTAACTGGCAGTGGATCAGGTAATCTGGATGAAGCAGGAGTCGGGGGGGTAAAAGGAGTCTCAGCCCGAGGAGTCAGTGTGCACTGACGTTTCTCAGCGTGGTCATTTGACAGAGGGTCCTGAGCAAAGACTCGAAAGTGAGCACATCTGAAAGATGTGTTACATGAACCCCACCAAGAATGAACCCAAGTATAATCCTAAGCATTCACCCAGAAATGGAGCCGTTGGTTTGTTAGTGATGGCGTTCACAGGAAACTCCAGCATCTCTGTCGGTGTCCTAATGCGCTTTGGATCTTTTACAAAATCTGGGATTTGAATCCTTCGCCTCTTGAGCTATGCCTAGGGAGTTATGCACAGCGTTCAACTTTCCAGTTAGAAGAAAAGTATCTTCTGACCACATCTTTTCCTCATTTAAAACCATTCCAGAGGATCTTCTTGTCATTTGTCCATCTCCATGGTTATTCATGAGCTTGAGCATGTTTGTGTTGTGTTTCATCAATCTGGTTAATTCTTCCCCTGAGCCATTTGGGCCACATCTACCCCCAGAGATGGGATGGTCCTAGAATCAAGAATGAGGGAGGGTGCCAGGGTGGCTCAGTCGGTTAAGCATCTGCCTTCAGCTCAGGTCAGGATTCCGGGGTCCTGGTGTTATAGGATCACAGCGTTCTTAGCTCATGAAGTCAAAAAATGAATCTCACAGACGCAAAAGGGTGAAGCGAAGTGAAAGTTTATGAAGTGAAGCTGAGAGCAGACAGGAAAGAAGCAGCTCTCTAGAATGAGAGGGGTCCTGGAAGGGTTGCCATGGCAGTCTTCTATTGAGAACTGCCTGGGAAGCTTGTGGCCTTGAGATTCTTGTGCCATCTTGGTTTGAGCACAGACTATTGATAACATCCTTAATGACTGACTTCTTTGAGGTTTGGTCATTTTCTGTGATACACCGTAGCCACCAAAGAAAAATATTCCCGACATCCAAGGCCAGGGGGTCTTGTTTCCTTTTCTCTTGTTCACTCTGGCTTAGCACTTTTGCCTGCCAGGAATAGTCTCAGAGCCCAGCCGGATAGGTCCCCTATCTCTCCCTGTCTATACCTTAACCCTTTCCTTACTCACTGGGATCGAGCCCCACATCGGGCTCCCTGCTCAGCGGGGAGTCTGCTTCTCCCACTCCCTCTGCTGCTCCCCCTGCTTGTGCTCGCTCTCTCACTATCTCTCTCTGTCTGTCAAATAAATAAAAACCTTTTTAAAAATAAATAAGAACATGGGCGCCTGGGTGGCTCAGTTGGTTAAGCGACTGCCTTCGACTCAGGTCATGATCCTGGAGTCCCGGGATCGAGTCCCGCATCGGGCTCCCTGCTCGGCAGGGAGTCTGCTTCTCCCTCTGACCCTCCTCCCTCTCATGCTCTCTGTCTCTCATTCTCTCTGTCTCAAATAAATAAATAAAATCTTTAAAATAAATAAATAAATAAATAGATAAATAAATAAATAAGAACAAGGCAGAAGGTTTAGGGGAGGAGAAAGGTAGAGGCACGTTGTGGGACCACCCTCCGGCCCTTCCTTTGGAGCGAGCCACCTCCTCCCAGGGTTGTATTCCCCCCAGCCCCCCACCTGTCCACCCCCCTCCCCTTCTCCTCGGATCCAGTGCCTTTCTCCTAAGGCTTGGACCCTCGCGCTTGGGGCGATTTCTTTCTAACCAAGACCTTCTTCCACAATCCTCCCCATAGAGAAATGGAGCCATGGGGCTAATGACCTGAGCCCTGGGCCTGGCTTCTTGGGCCCACAGCACCTGAGCACAGGCTCAGGAGTCCATGAAAACCACCGCCTGCCTCTCCCCATGTCGTATTTCAGTATTTAACACAGTCAACGCCAAATTCTCTCATTTTACTCCAGTATCACAGTCAGCCCCTCTGATTTGTATTGTGATGACTTTTAGCTGCAAATGGAGTTTAAATGAACTCCTTTCTACTGGTGGGGTTGCTGGTCTCCTCCACAAGTTGTTTACAGATATTGGAGATGCTGCTGTAAAAAAGCCAGGCAGCTTTCCTTAAAGGAGGCCACACCATTCTCTTCTGCCCGGTGGTTGAGGCTTTTTGTTGTCTTCGTCATTTAGAGAATTAAGGTAGAACAGAATGAGAAGCAAAAAGCACCTGAGCCTTTTTCTGTACTTGCCTTCCACGGCTGCTCTACTCTAGGATAAATTAATACCTAACATCAAAAAAGAAAAAAGTTAAAAAGCAAAACAGACACATTTTTAGCAGAATTAAGATTGCTAAGAGGCAATGTGCTTTGGGCTTTGTCTGCGGTGGAATATTTCTGTTGTCGGAAAATAATGGAAAGCAATGTCCCATTAGGGGGCTGGCAGATGAGACATCATAAATAACTCTCTGGAGTGTCAGGATTCAAGGGAACAAGATGAATGCATTTATTTATTTATTTTTAAATTTTATTTATTCATTTGAGACACAGAGATACAGAGAGAGAGAGAGCATGAGCAGGGAGAGAGGCAGAGGGAGAGGGAGAAGCAGGCTCCCCACCAGGAGCCCGATGCAGGGCTCCATCCCCAGGACCCTGGGATCATGACCTGAGCTGAAGGCAGACGCTTAACCACCTGAGCCACCCAGGAGCCCCGAGATGAATGCATTTAAATTGCAGCATTGCTTGACAGGCATGTGAGCTCTCTACAGAGAACTCCTTGCAGAGTTCTCTAAAGAGAGAAGTTTATGATCAAGTGTGAAGGATGGCAGCAGTTCTTGGGGCGAGGGCTTGACTACCACCTCCCATCCCACCCCTCCCCAGGAGCGGGAGGCGTGCTGCTGATGGGGACAAAGATGAAAAGAGCAGAGAGCGCAGTGAGGGACTGCTAAGCTCCAGACCCTTTCTGTGCCGAGTACTCAGACCACGTGCATTGGAGGGGTGGTCCTGCATCATGGGAGCTCTGCTGCTGGGGCTCAGATCCTGGCTTGTCCACATCCCAGTCGCATGAACTTGGGCACGTTACTCCATGTTCCAGCATGGTATTCTATAAAGAGGATACAATTTGAAATAGTCGTGATTTCACATCCTGGCTTTACCACTTATTAGCAGTAACCTTGGATAAGATGCTTAAATTCTCTGATCTTTCATCAGGCCTTTTTGGGGATAGTGGTAGTATCTACTGCATAGCCAAATGAGCTCATTTGTGTTAAGTTGCCTGGCCTAGCACCTGGCATATAGTAAGTGCTCAATAAATGATAGCCAGGACTTTTTTTTTTTTGCTTTCATCGTAGCTGATTATATAAAATGGACTTACTCAGATTTGGCTTGGACTGATATTTATGAAAATTTACAAACTCTGACACTACACTTGTGTGTGCAAAGAGGTGCTACAGAGAGGCAAGAACATTCGAGAGCACTGCTCTGAGAAGTTTTGTCAAGGAATCATTCCTGAGAACAGACCAGTAGACTGATTGTCCCAACACTCACCACTCTCTAGAGCCTGAAGTTCAAACTCCAGTTCTCTCTTGATATTTTCAGCGGCAGGCTTTCCCACCCGTCTCTGCTTCGGCTCCGTTTTCTATACAGGCAACATTTCAGGGTGGTTTGAACTTGAATACTAACCCGATTGGTAGCTTTGCTGGTGCCACCCTCAGCCCAACCCCTGCCCATGGGTCATCTGTGCTCTGCCCCAGGACCTCAAGTTGATGCCCTCATAATAATTCTCATTCTCCCCAATTACAGACCATCATCACCCTCTTCATCTGACTTCATACCCAGCCTTTATCTTCAGATGGTCGAGGAACACCAGAAATTCTTCGACCCGTTGAATAGGGTCAGCCCATAGGAACCAAGCCTGTTCATCTTTAGTGGTTTGAATGTATCATCAGCTACATAATCACATAATCCTAAATTCCAAAGAGTGAATAGCTGCATTTTCCCTTACCTTGAAAAATCCTCTAGGGCTGCACTGTTCAATTCAGTAACCAACTGGCCGTATGAGTCTATCCAGCACTTAAAAATGCAGCCAGTCTGAATTGAGATGTGCTCTAATTATGAAATACACACTGGATTTCAAAGACTCAGCAAAAAGAAAAGAGTGTAAAATACCTCATTAATAATCTGTATACTGATTCTATATTGAAATAATATCTTGGATATATTGGGTTAACACTATATTTAACAAATCTGTTATTATATGCTTTTATATGTCAGTATTAAACATTATTGAAATCAATTTCACCTGTTGGTTATATTTTTAATGAGGTTAGTAGGAAATTTAAATTTCTGTATGGAGCTGACATGGTATTTCTATTGGACAGGGCTAATCTGGAACATTTCCTCCCAAGAAAAATAGTTTGTCATGGGGTGGGGACTGAAATGCAAAACCAGTGACTTTCTAATGTATTTTTCCGGGGTTTATAAATCATCTGTATCCAAGAGACCCGGATTTCAGAAAATGGATTCTCTCAAGATTCTGGGCATGTTGCTGGACCCACATAAGCATGTGGGGGGGGGGGGGGGGGGGGGGTGGTTTTTTTGGCATAACTAAATAACTGTTAGAAGGATGTAACAAAGTTGGGATAATATTTGAGTTACCTAATAATTTAATAATGCACATTTCTAATAGTAGTCCCAGAAGTCCCAGTGAAATGTACTGAGAATGTCTGATTAGTTGGAAAGCTGTGAGCAGAGGGTCAGAGCCCTCATCGGACCCTCCCTTTTAGATACAAAGTTGCTTTACCTCGGGAACTATACTAAATGTATTACCTAAGGGCTGTGAACCCATGAGCTAACTAAACAGATATTTTGGAAACAAGGTGATACTAACTTTCCATGGCTGAAATGTTTGATTTGAAAGACTTTCTTGAATAGATTCTACAAAATGTCCCTTGGTCAGAACCTGAAGCAAGATTAGCAGTGGCTTCCATGAGGTCTGTGTCCTCACAGTTTTTTTATTTGTGACCATTCAGAACCATAGCAGGGTCTAAAGCAAAAGAAGCCAAAATAAAATTGTTGAGCATGTTTCATGAGAATGAGCTGCTTTTTGGGGTTGGTGATAGAGGTCCAGAAACTGCTAGAAAGAAGCATCACCCTGGAGACTCTGCAGATTGCCTTAAGAACACACATGTATCTACTTTTATTTATTCCAGGGAAACATTTTGAGATTATCCCTATTACTGATTAACAAATTAATATGATCCACTTACTATTAAAGTATTTAAATCAACACTGATGAGTCTCCGTTGCTAAGTTATATGTGGAACGAGCAAGCAAGCATTTTCCTGTTTACTATTGCTGAAATTGGATTTTCCAAAAAGCCTCCATTGTCTCTGAAGACTTTATCTAATTCAGAATGTTCTTCTCTGGATGAGAAAAAAGAAAATAGTTCATTGGAGACCCTCAGATAAATTGTAGCTATTTGTTGATCTGATCGGGCCTGCTACTGTTACCATGGAAACCTGAGTACTTTCCAGTGACCTTTTGGACCCAAAACAGAAAATCTGTGTGCCCCAATATAAATTCTGCTTTTTTTTATTCATTTTCATCCCTAAATAGCTTAATTAATTACTTTCTGAACTGTGTACTATTAAGAGAGGAAAGTCTATAAAATGCACATCAGTTGAAGGATATTTTAATCTTTATATTTCAGCTCTGTCTTAGAAACAAAATCTTTTTTTTTTTTTAAGATTTTATTTATTTATTTGACAGAGACAGAGATAGCAAGAGCAGGAACACAAGCAGCGGGAGTGGGAGTGGGAGAGGGAGAAGCAGGCTTCCTGCCGAGGAGGGAGCCCGATGTGGGACTTGATCCCAGGACCCTGGGATCATGACCTGAGCCGAAGGCAGACGCTTAACGACTGAGCCACCCAGGTGCCCAGAAACAAAATCTTAAACTGAAATAGGTCAAGGTTCAGTGTTTGAAAGCACTTTCACGCATTCATTAGATCCTTGTCAACAGAGGTCAACACTACCACTCAACTGAGCAGACTCAAAGAAAGCTTCCAAAAGCAACTGCACAGAATTTCTGATTAGTCTGTAAGGGAGGGTGAATGCATTTATATCATAGCATTGGCAACATGCTTTCAGTTTAATTTCTCTTATGGAAATGACTTTGGTAGGAAACCAGAGAAAGATTATACATTCCAGTTATCTGTTCCATCCTAATGGATTCCTGAAATGACATAAAAAGCCTTGTGTTTGTAGCTGTGGGGTTGGCCTTAAGGGTGGATGTTGCCAGTTCAATAAACAGGGCAAGCCTAATATTAAATGTTAAAAGCAGCTATCCATGTGTACCCAGGCCCTGGTACCACAGGGGATTAGCAGGTCAGGAACTGGAAGGAAGGAAGATAGAGCTGGTGTCCCTTGGCACAAACAGAGACATGGTACCTAAGCACTGATACAGGTCCCTATGATTCTAGCCCAAGCACCAAAGTCAAAGTCCCTTAAAAGAGAAAAGCCTAGAATAAGGTTGACCCCCCACATAATGCTGTTTGCTGTTTCCGCAAGGAACATGTCCTACAAAGAATTAGAATTGGGGATCTAGAGAGGTCAATCCCAAGGATTCTGAACTCCCTGGATAGCCTGAAAAAAAAAAAAGTGGTGGCCACTCTGGTGCTTCAGATCCTTGCAACTCCAAGTATGATCCATGGACCAGCAGTAGGAGTACCATCTGGGAGCTTATCAAAAATGCAGGATCTAGGGACACCTGGGTGGCTCAGTTGGTTGAGTGGCTGCCTTCGGCTCAGGTCACGATCCCAGGATCGAACCACATGTCGGGCTCCCTGCTCAGTGGAGAGCCTGCTTCTCCCTCTCCCTCTGCCTGCCGCTCTGCCTACTTGTGCTCTCTCTCTATATCTCTGTCAAATACATAAATAAAATCTTTTTAAAAATGCAGAATCTCAGGGGCACCAAGTGGCTCAGTCAGTTAAGCATCTGACTTTTGATCTCAGCTTAGGTTTTGATCTCAGGGTCGTGAGCTCAAGCCCCACTTTGGGCTCCACACTGGGCATGGAGCCTACTTATAAAATGCAGAATCTCAGATCCCATCCTAGACTTGTACTGAGTCAGAATCTGCATTTTCACAAGATGCCCAGGTGGTTCCTGTCCCCTTCAAAGTTTGAGAAACGCCGATGGAGAGGATGTGACCTGTTGACTAATAAGCGAACAAATTTATGTCCTCCAGTGGTTGTGGAGGCAATGAGGACAGACTTCATTTACACCCAGTATCTAAATTCAGTGGGATGGGGATTGGCACCCAGTCCCCTGCTTTTATACAGCCCATGAGCTAAGAATGGTTTGAATATTTTCAATGATTTTTTAAGGGTAATATTCGTGACACTTGAAAATTAGATGAAATTCATACTTCAGCGTCCATAGAGTTTACTAACACAACCATGCTCATCCGTTTGTTGTCAGTGGTCTGCTTTCCTGCTACAAAGGCAGAGCTGAGGCCCTGGAATGGAGGCTTCATGGCCTCCCAAGCCTAAATTATGCTGGTCCTTCACAGGAAAAGTTTATAATGCAATAATAGCATATCAGAAGTGGGGGCGATGCATAAAATTATCATCACGGGTGAGGAAACAAAAGCACAGAAGGGACTTACTTGAGCTGGTTTGTAGCAGGACCCAGATCTCCTGTCTCTTCTCAGTCACCCTCCCTGTACACCATGTTCCCGTCCCCCTCAGGCGCACATCATGCTTTGGCACGTACCTTAGTACTTGTGTTCCCTTGGAAAGGCTCCCCACTTCGATTCTGTCTCAAGCTTTCCAAAGCCTACCCACATTTACATACTTCTCAAGCCTTTTAAACCAGTCCTTGTGCAGACTAAGACTGCTTACCTGCTGGACACACCTGTAAGATTTGCCACCTTCCTATGTCCAGAGTGAGAACCACAAGTCCTGCTCTGGATGCTTCAGAATCTAAATGTCAGGCCCCGTTTGGCTTTCCTCGACAGCCCAGGGGAGGATGTCTGAGCCTGTGTGTTCTAGGAAGCTGATGGAGGCCTTCTAGGGGAGAGGCCATTCTGCAGCCCAGAGAGTCTCCTTCATTCACACCTAAATCCCTTTAGCCTCAGGCAAAACCACAGGTGTGAGGAATATGGTCATGCTCAGAGATGGACCAGCTCCTTTCCCATACTTCGTGTGGTTCCAGAAGCAGGTAGTTCGGAAAATTTCTAACTGCTGTGTCTTAAGAATGTTGCTGAGTAGGAATAGGGGATGTGCGACCTTTTACTCTGTCTCCACTCTGTGGGTAATATTCCTGACCCTCACAGCAGAGGAGAAGCAGAACTTTCTTTCCAGCCTGAACCCAGTAAACATAGATGAGCAGGGGTCTGACTCAGGCCACAAGTTAGTTCTTCGTCCTGGTTCTAGTATCTCCAGTTCTTAAGACTCGGATCCAGCCTCACTGCTGAGAAGATTATGGCTCTCGTGACATGACGTGGTGTTAACATGGAGACCACAGTGACCTCAGGAACTCAAAATGGCGGCTCCCAATTGTGAGGCCCATTGGGAGTGGTGGCTGGGGTGCTCGTGGGTGTTTTATTCTGGTTTTATTGATGGTCTTTGTTTTCACGGATGAGGTCTCTGGCCTTTAAGACCATCGCCTAAACGGGGCGCCTGGGTGGCTCAGTCGTTAAGCGTCTGCCTTCGGCTCAGGTCATGATCCCAGGGTCCTGGGATCGAGCCCCGCATCGGGCTCCCTGCTCAGCGGGAAGCCTGCTTCTCCCTCTCCCACTCCCCCTGCTTGTGATCCCTCTCTCGCTGTGTCTCTCTCTGTCAAATAAATAAAATCTTTAAAAAAAAGACCATCGCCTTAATGTACAAGGCACTGTGGCTCTTCCTACCTCATCAAGCCAACCAGGTGGAGTCAGAGAGGGCCGTTGCTCAGGACCTCAATGAATTCAGCGTCTCTCGTGTCCATTGTTGAAAACTGGGTCGTTCACATTTAGGCAGCTCTCAGACATTTACTGTTTTCCCGCTGCACAGAGGTGCTTTGCTTCCTCATCTCCCATCCAACATCGAAGTGTGAGGAACAACCAGCCTGTGTTCCCTCAGAGTGCTCATGGATGTGTGGACGGAGAGGGTCTGTGAGAGTCTGGCTGATTCACTTCATAAGCCTTTCTTTGATTTTTTTTTTTTTTTTAAGATTTTATTTATTTGAGAGAGAGAGAGCACGAGCTCTCTCTGCAGTGAATTAAGGTACAGCTGAAGTGCAGTCTCTCTTGTGTCCCTCTGGAACGTTAGGAAGACCTAGATGTGGGGCTCGATCCCAGGACCCCCGGATCATGACCTGAGCCAAAGGCAACACTTTGCCAACTGAGCCACCCAGCCGCCCCTGATTTTTTTTTTTTTTTAAGATTTGGGTTTGTTTGTCATGTCCAAGCATGAAATGGCTTAGGGGTCTTTCTAGGTCTAGCTGAGTCCAAGAGCACCTGCCCAGTGGTTGCTGGAAGGCTGTGAAGCTGCCCAGCCACAGTATGGAAGTGTCTCTGCTAGAGGATTTTTGTCTCCCTGTAGAAGGTGACCTATTCAGATGGAAGTGGAAGGTAGGACCCTTCTGAAGCCATACCATGTACTTTTCAGGGCATCTCAGCCAACGTGGAGCCCTCTATCCCTAGAGGTATTAAGGCAGAGATTGGGCAGCTCTATCAGGTGCAGGAGAAATGTCGATTAAATTTCCTCTAAGGTTCTGGGAAACAGCAACATTTCAGTTAAGGATGTTTTTGTTGCTGTTGTTCGTTGCCTTTAATCTTGATTTGGATTAAGATCTCTAGCCTAAAATAGAGCTTTGGGGATTGGAATAATATGGCCTATTTTGAGAACAATTATAAATAGATTCATGATTACAGATTTAAAGGACCATAATTATAAGCTGTAACAGAGGCTAATCTATCCACACCTGTTCAAAGAGATGTAAAATTCATATTTAACCAGCTTATTTTAGTAGACAAAACCTTCCAAGCACAAAGTATAATCTGTTTGTCTCTGATCTCCTCTGTTCAGGCTCAGGGATATGGTGACGCTTTCAGGCTGTGGAATTTTGGGTTCGGAAAACCAGCCTCCTTCTCAAATTTTCTCCCAGAAGCAGACTCACACTCTGTATGAACTTGTAGGACTCGTCTCATGACTCCTTGTACAAGGTTTTCTGTTAAGATGGTTTCAATTTATTTTTCTCACGTTAGTTCTTTTTTTTTTTTTAAGATTTTATATATTTATTTATTTATTTGAGAGAGAGAGAATGAGAGATAGAGAGCAGGAGAGGGAAGAGGGTCAGAGGGAGAAGCAGACTCCCCGCCGAGCAGGGAGCCCGATGCGGGACTCAATCCGGGGACTCCAGGATCATGACCTGAGCCGAAGGCAGACGCTTAGCACTGAGCCACCCAGGCGCCCTCTCACGTTAGTTCTTGCGAGAGTAAAGTTACCCAGTCAGGAGGGTCTTTTTTTTAAGACAGAAGTTGAAAGATGAAAAGAAGTACGCTTGGGGAGCCAAACCTGGTCACCTGGCGTTCGGGCAACCAGAACGTGGTTAATGAGCTGCCCAGCCTATGTTTTACCAGTAGTCTTTGGCTCTTCAAGATACCAAAGAGTCTTCTGAATTATCAAGAAAAAAATTCTGTTACGGGTAGTTTTCATGGTAAGTGGGTTTGGCTCTATTCTTACCGAAGAGTGGTGACCTACGTGTATGAAATTCAGACACTTGATGAACCAGATAAACCATTACTCCATCATATGGATTGGCCCAAAGCAAAAGAAGCATCCATAATTATCGTGGAGCTGTGTGATGGGATGTCATGCGTGGCCACATAAAAGCCACAAGAAAGAGCGAGAAGGGCCGTGGCTCCGTGTGGTCTGACACGAGTCCGTTCATTATTCATACAATCAAGAAAGAACCCGTTCCCAGCCCTCTGAGGGCCAAGTCAGACCTGCCCCTATTGAGCCTCTGGAGCAGTGCCTGCTTTCTCTGCTGGACCCTCACGCTGCCTCCTGGGCTGTCTCTCCCCTGTGCTTTCTGTCTGCACTGGAAATGAAATCTACGGTGTGTTGTACTTGAGTTTTATTTCTCTCGTGGTGCTGATTGTTTTCCTGTCTGTAGCATCCTCCCTACTAACCTAGCAGTTTTTCCCTTTCTCCTGTCTCTTACAGGGATGTCATGTCCGCTTCTTAAAGGTAGTTCTTCCCCCACTCTGTCCTCTTCCATCTTCCCTGCCACAAAAACATTTTTGTGGCTGCCAAGCCTGAGCCTCCCAGCCATGCTCTCCGCTCTTAAGGATGCACTGTGTTTTCTGGTAGCTTGAACCTTCCGCCTACTCGTGTCCCCGTCTGTGCGCTCCCCTCCAAATGGCCACGGCCCTCCAGTGAGGAAAAAAACGCTCCGTATGCATCACCCAGAGAGCATACCCATCCTCCCCCGTCTCCAGATTAGGTCCATTTAAGATTATACAAAATAAGAAATAATTGAAATCTCCGATCAGTGATTAAAGATAAATTCAAGTCTGTTTTTAAAGCATCAAATGAACAGAAAGAGTGCATCTTTAAATTAACAGCACACATTTTCCTTTCCTTCTGCCAGTATATATCTCCAACCACATATTAAGACTCATTGTCAATTTTATGTAGACATCTACATGAGCATGCGAACAATATGGTGTACTTACAGTACGTGTGTGCCTTTATATGGAAGATGTAGTGTAATATATCATGGGGCTGAAATCATCAGATTTTCCTGGTGTTCTTAATGCCTGGCTTAATACTTCTCACTATATTTCATTCCTTTTTTCATTTTTTCATTTTTTTCCCAAATCAATTGTTCATAACCTAATCAACCATTCTACCCCACCCCCAAACTGTCAAATGGAACTTTGCAAAGTGCATGTAAATTATTTCAAAAATCTCATCCATAATCCTTTCTGACAACACCAGTCTCTTTTGGGGAGCTGGTTAGAGTCGTGTACCAGCTGTGTCTTCAGTGTATGGTCTTTGTTAATAATTGAAACCCACTCTGGATCGTAACAGCATATTCATATTGGAACCATCTGAAAAATTTAAACATTCAAATACTTGGGTGAAGAATTTGCAAGGGGAAATCCCACCCCCGATCCTAAGCTAGAATCAACGTATGATACTCTTTTTAAAACACTGTACTAAGGAAAAGATCTAGTAAATAATGTTTTTCAAGTTTCTCTCTGGAGACTTGTATCTGACACTACAGAGGTGTCCCCTCAGGGGCCACAAGAGATTAGTGACCCAGAGTTATTGAAAATAGGGGGAAAAAAAAAACTATTCTTTGAGGTTTCACAAGTCTTACAGGGTGTGGTGACTATCATGTGTGAAAACCTGCGTCTGTCAAGATTTCTCTTGTTGCCGCCCTCCTGTTGTTAGTCTTTTAAAACGCTGTCACACCATGCCATGTGTTCACTTTGGAGAAACATCTTCAGAAGTTGGCCATGGCCGGACACACTGAGCCACCCGGCGATTTCCTCCCTCAGAGTGAAAACATCCTCAGAGTGAGCAGACACCTCTTGATCATTCCAGGATGTGCAGACAGTTCCTGCGTAAAAACAAACAAATCACCTGTCATACCCTGTTATTTCAGAGGACAGCTCTACTCTGACGAAGTGGATTCACACTTGGAGATTCAGGTCCTTACTGTGACCCGGATCTCTCTTGCCTGTGCAGTGTGTTTCTATCATTGTGATTAGGGTTTGTCGTCCCAGGGAGAAATAATATACATAGTATGGGGCTCTATTTCACAACGTGCAGAGGGAGCTGGGTGCTGGCACAAAGCTCAGATGGGGCTGGAAAGGGAAAGGGCCGGGGTGGGGGCGGGGAGAAGAAGAAAAAGGGGGAAGCCTTCACCTCCCTGGATCCCCTCCTGGCCGGTAAACCACGGCCCCTCCCACCTGCAGTGAGCGCTGTCCCATCTTCAGAAGGACTGCCATCCCTCCTGCCTGCTGGGCAGCATGGCTCCCACCTTGTCGCTGCAGGGACACAGCCCGGTGGAGAGGTTAAGCTCCAGGCTGCCTGGGTTCAAAGCCCAGCTCCGCCACCTCCTAGCTATAAGGCCATGGGACAATCAGCTCACCTCAGTTTCTCCATCTCTAAAATGGGGGCGATAAAAAATACCAGCCTCCTAGGGCTGCTGGGGGCACTGAACGAAGCAATATAAAACATGGACTGAACAGCGCTTGGCTGGGCAAGGTGTTGCTGCTGCCATTATCCTCGGCACCCTCCCTCTGCCCGCCCCCAGGTACTGGGAAGAAGAAACATGGCTGTTTTCGGAGAAGCCATTGCCAAGTTAAGACGAACCCTTCGTCATGTTCTCTGAGTCCCCCGCGGGCCCCGGGGTTGGGAGACCCAGTTGTGCCTTAGAAGCATAGCGCCCCCGACGCCCCCCAAGCCCCCCATGCCCCCTCGCATGCAGCAATGAAGGTCGTTGAGGAGCAGGGTCGGGAGGTGTCAATGAAGCCTCTTGTCTTTGTGTTGGTGCTTTGTGTTGTTTCCTGTGCCTTCTGCTATGGGTCTTGGGACAAGAAACACAGATGATGCCACCTGAAAATGTCACCTGTCTGTCGGATCTCCGCCCTGACCCAGGCAGTGAAAATGGAGTGCCATCACTCACACCTCTTTGCAGAGTGGCATTGCTTGCTTGCTCAGGAACTAATCTTCACTTTGTGGCTTTTTCTGAAAATAGACCTGTCATTCATCAGTCCGTGGCTGGCCCCCAGGGGCCATGTCTCTGTGTTGACACACTGGGAAGAAGCAGGCAGGCAGGACAGTCCGTGACTCTCGCCAGTGGCCCTGGGTGGGCAGCCAGATCTGCACAGAGCTGGTGGCCGGGTTGCAGGATGCAGCCATGGTCTCATCTCTCGCTAGGGGTATTCCTTTTGTAACCCACATTCCACCACCCCACCCCCTGCTCCCTGCCCAGGCCCCAGCAGCCTGTAAGTACTGGTAGGATCACAGTAATTGAAAGAAATTTAAATTTTACTAGCTCTTCCCAGCTTATTGACACAAGACCCCCATCCACCTCCAGGCATCTGAGCCATACACACCCTCCCTCAAAGCTCCTCCTCCAGGGCCCCTCCTGCTCTGGAGACCAGCTCTTATAGCAAAGGTGCATGGACCGCTCGGCCATGTCCCCCTGAGGGCAGTGGGGACCACTTCCCACCCAGCTCATTTATGCCCCTTTGCTTCATCTGCTTGCTTCCTGTTGTAAGAATCTCTCTTCTGGTGGGACAGCAGCTGCTAAGCTCTGATGATGCTGCCATCCCTAGAGGAAGGGAGGTCTCCCCACTCAGGAGGAGGCAGGGAGTGTCAGTCCATTTTAGAGATGAAGAAGCTGAGGCCTCGGAGAAGTCACCAGTGCCATAACTGGTATTCCAGCCCACGTCTGGTGGACATGCTCCTTGCCATTTGCTTCCCTGTCAGCCAGTTGCCCTGGGATGGGGGGGGAGGCAGATTGGGGGGACAGAGAGCAGCCCAGAGCAGTGCAGCTACCATCAGCCTGGGAAGCAGGTGTCCCACTGAGCTATAATTAGGTCCTTCTGTTTTTAAAAACGGGTGTGGTTTTAAAACGCTCAGTGAAGATACGGTGAAATCAATGGTTGTGGAAGTTTGGTGCTAAATTTAATTGCATTCAACCCCACTTTCAAAATGCTTGCTGCTGTCAATTAGAGACGTTTTAGAATTAAAAAAAAAAATTGAGTAATTGAGCAAACGTATCTAGTATTTTGGGGGGAAGGATCCTTTTGTTTGTCTATGTTGACTTCCATGAGGATGCAGGGTCAAGCCTCCTTTGCCAGGTGCCCAGTCCTGCTCACCTCTCCGGCAGCCGCTGGACAGGGGTGGAAGGAAGGGTCTGGAACTTTCCCCAGGGCTGTAGGCTTTATTGCCAGTTATGGTTTGGTTGAGGGTTTTGGGTTTTGTTTTTGTTTTTCAGTTGATTTCAGGAGCTGCTGTTCTGTGATCATTTAGCTCCACTTCCATTTCCCCAGTGGGCTTTTTCATTGAATTTCCCAGATTGTTTCTACCTTTCAGATAAACACAGAGGCTCCCCCGGGCCACTCCCTGTACCCTCGCAGCCCTCCCTGCCTCCTTTTCCCTGCTTCTTGCCAAGTCTGAGCTCAGTCGAAGGGCTGGGGGGAGATTCAGGAATCCTAGGTCTAGAACCGTTGAGATGTTGTTTTCAAGACATGAAGCATGCAGAGACTAAAACGTACTTCTGGCCCATACTGTGGGCATTTCTCAGAGGCCTGGCTTTCATGTTAGAGATGTAGAGTCATCTGTAAAGGTAGAGCTGGGAAAATACAATTTGTGTCTCCTTTGAGCATTTGTCAGAGTTTTACCTCTGCAGGGTGGACTAGGAACCTTAGGCATATCTCTACTAAAAGATCCCAATCCAAATGCAATGGCTCCAGAAAATAAAACACCACAAGAGGGCAGTCAAGACTTACAAATAAAAGATTTCCGGGAAAAGTTGCACACAGAAGATCCTTAGGAACTTGTGACTCTGATCTCTTTACGTTTTTGATGGACCAGAAGATGGGATCACCACTTTACGTTCCCAGTTGTTACTTGGTTTTATGGAATGACAAGGTGCCAAGAAGGCAAGACGTCCAGGCTTTCTCTAGGTCTGAGGGACTCCTGTGGTCTGTTCTGGCCTGCCTGGGCCCCAGCCCATTCACATCCACCCTGCTTTCTTAGCAGCAGAGACCTCCCCACTTCTAAGCAATTGAGCCGACTGTCCGTAAAACCATTGACTTTGACAGCTTCCAGGAGTTTCCGGGCTCCTGACCCTGCCACAGCTGACTCATGAAGCCAGGGCAGTATTAACCCCAAAGGGGGACATTCCAGGCAGCAGAAGGATTAGAGGTTTCACAAAAGCACTAAGTAACCAAGAGCATTCTAACCGTACTATGCCTTGGCCACGTCTCCTCACACGGTGCCTTCCGGAAGGCTCCAGACCAATGTGTGCCGTCGGCCCCCTGGCGAGAGACCGTCTTTTTTTGGCAAAGGGAAGAATTGAGGGCAAGTTTTTGGACCTCGGATCCTCACCAAAGTCTGGAGTCTCAGCAGCGGGGGGAGGACTGAGGGCAGTAGCCTTCCCAGGATCGGTTTATCAGGCGAGACAAGTGCTTCAGCCTGATACCCGTGGATACCCCTGATACCCGAGACAGCAGTTAGGGGACAGAGCTGGGAAATGAGGGAGAACGAGGCTGGCTGTAAAGGTCCTAGGGGTGTGTGATACTCAGGACAGAAAGAACCAAGCACTTTGCCTTTCCCACGTTGGGCCTGGTGCAGATGTTTCTCCGGAGACGGCGGCTCGGTTGCCATGACAACAGGCCAGCCGGCTCCCTGTGAATTCGTTCAGCAGTGGTGACAGCCTAAGTGGATGTGCCCATAAAAATATTTCTTATTAAGAAAATGACTCAATGTGGTTTCCCTTACATTTCTGCCCTACCGAATAAGCACTTCCTTCGGCACATTGTGTGTCTGCACAACGGCGTGTCCCCGTCCCAGTTAGCACATCGGGCACCGTGGAAGAGAGTGGGTCGTTCACGTGCATTTGAGGTTCTTCATTGTTGCCATTCTGGTGGGTTAACAAGGAGACACAGGCGTGCTGTTTACATCTAACCACAGTGATACAGGGCGAGGGTAGGCAAATGGCAGCCCACAGGCCAAAATCCAGCTACTGCGGGTTTTTGTAAATAAGATTTTATTGGAACGTAGCCACGCTCCTTCACTCACCCGTGTGACTTTCACACTCCAATGGCAGAATTGGGTTGTTAAAACAGAGACCGTCTTTGGCTGACAAAGCTGAATATTACCCATCCCTTTACAGAAGACATTGGCCTACCCTTGCTACAGGAGGATGAGCACTGGATTCAAAGATCAGAGGTCTGCATTCAGAGCCCAGGGACGAAGACGGAGTTAGACACGTCAGTTAGCCAGTTGCCACGTCTGTAATGTGGGTGACCTGGGTTAGCTTATCTCCAGCTTCCTTCTAAATACAAAAAGCTCTGTCACTCTTGTGCTGTTGGTCCAACATTACATCTCAGGGGAACGATCCTCAGCCAGATGATCCGGGTCCTCTTTCAAGGACCAGTATCGAGGAAAGTAACATCCTTCTCTTTCCCCCTACCCCCGCCCCCAGTACTGTCTCAGTGGCTCAGTAGCCATGGGTAGTGGAGTTAGCTCTCTAGACCTCCGTGTCTTCACCTAACCAAAGGCAGGGCAGACCTTCCCAAAGACCCTTCTGCTGCTGACAGTCCCTGGGTCTGAGAACTCCTTGCAGAAGAATGAATGATGCACACCTGTGATTTGCCAGCCACCTCTGATCCCCAGTACCAGGAGAAAACTCGTCAGCAGGTGTTGGCATACTTGTACGAGAGGAATCATCTAGCCGCATCCCTCCAGGTTATAGTTGTAGGTTGGATTACCGAATCTGAAGGGGGGTGTAAAAAAAAAAAAAAAAAGTACTTATCAGATATTCCTACTACAAAATCAGACACAAGACCTGAAAGAAACCAAGATCCTGCCTTCAGGAATCAGGCTGTCTTGACTCTTTGGGTTGCCCTTTTCTGTCCCACATTCATGGTCAGATTAAAGCGTCTGGTCTTGGGTACCAATCTTTGCCATATCCCTCTTGACTCAGCCAGTTCCACGTCAGGAATCCATCCTAGGGAGACCGGGGATGTGCACGGAGATTTGGAATACAAAATTGTTCATCTGTATGTTATTGAAAACTGAAAATTGGAATCAATGTAGCTGTCCAACAATAGGGGAAAGGCTAAATACACTGTGGTAGAGCCACACTGCGGGGTATGATGCAGTCACTAAAATCATGTGGTGGCAGAGTGCCTCCCAAGAAAAAGTTTACAACATACTAAGGCATAAAGCAGGTTGCAAACAGTGTAATTCTGTTTATGTCAAAGAAGAAAACGTGAAAACCTTTAGAAGGATATACAGCAAAACGTTAACAGTGATTCTCTCTGGGCGTTGAAACTATGGGTATTTTAAGTTGTCTTATTTATTTATTTATTTATTTATTTATTATTTATTTATTTATCCACCCATGCCTGTGAAATGTACTACTATGCTCACAAGAAGCAGCATTGTTGTAGAAATTCTTTAAAGGCAGTAACTCTGCCTTTTAAAAAAGCTTGTATGAGAAGTAATTGTCTTTCCCGGTGCACACGTGCATCCATAAAAGGATTCGAGGAGCACCATGCCCCAGACTCTCTCCTGGGCCCTGGACATACGTCAGTGAGCAGAACAGATAAGGCCCCTATGCTCCTTGCCATGGAGGGAGACAGGGAAATAGATGATAGTGAGAATCCACGCCACGGGAAGGGGAGGACAGGGTGCCCTGTTGAAACCTCAGCGTTAAAGCATCTCCCGAGCAGAGATGGGAGGGTGTCTTGTTCCTGTCTGGGTCAGAGGGAGCAGAGAGTGCAAAGGCCCTCAGAAGGCAAGCATGCTTGACATGTTCCAGAAGACAAAAAATTATTTAGCCAGAGAACAGCAGGCGTTTTATTTACTCTGTGTTACCCAGGAGCCTGGGGTGCCCGTGAGGTCCCATCGTCTTAACCTGTTGCCTGGTTACTGAGTAGGGAGTAATAGATGTCGTGACTCGGGCTGTTAGAAATACACCGGCCATATTCCGTTAACAGTATCATTGAAAAGGCTTTCGGTTCCCTTGTGGTTTTCTCCTGAAACCACTTGATTTAACGAATGTTGCAGTGGGTGCAGGTGAATATGTCACCTTAGGGCTAAGACGCGATGCTAAGGTCCTTGGTTATATATAGCAGAGATAGACCTGTTTATGGAACAGCACCAGAACGCCATCAGTCCTACACTGTCAAAATTGTTCGGAGAAGCCCTGAATACAGGGCATTTTCGTTGTAGAGAAGAGATTATGGAAGAAATCCACAATTATTCATTTGCTCCTATAGTTGGTCATTGTTGATGTGTCTGCCCTTGGCATCTTAGAAGTAGAAACGTCTATTGTCAGATTCCTCTCTTTACACCTTGCAAAACGTCTTTGATAAATATATTCATCAAAGCCATATTTTCTGTTCTGCTGGGAGATATTATTGAAGACACAGTCACAAAATAGGTACAAATGGACACATTTACAATGGAATAAGTTGAAGCATTACAGCATACTTTGGAGGGTTACCCAGAGGCTCCATAATTATAGAATAGATCCACTGGGAGACCTGGAATTATGGTTAACTCTCTACTTCCTTACTGTAGAGAAACCTTTAGGCTTGGATTCCTACTGAGGTTAAGTTAGCACCTCTTGGAAGGACTGCTAGTCAAGGTGTTACTGTATTGGGGGCTGGTTTTTGTGACTGTACACTTCCCCATGTCTTTATTGTCTGTCTGTTTTCCCACATACCAAAGCTAGAGCATAATCATTATACAAAATTCACAGACTGCAGACTGTCTATGGTATTATGTTAAACCGATTGGAATTGGCAGTACTATAGGTCAGATCATCCCAGCTCAGCAGCAGCAAATGGTCCAGCCTAATAGAGAGTTGACATCTGTTGCAATCCTATTCCTCATAGACACCCAGCGCCATAGTTTGGCAGATCCAGCTCTCAGTTTTCATTTGAAACCTACCCGCCTAATAATGAGCTGCATGTGGATAGCCTCTGAACACACACACGGACAGCTCCTGAGACAAAGGTGTTTAACACACATCCACACTTCAACCCCAACCTGGGAGAATTTGGATTTGCAATAGTCAGATTCACTTTGTATGATGTGCTTTACAGAAACTCACCAAGGGAGTCCTTGAAATTTGTGAACACCTTCGATGATTGCAGACTCTTAGGACTTTGGGAGAATGTATCTGGGTCATAAAATGAGATGCGTGTTGGTTATTAGGAAATTTTCCAATGGGGAGAGCACCCTAAGTCAAGGTCTTTTCCTGCACGGTCCTAGCCCCTGAGGGAGCTACGGAAGATGCTCCAGAAATCGGAGAGCAGCTAGAGCTGAGACCCAGTTCCTCTCCTACCTCACCGGGAGGGCACGGAAGCGGGGAAGCCCACAGGGGATCTGCCTCGGCCTCCCCACGGGTCCTGAGCTCCTGCAGAGCCTGTCTGCAGGCTTGACACATATCCATAATCACAGGACCGTGAGTCAGCCTGGCAGAACCCTGACCCAGGTGACTTGCAGCTGCTCACAGAGGCCTTCAATCCATAGGCAGGGAGCAGGTGGAGGCCAAGAGCCTGAGGGAAGTACACCTTCTCCTTCCTGGGGCAAAGAAAAGAAGACCCCGGTAAAGGATGTGATGGGAGGCTCTGCGCTGGGGGCTCTTGCAAAGGATTCCTCATTTCAGCTTCAGCATAGCCCAGGGATACAGAGGTCTTGGTACTACTATATTATGGATGAGCAATCTGACGCTGAGAGAGGCCATATCATCTGCCCAGAGTCACACAGCAAAAATGGGTAAAGCCAGGATTTGATCTAAACTCTCTGGAACCAAAGTCTGGGGCTCTTTCCAGAACTTGCCATTGATTTTATATGATAATTGAAGATTGTTGAAGGTAGAAAAGGTCCCAGGGACTCTGAAGGGACTTTGAACTTGGAGAAACATTCTGACTTCGACTAGCACATCTGAAACGTGCACAGGACTCACTTGAGGATCTTGTTAAAACTGCATGTTCCCGTTCCGTAGATCTGGGGTGGGGCCCAGGAATCTGCATTCCTGACCAGCCTCCAGGCAGTGCTGCTACAGCTGATCCACAAACCACACGTTGAATAACAGGGACATAGACCACAGTACCTTTTAACTGCAGGTTCTCCAGAGGAAAGGCTACATCGTATTGATCTGATTTCCCCAGCATCTGGCCCAGTGTTTGGGGCACGACAGACACACAGATATCTGTGGAATAAGTGGTGAAATGGTCTAAATTTACCCACAAGGACCCATGAGTTGAATCAAAATGTGTCCTGAGCAAGAACTCAAGATTTGGGATTTATCAGCAAGGAGCATGACCAGCAGGCTCATATGTGCTTCCAGCTCCAGCCCCAGTCAGTTCTCTGCTCCCTCCTCTGATGCCAGGCTTCGGGAGACATTCTGCCTCTCCTCTCCGGGTGTGAATTCCCCTTTGTGCACACAGCCCAGGAGGGCGTCTGGCCGTGCAGGGCGTGTCTGCATTGCTATAGGAAAGGATGTTGACCTGCTTATTCTGAGGCCTCCTTGGGTCTGCTGAAATTTCTGCAGTTAGGCCATCGGCTTCAGCTTTATCCCTGGACATATATTAATTTTATTTGCACTCCTGGTGAAGTCTGAATTACATTCATGACAACCAGTTATGCCAACAATACACAAGCTGAGAAGGGAGGGCTCTATCCTGCCAGGAGACCCGTTGCCAAACAACCCACTCAAAAGCTCAGAGAAAGGAACCGTCAATGCAAAGCCTCACTGTTGGTCTTCCGTGGATTCCAGTGAAGTCCAGGGCAATCAGGACTTCTCACCGGAGGAATGTCCTTTCAGAGAAACTTCTGAGTTTCAGCTCACTGGCCCAGCTAACTAGTCTAGCGTGGCCTCTGGGGAGGGTCACTGTGTGGCCAACCTCCCTAAAGGCAGAGATGCCCTCACAGCCTTTGTCTGTGGCTGTCCCAGCGTGACCGGTAATTGCTTGAGGGAAGGAGTTCCGATTATATTTGAACATCCAAATGCACATTGTCCAGGGGCCACCCTCTGAAATGACATACCTGGTAACAGCCACTTTTCTGTATTAACGTTGGGCAGATGGCTGGCTGGTATTGGCTACCAGCTGACTGTACCATTCGTGATTTGGCCTCTTCAAATTCTGTTGTAGGACTTAATGAAGACATATGATTTTGAATGAATGAATGAGTCAATCAATCAATGAGATATTCAGTGAATGTGCAGTTATGTACCCAGCACAGTGCTTGACCTAAAGACACAAAGTAAGGACCATCTTACTCTGCCTTCCAGGACCTCACAGTCTAATGAGAAAGATCAGCAAATCCTCAGAAAATGTTCATCTGTTGGTTTAGGTTCCCCAGATCAGTCAACTCTGCCACAGGGTTTTGAGAGCAAGGAGTTCATTCGGGAAGTGATCCCAAAAGACCTGGGCAGGGCGGGGGTGGGGGGGGAGGAGCAGGGATGTGACCCAGGGAAGGGAGGAAGCCAGCTAAGATCAGGGCATGGTAGTTCTTCAGATGGTACCAATGCTGGACACACTGGAGCTCAGTCCTGCTGGGGAGCTAGGGAGACGGCATGCAATCCACTTTCTTGTGCGGCCAGTCGAGGCCACGACTTCCTGGGGCAGCAACATGGGCATTTCAGGCTTGCTGTGCAGGCGCGGCCCCAACAGAACCCGCGGACAGCCTCTGATGTGCACAGGGGTGCAGAGCCAAAAGCTCAGGGGATGTGGGTGGGTCATAGACAATGTCTGCCACAGGTTGGAAATCCCAGGAGGGAGGAGGCATCACGAAGATGAGGGTGGTGCTTAAGCTGGATTTGGTGGATGAGCAAGATAGCAAGGCCCCATGGGAAGAGTGACCAAAGACTGGAGGCTGGAACAGAGGGGCTGGGGGAGTCATGGGACCAAGGTCGGAGACAGAACTGACAGCCAAGGGTCTCTTCCTCATCCTTTGTGACAACTCGGCCTTTTTCTGTCCAGCAGATAGGAAGCCAGGGAAGCACGACAGGGTCCCTCCAGGGAATACACTGAAAGGGAGGTCACAGGAGTTGGGGACACTAGAGGTGGGACCACCTCAGAGAGGTGGTAAAGGAGCCCCAGAGAAGAGGCTAAAGTCTGGACCTAACCTGCAGGTAGATTTGGCACGACCTGTTGATAGATTGGCTGTACAGTGTGATCGGAAGAGGCATTAAACAGATACACCATAAATATTCACAAGTTGCCCTATGTGGCGCTCTTGAGAGCAGGGCCATGGGGGGGAGAATGGCAGCCAGTCTTTGGGGAGGGCTCCTCTGGAGAGATGGCGAGCAAGCTAAAGCCTGCAGGCAGGGAGAAGTCAGCCCGGGAGGGGGTGGGGGACTGCACTCCCACAGCATGGGGGGAGGGGGAGGCAGGGTGGAGGGGCCAAGGATGAGAATCAGGAGGCAGAGGCTGCCTGAACGCAGACTGGAGGTGGAGGCCGTGTAGAGCGCCCTCCTGGCGGTCGTTTGCTCCCCGCCACCCCCAGCTGCACAGCTGCTAGGATAGCCACGGGCTGTCTCCTCCAGTTGTGCTACTGATTAGACCCAGGGTGAGCGAAGGACTTGCCAGAGTCAGGCCCGGACCACTGAGGTTTTGCTCTCATGGAAGAGCTGCTTTTGCAAACTCCGTACTGGCGATGGCTTCATGCCATCCGGCAGCTGGGCCCTGCAGTGGCAGCGTGGGAATGACTCCAGAAGCATATTGTGCAGCGGGAATGTGGAAGCCACGTGTCTCTGGTCAGAAGGCTAGCTGCACGAAGTCCCCCGGGCTCCTCCTATCTCAGGGCTGCCAGGAGCTGGGGAGAACTCCATCTCGCCCCCTGGGTCAGGCCACTTTCTAGCCTGCCCCCTGATGGAGAATGAGGTCAGTGTAGCAGCCTGGCCCATCTCCTTCCAAACCATCCCTCTGCTCTGCCAGCCACATGGAACCCAACTCTGCTTCTGGCTCCAGAGACATGAGAATGGAATCTGCCCGGGGCAGGGCAAGAAGCCTGTGTCCTTCCTCCCTCCGGCTTCCCCTCCCCAGAGTAGGAGACTCCTTTGTCTACATTCCGCCCAAACCTCACGGATTGATTTCAGAGCGGAATCTAAGATCCTCCGGCAGTCGGATTCAGAAGTACTCAAATGCGAAAATGCTTTTCTTGCATTTACATCCCTTTGGGGACAATCTTTTCCCTGTAACTGGACTAAGGACATAGCACAAAACTCAGAGTCTTTGCTCCGTATGGCCCCCAGTGAGGGCAGTGTCTGTCCGGAGGTCACTCCGTGGGCTGCTGTCTCTGCTGTCTGTGGTGCTGAAGGGTCAAAGGAGGAAGGAGCTGGGACTCTAGGAATTCACGAGTCTGGAGCCTCTGGTTAGGAGCCCCGTGCTTTAGATGCAAGCTGGATGTTCGTGGGCAGCCCCAGCCCCATCACAGCCTCACCCAGGTGAAGACGCTCGTCGACTGTTTCAAGCCCCTCAGAGCACTGAGTCCGCCTTTTCAGAATTTACTGTGAAGTTCCCGACAAAATAAAATCCATCTCCTCGTGCCTCTTTCTGATAACGTTTCTTTTTAAAAATCAAAAGAACAGAAAAGAGTGGCGTCGTGGGTATTCTCATCTCACACTTGAACTTCCTGATTGTTCATTGCAATTTCGACGACACACACCAGAAAGTTTATCAACTTGGAATCATTCCTGAGACATATGTTTGGAGTGAAAGAGGACTTCTGCTATCCGCCACCTCCGTTTTGATCCCAGTCTCTACCTTCTAATTGATTAAGTTCTCCTTTCCAGCTTCTCCCTTAACTCGGGCAAAGCATCCCGTGATGGGGACTAAAACTACCCTCTCCGGCAATAAGGAATGCCCCGAGCCAGCAAGACCCCATGTGATTGACCCCAAGACAGCGATCAACTTGACCTTCACTGCCCAGCTGCATGCATGTACCCACTGGCCTCTGCCCAACATTTTCCTTACATAATCCTGGGAGCGCTCTCAGCACTTTGGAGACAGTCTCTGAGACACTAGTCCGCTGTCTTCCTGGTGCTGGCCTCCCTGAAATAAACTACTTTCTCATTTCACCAGCCATCATTTGTCTGCCTTTGGACTTTGTCAGCGGCGACGGGTCGAACCTGGTCTGTTTGGGACCCCGGAGCCAGGTGCTCCTGCATTCCTGCTTCCTGGCTTCCAGAGGACGGGGCTGGTCCTGCAGTTGAGGGGGGTCCTGATGTAACACTAGTGGTTATGTCTTGGCTCTTTCTCACAAGTTTGTCTGGACATTACTTCCATCCTCTGTCAAAGGGGAGGCCAATTTATGTATCACTGCAGTTAGGGTTTTTGTCTTTAAAGAGTGTCGGTGTATCCAGTGACCCCCAGGTTCATGTCTGTGTCCCACCGGGCACTGCCGATAGAGGTATATAGGACAGCTGTATTAAATACTTTCAGCCTGGAAGCAAAAATGTGAGGGCCGTCTTTCCCCCGTGGCTTAAGATCTCTGCAGAAAAGTTGGGGCCATCTTTCCTCCATGTCTTAATGTCTCTGCCCACATGGCTATGCTTAGTTCATCTGAATACGCACGCAGGCCATGAGGTTTGATCCTTACTGAAACATGTTATTTTTATCACAGAAAAGCATCACCTAACAGCACAGCATCTGATGAACACATTCAAGCTTCATTTCCTTATTCAGCCAGAATGTAGAGCACACGCCCTGTGCTAAGCACTATGTGAGGCCTGGGGATCCAGAGACGGCTGGATCCCATAATGCAAAACCTCTTCCACAGAGCCTGGCACAAGGTGGGGACGAAGGGACACTGTTGCTCTAAGGGAGTATGGGTGATTCCTCAGAAGCTGCCTCTGCTGCTAAAGAAAACATGTCAGATCCCCCATCTTCCCCCAGGAGAGTGCTCTGGTCACGTAGTAAAGCCCAGGATGTCTTCTTTACGTCCTACACCTTTTTGGTAACCACATTGACTTGAGTGTTGTCCTGGCACCTACTCGGAAACTCAAAGCTGCACTTAGGTCTGCTGCCTTGGGGAAGGGCAGGGGGTGTACCTCATCATTCAGAATGTATCCAAAGCCACAGTCTTTGCCCTTGGGCTCAGTCGGGCTCAGGGCTGTGGTTTTGGCAATTGAGCCACACTGCAGGACCCTGGCCTTTTCAGCAGCTGACATGTCCAGCAACTGTGCCCTCACCGTCGGGCAGATGTTCTCCATGCAGAGTCTGGGGGGAGATTCTTCCTGGGCTCCTTTGCTGACCTTTGAGACCTTCCCACGTGATCCCATTAGCCTTTCCTTTTCAGCGGAGCCTCCTTGCTCTCCTCAACCTTTGACCCAAGACTCTAACTCTTCAATCAGAGTAATGAGGGTGTAGTTTCTCCAGCACTGTGTGTAGCGTGAGCCTGGTTTATAAAAATGCCTTCTGGTAACTGACAGGTCACTGACCAGGGATGCTTCAGGTTCAAAGGGTGCTGCCATGTTTTGTGTGAACCCAGGTTCTCATGCGTATCACCATTTTCCTGAGTTCAACTCTTAATTTAAAAAAAAAAAAAGAACCCTATGTTCTTCTTACTGTGCCTTTTAAAGTAGCAATAAATCATCCCTAAGCTTGCCGGTTAAGAGTTTCCTCTCCAGGGAACCCCTTTTTGCTAGGATCCAAGTTTCCTTTATGCAAATGAATCAAATTGGAAAATCTACAAATTAGAAAAGCATCAGTGCACAGTTTATTTCTTGTATTATGTTAACCATTGTGAAACACCCATTTTCCCCAAGAAGTTAACTTCTAAGTCCTAGAATGAAAATCAGCCTGACTTGGTTAACTATGTAAAGAGTTGTCTCTTGATAGGTAAGGGCAATTTTTTTTTTTTTTGCACTTTGCAAATATTGCCCTTAGGGTAAATATAGCCACTGACTTTTGAATAAATATTTCATCACCCTGTGATTTCTTTTCTTGCCCCCATCCCACCTCCCACCTCCCAGCTGCCCTCAAGCTTAGTTAAATGCTTTCTATCACTCTTTTTCCTGGGAAAAATGACTCATCGATTTCACGCGTGTGCTTGTTGTTTAGAAAGCCAAGCTTGGCCCTGCTGGTAACAAAGTAATCAGTCCTTCAGAAGACAGGAGACCACCTTCCAACAACCTGGACAGAGTGAAACTCACCGACTTCAATTTCCTCATGGTGCTGGGGAAAGGGAGTTTTGGAAAGGTAAGGGGATGATTGTCTGTGAGGCGGAGGGGCTTTTTCAGAGACTGCAGTGATCGGTCCTGTGCTCCCTGAGGTTTCCAGAGCCGTCCTTGGGATCTCCCTGTTCTCTGTACTCCTTTCTCAGATGTTCCCCGGCGCCCCACCCACCACTTCATTTCATTAGAAACAATTGTATCCAGAAAGCTACAGACCGTTCCCTGTGTGTCCCCATTTCCGGGTTGGGAACAGAGCCGGTACTCCAAAATGTTGGTTGAATCAATAATTTTCACAACTAAAAATTAGAAGTTGATTTGTAGAACCTGTTTGTCTGCATTTGGCTTCTGTGGCCCCAGATCTTACGATAGACCCAGGAAATGATTTCCAATCCCGCCTCTTTCTTTGTCTTGGCTCCCGACTCATGAGAAGTTTTATAAAGGTCAGTCACGTTTTTGCCCAAAGGATGCTCCTGAAAAATGTGCACACTTCAAGGCTAATACCAAGGGCGCGTATATTCCTTCCCACGGCCACCATAGCGCCATCATGTGGCCATAGCCCGCGCAGCGTGCAAATCTTCGACAGCTTCTAAATTACACCGTGCTGGAAGAGTGTAATCTGCGCTGATGCGCAAGATTTCAAAATTTGCACATGAAGGGCGCCTGGGTGGCTCAGTCGGTTAAGCGACTGCCTTCGGCTCAGGTCATGATCCCGGAGTCCCGGGATCGAGTCCCGCATCGGGCTCCCTGCTTGGCAGGGAGTCTGCTTCTCCCTCTGACCCTCCTCCCTCTCATACTCTCTGTCTCTCATTCTCTCTCTCTCAAAATAACTAAATAAAATCTTAAAAAAAAAAAAAAAATTTGCACATGCAGCAGAACTTTATGAATAGATAGCGTAGGCCGACTGAACGGCCACCTGACCAGGTTCTCCCACCCCACCCCCAGTACCAGACGTACGCTTCTGAAGCTTTCAGCTTGCCTTTCGTCTGCTCCCAGGTGATGCTTGCTGACCGGAAGGGCACAGAGGAACTGTATGCTATCAAAATCCTGAAGAAGGATGTGGTGATTCAAGATGACGACGTGGAGTGCACCATGGTGGAGAAGCGAGTCCTGGCCCTGTTGGACAAGCCCCCGTTCCTAACACAGCTACACTCCTGCTTCCAGACAGTGGTAAGGCCCCCGGGGGTTCCGATCTGTGGTGCTGCACGCGGCGTGCTCCCAAGGGCCACCCCTGAAGCCAGGGTTCTAAGCATCGGAATCCACCTTCCTCTAGTAGAGAAGGCTCAAGAAAACCTCTCACTCCTATGCCGCTGGTAAATTTGGGGAGCCCCCTCCAGATCTGGGATGCCCCCTACTTATAGGCTTGGCACTAATTCTATTTAATTCAGCAAACGTTTGTACCAAAGGTACGTTTTATAAGGTACAAATGTACAAAGGTACATTCCTTATACCAGGCCATGTGCTAAGACTTGGGGTTACAACACCAATAAAATAACCCATGGTCGTGGCTTTTGAAGGCTACGGGTCCCGTTGCTAGGCAATGCATTAGAATCCGAGCAAACTTGATCTTGTAAAAGAGTGTGTTCTTGTTTACTGCACACAGCAGGCTTGGTAGTCTGGCCTGTTTTGTACAGTCCATGAGCTCTAAGAAAGGTCGGAGGAGAAAAAGAGAATAATATTTTGTGACATGTGTAAATTAGATGAAATTCACATTTCAGGGTGCGTGAATCATTTTCTTGGAAGACAGCCAGGCTCCTTCATTTTCCTGTCCCCCGCAGTGGGTCTCCCGCGGTGCAGGCAGAGTTGAATCATTGCAAGATACCCGCAGAGCCTAAAGTATTTGCTGTCTAGCCCTTTACAGAAAGTTTGCCGAGCCCTGTCTTACAGTATAACGAAAAGGAGGACAAGAGGGTTCCGAAGCACCGATCAGCCCATTGTGGGGCCAGGGCCCTGGCATGGAGCTTGCAGGTGGCCCGCAAGAAATATAACCATTTCGAGGGCACCATTGTCAGGCATGCCCAAAGACAGGCTTTCCACCCTTAGCGCCTGCCCTTTTTAAGATGTGACTCAATAATCAGTAGCTATAATTATTACTGTTACGATTATAATTATTTTTAACTTTCTACTGGCCAGAAAATGACTTTCTGTCTTCCATCTCTCTTTAAAAGTCTCTTGGGAGGTCCCCCTCCATGCTCTTGGAGCTTAGAATCTCAGAATGACCGTGTAACCGCACAGTGTCGGGGCGGGCCATGGGCTGCAGAGCCAGGCGCCGGCCACTGCGTGTCAGCCTGGTGCCGGTGGCATGGCCGGTCCCCTTCTCCCAGCAGCACCTAAATAGTGCCCAGGAGGGAGGAGCAATATGCCAGACGGGGAGCCATGTCTGCAAATCCCAGCCCGGATCCTATCACCCCGGTTACACGGATGGAGCTCCAGGGAGCAGCAAAACACGGAAATAAAGATGGAATTAAAATTCATCACAGGAAAGCTAGAGAAGGAAGCTCCAGGAGCTGTTTCCCCACTGCTAGCACCAACTTCATTGTTATCTTCCATTCCCCGTGCAGCACTTCAATGTTTAATAACTTCCGCGAAATGGTGACGTTGTCTAGAAGCGAGCAGAGGTTGGCTTTCACCTGGGTGTGCTGTGCTGTGAGCTGCTTGGCTGTTCAACCCCATTTTCCCCCATTTACCCCACTGTAATGTCCTCATAAATATGCAGCTTTATTGGGGCCTATGATGTACGCCCTCCGTGGGGCCGACATTGAGCACACCAGTGACGGAGAAAATAAAAAGCAATACTTGGGCCTATTATGATGCAGAAGCACATTGGATTAGCCTCTCCATGTATAGTCCCCTCCCCCACAGTAAATATCATTGAGCATTTATAATTTAGGAGCCCAGCCTAACTCACGAGATCTGTTTTCAGAAGCTTCTGGTGGAAACGCATGACTACATCACTGGGGTTTTCCCCCCAGATGCTGCGAGCGAGCAACACTCGTTAAAAGTAAATAATTGGCCCATTTGGATTCTTCACACCATCGCTAACTTAGACATGTCTTAATGTGCAGGAGAAAGGGGAAGAGTGTTGGGAGGCTGTTACTCCAATAGGGAGCATACGGAACCAGAAGGGGGCAGCCATGTTGACAGTTAATGACTTTATGCTTCCCAAGGCCCTCATGCAGTAGGGTTTATGACTTCTGTTTCATTTGGGAAGAAAAATTTTGCAGGGCTCCACTGAGCAGATCTGCCAGGGTAGCCCACAGTTTACTAACTGATGAGAAAGCAAAACACAGTCTAGAAGAGTGAAGGAAGCCTCTCGGCCGGTGGCCAAGTCCTGCTCACGTGTTGCACCTTCGTCTTCAGGACCGGCTGTATTTCGTCATGGAATACGTCAATGGCGGGGACCTCATGTACCACATTCAGCAAGTAGGAAAATTTAAGGAACCACAAGCAGTGTGAGTATTTTTTTTTTTTAAGTCCCTTAATTTAGACAGCACACAGGGACTGCTGCTGGGTGAAATATGGAAGTGGGGCTTTGCCTACTTTGGAGCTGAGCACCGTCTCCTCCCAGGGGGCCAACTTCTTGGTTTGGGTCCACCGACCCTTCGGAAGGAGAGGTTCATTCTACTTCCAGTTGGTCGGAGATGCTGGTGTATCCGCCTGTCACCCAATTCCATCCTCATGGATTGAGTCAGCCACTCGTTTTAAACAAACGATTATTGGGCGCCTGGGTGGCTCAGTCGGTTAGGCGATGGCCTTCGGCTCAGGTCGTGATCCCAGAGTCCTGGGATCAAGTCCCGCATCGGGCTCCCTGCTCAGCGAGGAGCCTGCTTCTCCCTCGGACCCTCCCCCCTCTCATGTACTCTCTCTCTCTCTCATTCTCGCTCTCTCAAATAAATAAATCTTTAAAAAAAAAAAAAACGATTATTGTACATTCACGACACACCAGGTGCCAGGAGTGGGATAGGCTGTCTGCCCTCCGGGACCTCACCACCTTGACCCAGGGTAGGAGAAGTCACCCGACAACTGTACTATGTGGCTGTAATGTTAGAGGTGGCACGTGAGCCCTGGTAAAGAGGGGAGTGGGGAAAGAACATCCTCAGGGAATGCCCGAGCCAGCGGGACAGAAGGGGGTGCAAGGGCTCCGGGTGATGAGCCTGATGGAGCCAGCTGAGGACCATGGAAGGCGTGGCGGGAGGGGGTTTCAATGGGGCTTCACACCATCAGGCCCAGTTTTCACAGAGCCCCGTGACCGAGAGGGGAAGGAAGGACGGAGGGGAGAGTAGGGACGGGTGCAAGGGGGCTGGTGAAAATCTATATAGAGGAGAAAAAATGGAACCTTCATCAGGTCTTGACCTTGGAGCCAAAGAAGAGTAAGGGCTTTTGAGAAACATTCTGGAGGGAGAAAAGGGGAACTCAGTGTAGAACAGAGACACCGGACACCTCTTCTGGTGACACCTCATTTTAGGTTTGGGAGTGGGCAACTGCCAAGGAGGAGATGGTTTGGGGGAGAATCATGAGCAGTGTGGAGGGTTTGATTGGGATGCAGGAGTCAGCAGCAGCCAGGAGAGACACGGCCCATGGAAGGGGGGACCTCGGTACCTGAAAACTCACCCTGTTTTCCAGGGGCCAGGAGGTCACAGGACACATGGCAGAAGCAGATGTATACAAATAGCTCTTTCATTTCCCTCGGGGAGGATGCATCGTGGGCATGTACCCCGATTAATCAAGTTAGCAAATGTTCATTGGATCCTGGCCGATGTTCGATTTGAAAGATAAATCTGAAGAACTTTCGGCCTGCATGGGTTGATGTGTCTTAGGGAATATTGGCTGAAGGCAGAAGAGGGAATGCTTTGGTAGCAAGCTGAAAAAAATGCAAAAGGGAATTTTTTTTCTTTTTTTTCATTCTCAGATGTCTTTTTTTTTTTTTTAAGATTTTATTTATTTATTTGAGAGAAAATGAGATAGAGCATGAGAGTGGGGAGGGTCAGGAGGAGAAGCAGACTCCCTGCTGAGCAGGGAGCCCGATGTGGGACTCGATCCCAGGACTCCAGGATCATGACCTGAGCCGAAGGCAGTCGCTTAACCAACTGAGCCACCCAGGCGCCCTCAGATGTCTTTATTAATCAAACCCACGAACGCCAATCAGATTTTTGTTGTTGAAGGGGGATTTTTTTTCTATTTAGATTTTTACTTTTCAATTTTCAGGAATGCCTGTCTTTATCCCCTGTCTTAACTCTGTTAGTTAGAAAGCATCAAAATGCTTGGGTTGTAAAGTAAAGCTTGGTGACAAAGTTATAAAGAGCAAGTAGCAGAATAACCACCTTACGTTATGAGGTGACATCAAGGTGTCTCATCCAGCACCCTTACGTTGTGTACTTGTGTTGCTAGAAAGTTCTTATTTTAAAAATACAGAAGAGCATGAAAAATCATGTAAAGGTCGCCTGTAATCCCATTGCTTTTCCCTCTCCCATCCCATTCCTCCCCTGGTGGCCCTCAGAGATGCCACACCCCCACCCCTCCCCGTAAGAGTTCAGTCCTTATCACCAGAGGTTGTTCTCTGCTTGTGTAGACCTTGTGTGGATTTTAAGCCTCCCGGGTGTGATGTTTGCACAAACGCAGTCTTGTGGTTTCTCAGACTTCAAAGATTCCTAAATGCTATGCACATTTTAAAACCTCTTTCAGCATTTACTCTGAGTTTATTATGAATTATTTAAAAGGGTAAACTCGAGTATGAATCATGGTGTGTGTCCCATTTATCCCAGCGCTTGGGGTGGGGATGGTAAGGGGGGATGTCCAGAAGAGGTGTCCGGTGTCTCTGTTCTGCAGCTACAGAGCACATCACACACGCTCCTCCATCATCCAGGGAATCACTGCATTTTCAAACACTAATGCATTCTGTCCGTGAGTAGGAAAATAGACATTTTCCCCACTCTTCCCCAGTCCTGACACAGACTATTCTAGCAGCCACTGTTTAATAAGAGATCGTATTGGAAATTCCCTGTAAGCAGTAAATTAACTGTCCACCGGCCTCAGACAAGAAGTGCTTGTTTCTAGACAGGTAATAAACCTGTCTGTTTGACTTATTAGCTGTGAAGTTCCTCCGGGAGGTGGGAGTGCTAAAATGGCCAAGCGAAGAGCAAAGGGTTTGTCATCTGCAGGGTGATGCTGATCTCTGGTCGTCCCAGGGTCTTACATTCTTTCGCCCCCTTGATGCCTGAGCTGGAGGGTACAAAATATTCAGAAATCCAGAGAGCAAGCCAGCAAGCCTGATGAGCATCTTCTTTTGCAGATTTTATGCAGCAGAGATTTCCATTGGATTGTTCTTTCTTCATAAAAGAGGAATCATTTACAGGTGTGTGTTGAGGCTCTGCAACCAGCAGGGCATCTGGGAGTTTCCCCGGACCCCTGGACCTCCGTGTGCATGTTGATTCTGTGATGGGGACTTAAGACACGTTGTTGAGAACCCTCAAGGTAACAAGAGACCTACCTTTGTCTGCAGCCTGCAGGCAAATCAGAGCCACTTTCCGATCTCTGGACCTCAGAAGATTTTGTATATCTCATTTCTGCTTCCCACAAGAAAACATGCTTTTCTCTCCACTGACAGTTCCTTCCTCTGCCTTTTTTTGTAATGAAGGTCAGGGAGCAATGGAAACCGAATTTCTGTTATAGATGCTCAGCGGGAGAAGAACATGGGGAGCTGGGGAGAGGCAGAGGAAGAACTAGTGAATTAAATTCTGCAGGTGGTTAGCAACAGTGAAAGTCTGATGCCAAAGAAAGGGGAATGTCTTCCAGGATTAACTGAAGAGTAAAAGGACCCATGCCACCAGGTAGAATGCAGTGGCCACACGTATGTGACCCAGCAAGGTTGTTCTGAACCTGGGATTTGGCAAACCTGGTTGTGTGCCAGGCCCCCCTGTGTGGGATCCTAGTAAATCAAATGGTTTGGAGCTGCCCCAGACCTGCTAAATTGGAATCTGGTGATTCACATGCTTGGCCAAGGTTGGGGATCGCTAGACCAACCATTTAGTCATTTATTCGGTGTGCATTTATTAAGTACCTACTGTGTCCTAGGCACTACAGTAGGCTCTGGAGATTTCAGAAACAAAAACAAAACCCAGTCATTCCTGGTCCCGGCTCTCCGGACCGTAGTAGTTACCCGTAGGACTCGTAGTTAATACGCCATTGAGGTGGCAGCTAGTCCGAGATCTTTCCGTCTCACTAGCTCCAGAGCAGACCATGTGATGTCGTGGGAAGGACGCTGATGCTCTCCTGCTTCCTTGCAGGGATCTGAAGTTAGATAATGTCATGCTGGATTCGGAAGGGCATATCAAGATTGCCGATTTTGGGATGTGCAAGGAACACATGATGGATGGAGTCACAACCAGGACCTTCTGTGGGACGCCAGATTACATCGCCCCAGAGGTAGGGACCCCGATTCTCCTTGGTTTCTAGACCAGACCTTTCAAATCACAAATACAGCCCCCTCCATGGGGTATAGAATCATTAGCGAATCACCAAGTCAGTGGCCACAAAATAGGCCAAATTAATAGAGCAAAATAGAAAACAAGTGTGAGAGCTCAGTGCATAGTAAGAGTATGTCTCGTTTCGTGGAACTTTGTTTTGTGGACCTGTAAGCTGGGTGTATGGTAGAATGTGTTTCTTACACCGTCATCATCAGAACAATTTAAGCCACACTGTTGGGCAGAGAAGGGGCGGATAGTGCTTGTAAAAATGCTCTGCATGGGAAAACTGGGTCAAAAGGTGGTTCTGATGATGGCTTTTTAGTAAAATCAGAGTGATCAGTGCCCTAAATGACCCATTGGAATTGATCATGGTGTTTAATCTAGGAAGAACATTCCAGTGTGGTTGTAAGCGGAGTGGTTCCAAGATACGTGATCACAGCGGTGGCCAGACTGCTTCGTCTTTGTATAACATTCTTTAAAAAATATATATTTATTTATTTGAGAGAGAGCAAGTGAGTGAGCCAGTAGGGAGGGTCAGAAGGAGAGAGAGGATCTCAAGCAGACTCCACGTGGAGCCCGACGCAGGACTTGATCCCACGGCCCTGAGATCATGACCTAAGCCGACATCAAGAGTCAGACACTTAACCGACTGAGCCCCCCAGGCACCCCTGTTATGACAGAGTCTGAGTAATTTTCGTCTTCTTGTGAGCCTTCCTGCGCACCAGTGACTGGGCGGGTTATAACCCTGGGTCACTGTGTAGCCAACTTCCTATCCACACACAGCTCTGTGGATGAAATGGGTTCCTCCCAGCTGCGCTCCAGCACCTTATAGAAGGTAACAGAATCAAAGTTAGCCCAGCCTTCCCTCTTTGGAGAGCTCTCGCGTTCGCTGTTGGCAGCTCGTGCGGTATATTTTTAACCTGTTGCCCCACGTGTTTGTCTTAGAGGTAGTAGGTGCGACATGAGCTTAGGAGTCAGACCAAAGTGTCCTTCATTCCTGATTATTCTTCACAGGCTCTGGGAACTCGGGCAAGTGACTTAGCCTCTCTGCCCCCCGTGTCCACAGTGGCAAGTTAGAGATGATAATGTCCTCCTCGTAGAATTGCTCTGAGCACAGAAATGCCAAATACAGTGTTTTGCACCTAGTAGACCCCCTGTGGTAGCCAGTGTTCCAAAAAGGAAGCTTAATTTTTTTTTTCCCATTGTTAAGAGCTTCCTTATTTTGTTTATCTGCCCAGTGTGGAAACACAGACTTCGAACATTTACTTAGAAACTTAAATTCTGGGGCGCCTGGGTGGCTCAGTTGGTTAAGCGACTGCCTTCGGCTCGGGTCGTGATCCCGGGGTCCTGGGATCGAGCCCCGCATCGGGCTCCCTGCTCGGCGGGAAGCCTGCTTCTCCCTCTCCCACTCCCCCTGCTTGTGTTCCCTCTCTCGCTGTGTCTCTGCCAAATAAATAAATAAAATCTTTAAAAAAAAAAAAAAAAAAGAAACTTAAATTCTCGGGGCGCCTGGGTGGCTCAGTCGTTAAGCATCTGCCTTCGGCTCAGGTCATGATCCCAGGGTCCTGGGATTGAGCCCCGCATTGGGCTCCTTGCTCCGCAGGAAGCCTGCTTCTCCCTCTCCCACTCCCCCTGCTTGTGGATGAAAGAGAGAGGGAACTCTCTTGCTGTGTCTCTGTCGAATAAATAAATAAAATCTTAAAAAAAAAAAAAAAGAAACTTAAATTCTCAATGACATGGCCAAAGGCGACATGTTATCTTGATACATAACTTCGGGGGGTTTGCCCCCCAAAGAACTCACACATCACTGTCTCCAGGCATAACGTGAGCTTAAATAGTCCTATTTCTCAAACGTGAAGAGTAGGGAGATCGTACAGTAAAAATACAACTTCCTGATGCAGGATTTATTCTGACGCCTTCTACCGGCTGACATGTATTCAACAGGCTGTGATTATGAGCTGTACCTGCTCCCATTTAACACCCACCAGATGCTATAAATGTGTGGTGACAGGGAAGGAAGTGTTTTTTAGGAATAAAAGTGGTTTGAACTTCATCTCCATTAAGACCGTTCTCTGCGATTAAACAAATAGCTTCCTGTGTTCAGTAACACTTCAGCCACGTGACGTCCCCAGGGACGACCGCTTCCCACGTAGATGAAATGTTCCAAATAACGGACGTTCGTTGTCTTTTTTTTTTTCCCCTAATGTTCCTCATTGTATCAGTTTCCTATTGCCACTACAACAAGTAGCCATGCACTTAGTGGATTAAAACAATACAAGTTTATTATCATATGGCTCTGGGGTCAGAAGTCCAAAATCCATCTCACTGGGTCAAAGTCAAGTTATCGGCGGGGCTGCACTCCCTCCAGGAACTCTGGGGGAGTCCCGTTGCCTTGCCTCTTCCGTCCTCTGTGTGGCTACGGTCCGTGCTATTACCATTTCTGTCTTTTATGATCCCAACCCCACAGCCTCCCTCTCAGAAGACCTTTGTGATTACGTGGGGCCCACCCAGATAACCCAGGCTTGTCCCTCTGTCCCAGGACCCTTAACCACACCTGCCAAGTCCCTTTTACCGGATAAAATTACCATATGCACAGATTCCCGGACTAGGATGCACACAGCTTTGGGGAAGGGGCCACGGCCCGTCCTGCCACACTCATGATGGTGTCCCAAGTAACTATATTTGATAAACTCCCACCCCCCTCCTCCAAGGACACCTAGACACACTTCTAACATACTTTGGTAACTTTGGGGCTTTTTTTTTTTTTAGAGCCACACCTCCCCCCTCCGCGGTCACCCCTCCTGTCCCCATCCCTGGCCTCAGCAACCACTCACCTATTTTCCATCCTATAACTTTGCCATTTCAAGAATGGCATATGATGAAGTCACACGGTATACCTTTCGAGATTGGCTTTCTCATCTGAGCACTTTCTAGAATCTTCTAGTCATCATATTGGCGTGCACGTCTACCACCTGGGCAGGTTACTTGAACATCCCGTGCCTCAGTTTCCTCCCCTGTAAAGTGGGGATGATAACGTCTACCTCATAAGGTTGCCGTCTTGTGACTTGGAGTATCATCTGGCACCAGGCAAGGTGGTCCTGCCATGGTTATTGTTCACTTGACCCATTTGCCACACTGCATGGTGGGCCTCTTGCAGTCTTCTGCTGCAGCCCCCCTCATAGTCCTCACAGCATGCTTCAGAAGAGGTGCCAAAGGCAGTAAGTAATGGTCTAAGGCCACGTCACTGAGAAACCCAGAGCCAGGCTTCACTGCCAGGCTCAGGCCCCTGTAGACACTCATACTGCCCCGTATGCTAAACCACAGCCTGCTCCTAAGTGACTCACGCATTCACAGACTCTCTGTACCAAACAGGGTGCCACTGGGACAGGGTCTCCACCGGGACCCGGCCCTGGACACACTTTACAGTGTGGACGACATGATGCTCAGGCGAACGGAAACCCATATCCGTGTTTCGATTCGGGTTGACTTGCATTGTAAGATAAGCTGCACCACTTTGGGAACTCGATCAGTAATTCCGGGTGTTTTACCGGAAACAGTTAATTCAGGCTGTTTTACCTCCTGCTAGCATTTTCCCCATACGGATCCGGGAATGTGGCATATTTGGCCATAGGGATAATTGCGGTGAAGCGGAAGACCATCTAGATTCCAAGTTTCTAATTTGCTCAGAGGTTAACATAATCCTGTCCTCTGTATAAATCTTTCTGTCAGGCAGAGGCCAAAATAATTATCTGAGCTGGCATTTTCCCTAATAGGCAAAGCAGAGGCTTAAATATTTATGGCTGTTTGTTTAAAACCCTTGAAATGGATTAATACTGTGGCATCTCCTTAACCAGGGAAGATGAGCTAAGGCAGAAAGTGTCACTAACAGATGGGATTTTGGAGTTGAGTTGGACACGCACAAGCAGGGGGTGCTCATCAAAAACTAATTCCTGGACTCGACCTCACGGGTACTCAGTGCTTTCACACAGAAAGAATTCTTCGGGGTCAGTGCGAGTCCCTGAGAAGAACCAACGGAAGCTTCATCGGGGTTTAATCCCCCCTCCGAAAGTGATCTGGGGTGTGTGAGGTCCAGTTGCAGGTCAAGTCCCTCCCGGCAGCTAAGCATCAGGCTCTGAACACTAGCCTGGCGCACTTGTTCCCGGGAGGAGAGACGCAGCAGGGACGGGTTTGCTCCTGGCAGGTGCACCTCTGAGTACCTCCTGCTGCGGTGGGAGCAAAGCCTTTGGGAACTGTGCCATGCAGAGTCCTTGCTGCGGCAGGGGGCGCGTTAGACCACACCCATGATGTAGGGACTATCTACGCTGTACCAAGCCTGCGGAGCACATCTTCTGGTTTGTCACATTGCACCCGCGAGCAGAGCTTAAGTGACTCACCCATGGTCACACGGCTGGTAACAGGCAGAGGTGGGATTTGGACCTGAGACATTCTCACCCTAGCGCCCAGACGTACATTCTTGTCACCTACTGCCCCCATCTCCAGAGAGAAGAGAAAACTCCGCGAGTGAGCAAGCCGTTCACAATGAGTGCGGAGATATTGTACAACATGAGCGACATCTTGTAGGAGGAGATGGATGCTTATCCAGCTCAACTGGAATCAGGGACCTGAGTCACAGACGTCTCTACCGCAGTCAATGACTCGGGGTTGTATTCCTGCTGGTACCACTGGGCATACCCCTTGAGAAGCCAGGGGCCGACCACCAGCACCGAAGCCCCTCTCCCACACGTGGCAGCAATCAGCCAGATACTCAGAGCGCCTGCTAAGGGCCTGCCATGCCCGGCAGGAGAACGGAGCCCAGCGGGGACCTGTGAGGGGGGCTGGAGGCTGTTCGAAATGGGCCACTGCCACCCAGGAGAGCCGTAGATTGAGAGTGGATAAGAGAGTATTCCCCTTGGCAAGAACAGATGGCACCCCAACATGGCTAAGGAAACAGTCTGTGGGCACACGTGCCAGCCCCACAGCCCACTGGCCAAACGCAGATGTGCAGCCCCCTGTGAGGGTTGGGGGCTGGATGGGTTCAGCGAGCTGGAGGCCCTTCCTAGGGGGCCACGGCTTCTCCGTCCATCCCTACGGGAAGGGCAGCCCAGTCTTGCCTGTGACCGCCGCCAGAAGTCGGCATTTGTGTGTAAAACTTGCCTACTTGTTCAAAGTTGGGTCTAATATAAAGAGAAATGTACGTCGCTAAGAGTCAGCCAGTGGGCCACCAGCTGTGACCTTTTCTGGAGGGGGTCACGGGTCACATCTGGGGGGAGCCACATTTTAGGAATGGGAGGAAAAAGGGGAGACCAAGGGGTGTCCAGAGAGGTGGAAAAACTAGGGAGCCATAGCGTCTTGGAGACCAAGGAAGGTGAGTGCTTGTGCACTCAGAGATGGCCAGGGACTGTGGAGGTCAAGGAGCTGGGCGGGGGGCGGCGGGGAGGGGATCCGGCCACAGGGAACCAGCCATCCCGAAGAGCACGTGGTAACGATGCGGCAGGAGCTGGATGGCACGGAGTTGAGTGTGGGCATCAGCAACCAGGCTGGAACCATGTCTTGGGGAACGGATGGTAAATGGACAGGGGAAGTGGCTGGTCACTCCTAGGGAAGCAAGATGGAGGGAGCATCAGTATGGCTGGGAAAACCTGAGCATGCTTCTAGCCCAAGGGAAAATGCCCGGAGAGAGAGAAAGAGAAGATACAGAGAGAGAGGGAGGGAGTACCGCAGGCCAGGATGGAACGGGATAGGGAGGCAGGAGGAAGGAAGAAAGCTGAAATCACCCTCACTGGCTGGCTTGCGTTTTCCAAGGGCAAGGCCAGGAAGGGTGGGATGGGGGCCTGGGGATGGGCGCTGTACTGCCCCCACATCCACACATAGTGACCTGCACGAGGGTCCTGGAAGTGACCGAGCAGGTAGTGGGAACCGGAGAGCGAGACCAGAGCGGGGCTGAGTGTCTGTCAGAAGAGGGGAATTGAGGGGCTGGTCCTCAAGAGTATTGAGACTAGGTCCAGTGTGGGAAGCGGAGGCGGGGTGGGGGAGGAGAGTGACACAAGGGCAGGACATTGCTGCAAGCGCTGAGGAGGGGGTTCGTTTCTGAATTAGGCATCTTGGCAAAGCCCGAGACCCTTTGCTGTCTGCCCCCCCTTCCCCTTCCTAACCTCATCTCTCACCTTGCCCTCCACCCCTCACCCCTGTCTCTCCAGAACACCCCCACCCCCCACACTGGCTTCCTTGCCACTCCCCAGATTTGCTGGACTCTCCCGTCCTCAGGGCTTTTGCTCTTCTCATCCCCTCTACCTGAGATATCCTTCCCCGGCAGCAGGGATCCCTCCTGCACCTCAGCTCAGATGTCAGTTCAAGGAGGCCATCTTCCCTGGCGACTCTGTTCCAACCTGCAGACCTCTGGCCCCCACCCTGCTCTCCTTCCACGGTGCTCCTCACCCTCTGACAGAGCATGTCACCAGGCACTCATTTGCGTGTTTCTCTAGCCCACTCAGCCCCCCACGGCAGAATCTTTGTCTTTGGTTCACTGCAGAGCCTCTCGCCCAGGGTCTGGAGCGGTGCCTGGTGGGCAGGGTGGGTCTGGGATGATCAGGTGCCAGGGCTGGCAACAGAACAGAGCTGAAGGCTGGGGAATTGAAAGCTCAGGAACTTGGGCAGGGATTGGACAGATGATTCCCAAGGCTGCCACCTGCAGGGGACAACCACATGCCTCACGCCATGGACCCCCGAGAGCTGGTGCGCTGGGGCACCAGAGTGTCTGAAGGTGTGGGACATCAGCCTGGGTCCCCCAGACAGCCCAAAGTGCCGGAATATTGACACCCCCAGAGACATTTCCTGGCCTTTGGGGAAAGGGGCGTTGAGAAGGATGGAGAACAAAAGAGGATCTAAAAGTTAAATGAGAAAAGAACACACGAGATGCATGCAGCCAGGCAGTAAATTAGCATTTGCCCAGCTGAGAAGAATGGGGGAAATGAGAGGGGAAGCAGTGGGTTGGTGCCAGCCGGGGCTCCTCCGGGATCAGCGCTTCTGAACCCCGGGCCCCACGCCAAGCCAGCGCGGGCAGAGCAAAGAAAGCACTTGATTAACATAGGAGACTGATAAGCCGAAGGTGGCTTGCTTTCTTTCAGAGGCCAATTTCCCTCTGTGTAAAGTCACAGTCCGATGCCTCCGGCTTTGCAAGAGAAAATGAAGCAGCTGTCTTCCCTCCAAGAAATATTTAAAGAGCCAAGGCCAGGCTTTCCCTTGGGGTCTTCCTTAAATTGTGTAACTCTGCTTAGATCTTTTCTAGGCATCCCCTTGGTTGCGTTACTCATCTCTGTTTGGATCTGCCTTGCAGCTCTCAGCTCAGCTGTCCTCGGAGTTTTATCTGCGTCGCCCTGTTCTCTGGAGCATTTGCCCCCTCTCTGTCACAGGAGGCCCCTGTGACCCCGTCCTTCTTCCTGACTTCCCTCAGGTTCTTCCTCCAGAGATAACCGGCTCCTTGTGGGTGAGCGGGACCCAGGGCGGAGCGCCTCACGGACGTGGTTTTGTTTAATCGTCAGAGCAGTTCTACGAAGTTGATGTCAGTGGCTCTGTTTTCCAGATGACGATCCCAGGGTGCAGAGAGGTTTGGTCGTTCTTCCCACGGCCCCAGTCCGGGGCAGAGCTGGGCTTTGAACCCAGGGCCGGTCCGCTTCGCACAGCAGTGGCTTCTCTCCCGAGGGGAGGGAGGGGACTGTGGGTGTCAGCTCAGGTGTTCCCGAGCGTCCTTGCTCTCGCTACCCTCGTGGCTCCATCTGTTGCTTGCAGAGTCCCCGCTCAAGCTCTGAGCGCATTCCCAGCACACTGTGGCTGCATTCCTTGGCCTTTCGTTTGGGGATTTGCTTAAATCCTGTAAAAATGGGTCAGAGATTTCTGAAATCTTATTTCACCTTTTACTTTGCCACGGAGTGCGGGAGGGTTGGGGGATGTTTGGAGGATGTATCTTGAGAGCGATGACCAACACCTACTCATTCCCTAGTGCATGCTGTGTTCTTGTATCTGTTGTCTTGTTGAAACCCTATGATAGCCCTCGGAGGTCAGTTTTACAGACAAGGAAAAGGAGACATGGAGAGGACAGGTGACCTGTCCGAGGCTCATGGATAGCAAGGGGCAGGGCAGGGACCCTGGGCCCCAAAGTGCAGGCCTGTGGCCCTAATGTCACCAGCAGCTGGGTTCCCCCCTCAGGCTTTCACTTACTGCCCTGTTACCAAACACATCTGGAAAGACCACCAGGCTGTGAGACCTCCCAGTTCTGGAAAATCTTTTATTCCAGCTAATAAAGCTCCCACAAGCCCCAGATTTATTCCTACCTCCTAGGTCATTCCGTTACTGCACAGGTGGTTATTTTGTTCAGATACACAATGAACATTTGGAGGCCTGAGGTGAGGGGGGTCCCAAGTAGGCGCCGTGCTGTGGATCTTGTCCGTTTCTCCGGCACCAGCCACCCCCACCCGCCACCCTGAGAGAGACCATAAGGGTGCGGTGGCTGAGTTCGAGAACCACTTGAAGGGGGACAAGCAGGCCGATAACAGTGCACTTGACTCTGCACTGAGTCTTACCCTATGTTGGCCCCATGCAGACTGTCCACCCCTGAAGGGAAACTTCCTGTTTGATTTCAGGTGGCTTTTTCTTCATCATTGTATAGCGAACCCTGGCTATAGTGCTCTTTTAAGAACATGGGGTGACATCTGTAAAATGGGGATAATCACGGTACCATCCTCAAAGCGTGGCTTTGAAGATGAGGTGAGTTTTGCCCTGGCTGCTTCAGAGGAAGCCCTCCGTCCACTTTTGTCTGTTACTTGACAGTTTTTCAATTATCTGTTGCTGTGTAACGGCCTCCAAACTGAATGGCTTAAAACATGTGAAAACTCTGATTCTGTGGGGCAGAACTTCCAGCAGGACTCAGCAGGGCTGACCACTTCCTGCCACGGGGGCTGTTGGCTACCATGCGTGTTCTGCTGCGCTGGGGGATCCAAGACGGCCTCGGGCTGTTGGCTATTGGCCAAGGCCCCGTGGGTTCTCCTCTGTGTGGTCTGTCTTTCCATGGGGTCTGTCACCATTCAGTAGTTTATCCAGAGCTTCTCAGCATGGTGACTGGCTCCCTAGAGGGCAAGAACGGAAGCCACAAGTCCCCCTGAGCTGCACCTGGAGCTTAACTGTGTCACTTGCACCACATTGTGTGAGTCAAAGCAAGTCCCAGAGCCAGCCCAGATTCTAAGGGAGGTGATAGAAATTATGTTGGCGGGGGGTGGCACTGTCAGCCTGTAGGAGGCCATACAGGATAGGAGGGGGTCACTGTGGCCAATTTTGGGGGCAGCTGGTTTGAGCTCTGTGTTGGCCGATGGAAGGCTCCTCAACACAGCACCCCAGAAAGGGCAAATTTCGAAGTGCTGAGGACTCCAGCAAGAGGGGCCCCTGCCCTGTGTTTTGGAGCTGGGATCAGCAGACTCCTTCTGCTAAGGGCTAGAGAGTAAATATTTTAGGCCTTGCGCTAATCTAAATTTTAGATTTTACCAAGAGGCAAAATTGAGCAACTGTTCTTGCCAAAAGGCTGATAGTCTTTTTCACATTTTTTTCGTTTTACATTTGCTCACAGCAGGTTGTACACAAATGGGAGGCAGGCTGGATTTGGCCGGCGGGCTGTAGTTTGCCGCGCCCCAGCTTCAGAGGGTTCTCCCGTGGCCCTCTGCCAGCCTTAACCCGTCTTCTAGGGCTAGAGCGACATGCCCCCTGGGGCCTGAGAATTGCCTTCCATGGACCTACATGGGCCTCTTCCTACGATCCAGTCTTGCTAGGGACACCACCCTGACTCCGGTATCCGAAAGAGAGGCCAGTGGTGGCCATTTGCAGGGCACAGCAGGACGGAGTTTGGACGCACAGGCCGGGGCGCACAGGGTCTTCATAGATGTTATAAAGGATTGAGAAGAAAAGGGGAGTGGGCCACGTCTCCCGATACTGGAATGGAATCTAAGGGGTCCGTGAATTCTAAAGTCGACCTGCCCCTCCAGGTTGTTGAGAAGTATTATGGACGGACTTATGTCCCCTCAAAATTCATGTCGCTCCCTAACCCCCCGTGTGACTGTATGTAAAGATGTAGGGCCTTTAAGAGAGTATAGAAGGTTAAATGAGGTCATCCGATGGGGCCCTGATCCGAAGGGACTGGTGCCCTTACAAGAAGACCAGGAGACAGCAGGAGTGTTCCCCTCACAGAGAAAAGCCTGGGGGAGTCACGTGGGGAAGGAGCCTGGCTGTAGCCAAGAAGAGAGGCCTGTCAGAAGCCAGCCCTGCCGACGGGTACCTCGACCCTGGACTTCCAGCCTCCAGGCCTCTGAGAACATGAATGAATATGGTTGAAGCTCAGGCTGTGGTATTCTGTTCTGGCAACGTGAGCTGACTCATACCGGAGGGTATATTGGTCATGGTGGTAGGAGAGGACATTTAACAATTGGTTAGCTTGATCGGTAATGTGTGTTCAGACATCTGGTATGTGGGCCTCAGTCACTTTTGTTCCAATGTCCCCTGTCACCCTCCCCGCCAAATGTTAGAGGTGGACCCGTCCCAGACCAGTGTGGACTCCTGCACTTAGGCCAGGTAAATTATGTTGTAAACCAAGACACATTTGATCTATTCACGGTCAACACCATCGTCCCCCTTATCAAGCAGAACAGGAAGGAGGAGTGAATAGAAGTCTCAAGGTCAGAGGCAATCTCTCAGATGCCCTGGTCCCATTCCCAGCCCCTGCTTGCAGAGTGGGCACCAGGAGGACGGGAACGCAAGGGCCAGGTTGAGTCCTGGCTCTGCTGCGTTCCCGCCATGCTTTATTGCACTGACGCTTGCTTGTGCCTCAACTTCCCCAGTGGTCAGCAGAAGTGGTGCCCAGCACAGTGCAGCCCAAAGACTGTGCTCAGCGGTAGCTTGGATGCAAATGCCACCTCTGTTCCTGTTGGTATCACAGTGTGTCTCGCTGTGGGGGAGGCTCTTGAAAACATCAGGTTGGGAGGAGAGTGTCTAAAGAGGTGTTTGATTTCTTGGGGGTAACAGGGGGATTATAGAAGTTGTGCTGAAGAGGTTGGGCAACCAAGTCAATTAGGAGGACGTTCTCCTGGCCCCGTTTCATTGTCACTGCGCTGATTTCTTCCGTGACCAGCACATGTTACCCAGGAGCTAGAGAGAGATTAGCCCAGGCAGGAGATTAGCGCTTCCTTGGAAGAATCACAAAGACGTGAAACGGGAACACTTTCCCACATGTACCTCGGTGCTGATGCCTGCTCCGAGGGTCATGGAAGACCACGTCCCACAACTCCGCAGCGCACGTCCCGGAGTCAGAGGAATGCCGGGCGCAGGGGCGGTTTCTGCAGCCTGAAAAGGCCGGCACTTCATTCAGAATTTTACCAGCAGCTCCCTCCGAAGTCACCCCGCCCCTCTGGAAGACAGTTTGGCGGTTTCTTACAAAGCTAAACATAGTCTTTACCATACGATCCAGCAGTTGTGCTCCTAAGCATTTGCCCACATGAATTGAAAACTTATGTCCGCACCGAAACCCTGCACACGGATGTGTATAGCAGCTTTATTCATAACTTGCCCAAACATGGAAGCAACCAAGGTGTCCTTCAGCAGGTGAATGCCTCCATAAACCGTGGTGCAGCTACATAATGGAATATTATTCAGCACTAAAAAGAAATGAACTGTCAAGCCATGAAGAGACCCATAGGAACCTTAAGCACATATCGCTAAGTGAAAGAAGCCAATCGGGAAAGGCTGCATGCTGCATGATTCTGCCCATAGCACATCATGGGAATGGCAAAACATTTGGAGACAATAAAAAAAGATTAGTAGTTGCCATGGGTTAGTGAAGAGGGAGGGATAACTAGGCAGAACAGAGGACGTTGGGGTCAATGAAATTCTGTACGGTACAGTGGTCTATACATGTCATGATACATTTTCAAAAACCCATAGAATGAACAACCCCAAGAGTAAACCCAAGCATAAACTCTGAATGATAATGATGCAACAATGTAGTTTATCAGTTGTAACGAATGTACCACTCTGGTGAGGGATTTCCATAGCAAGGGAGATGGTACTCGTGGGGACAAGGCATATGGGAACTCTGTATGTTCCACTCAGTTTTGCTGTGAACCTAAAACTTCTTTTTAAAAAAATTTATTAAAAAACATAGAGGAGTGCCTGGGTGGCTCAGTTGGTTAAGTGTCTGACTCTTGATTTCAGCTCAGGTCATGATCCCAGGGTTGTGAGATTGAGCCCCGTGTACAGCTCCACGCTGGGTGGGGAGCCTGCTTGAGATTCTCTCTCCCTCTGCCTCTGCCCCTCCCCACCCCTGTGCTCGCTCACGCATGCTCACTCTCTCTGTCTCTCAAAAAAGGGGAAAAAAATACACACACACACACACATGCACACACACGCATATTTATAGCCTCTGGCCTTTCTCTGCTATATGAAAGTCTGGAATGGCACTGGGAATGGGGTCTGGTAATCACCAAGCTCTGAGCTTTGCTCCTCTCTCCCTCTCTCTTTCCTTCCTTTCTTCCTTTTTTCCCTTTGTCTTTAAAGCCAGTGTTAATCATTACAAACCATTTTGTGCTTGTTGTTCCTCTCCTCACATTTTGGGGGAGCAAGACTTAGGTTGTCCTGCTGTTTGTTTTCTGTTCTCCTAGAGTAAAGTGAACAACCAGGAAGTAGAAGAGGTGGGTACTATGAATAGATTATAAAGCACTTTTATTGCCATTAGAGAAATCATTTCCTGTTCTCTCCAATCCTAGATAGAGCCACAGTTTCTGTCTACATAGAAAGTGTATACTTTGGACTCTAGACTTTCCATTTTCACCTTATGGTGATTTTCTTTATACTTATATCATGCCTTTTGTCCAAAGATTTCAAATATTGCAGATATTTCTCATGTGATGTACAAAGATCCCTGATGTAAGGCATTACATTTTAGTTGTATTTATCTGTTTTCCTGTCTGTCTCCTTAATTAGAGTCACAGTCCCTGTCCCTAGAAGAGTGCCCAGCCCAAGGAAATGTACAATTAGCCATAAATAGTAGGGGGGCGAGGGAAGGCGGAAGTGGGAGGGGATATAGATAAAAAAAGAAAAACCTGAGGTTTTGCTGCTCTGGTAAAAATTAATGTAATTGCACGAGGGGGGAATTCTAAAATCTATTAATTTACATACCTCCCCAGCCTAGGGCAGTGTCCAGCACATAGGAAGCTAATATTTGCTGAAAGAATGAACGGAAAGTTCAGCGTTGATGAGAATTGCCAGGTGCCAACAATCATTTCAGGGTGTTTAATACATATTGTGCATGTAATCTGTCCTAGCAGAATGTTTCCTTTGTCCTCCTGTGAGCCACGTGTAACTCCACTGCCTTGGTTCATTTTCACCTGCGTGCTGTGCCTGGGGGCCGGTTCTTACTTCTGATGTTAGGCAGTGTGGCGTCATATCATATATTCAACTCACCTGCAATAAACACATTTTATTATACAAAATGCCGTTTATCCCCTGCCACGTTCCTGCCAGGTGGGTGCTGGAATTCCAGTATCCCAGCTGAGGAAATGGAGACTCAGAGAGGCTAAGCAACTTGCTCAAGGTCACACAGCTCTCCCACGGCAGAACTGGTCTCCAGAAGTCCGGTTCAGAGTGTTCACATCACAGTGTGCTTCCTGTGCAGTGGCTGCTGGTGTTCTGGGCTTGGATGCACCACCGAAAGGTGTTTGACTGGGGAGCCTCTTGGGCTGAGAGGTGGGGTGCCTCACCCTTACCCACCACGAAGCTTTCCTGTTTCTCGAACTCTGGTCCAAGCCTGGTGCTGCGGGAAGGGGACGCGGTCAGGAGACCTTATCTGCAACCAGCCCAGTGACCTTCGAGCAAGCCACTTAGCTCTCTGAAACTTAGGTTCTTTTCCAGAATCCTAAGGACACTTTTGTAAGGCACCTGTAAGGGTCCCTCCAGCCTTGGCAATCCAGCAATTTGATGTTGCACTTAAGAGGTGGGTGGTGGGGCGCCTGGGTGGCTCAGTTGGTTAAGCGACTGCCTTCGGCTCAGGTCATGATCCTGGAGTCCCTGGATCGAGTCCCGCATCGGGCTCCCTGCTCAGCAGGGAGCCTGCTTCTCCCTCTGACCCTCCCCCCTCTCATGTGCTTTCTCTCTCTCATTCTCTCTGTCTCAAATAAATAAATAAAATCTTTAAAAAAAAAAAAAAAGGTGGGTGGTGCCCACGGTTAGGGCTTGGATGAGATCCACTCCCACATGTTTCTTCCGCACCAGCTGCTGGGTGGGGTCCCGGTGCTGGGTAAGCAGGAGGGTGGCCCGGCCCTGCTGGGGAAGAGTCTGGGGTCGAGGGAGGGCAGATAAGCAGTCTTAGCCTGACGAGGCAAAGGCCGCTGCGTGGCAGCTGAGCTCTGTCAGCCCCAGAGGAGAGAGTGGAGGAGACAGTTCTCGAACTCACGGCCCCAGCCGTCATGACAGAACATGCAGACGGCACAGCAGCTCGTCTTCTTTTTTCCCAAATGGTACTGTATTGACATGTCAGTGTTCTTGACCATGCATATAAAGAAGGCTTCTTGTGGCCCATGTTCTATTGTTGGGAACTTAGGATGTTTTTCAAAACAACCATTTTTCGTTAAAGTAAAATAGTTTTATCTTTGATCAAAGGAAGAGAAAATGTTGTTTCCCTGAGACAGTAAAAGAACTCGAGCATGTTTTATGCATAAAGGCCAGTGTTCATTTGTAACGGCAGCCTGGGAAGAGCCTTCTGTTGTCGGGCCATGTATTAGGGGGAGTTCTGGGGATTTGGCTAGTAAACGTCACGTGAAAATGAAGAGTGGAGTCCAGTTAAGGTACAGCCAGGAACGGGAGGGTGAGTCTCCTCCCACATATGTCACGTTCCCCTGGGCCCTTTAAGACAAAGCCTCCAGAGCCAGAGTTCCTGAGTGAAGTGGCTGTCTTGGCAGCTTTAAGCCTGTTAAGCATTTGAGCCCCTTTGGGGGCCAGTTCCCACCATAGCTGTCTAGGGAACCACACTGGGTCATGGGCCGACGAACCTTCGGTTTAGAAAAATGGTCAAAAGTGTGGGTACCAAGTCCAGATGACCAGAGTTCAAATCCCAGCGTTGCTACTTACTCGCTGTGTGACCTCGGGCAAGCTACTTAACCTCTCTGTGTCTCATTTCCTCATCTTTGAAATGGGGCGCTCCTACCTCATCAAAGTCTCCCAAGGGCTAAGCGAGCTAGCAGAGCTAAGGAGCCTGGCACATAGTGAGAGTGCTGCGATGGTGACGTTGCTTATAGTCACTGTTGCTATTGCCGGTAGCATCTAAAACCTTACCATGCTGCCCCCCAAAAGGCTTCTGAAGCCCCGTCCTCTTTGGCGGGCCTTTGAGTATGTAGCCCTGGCAGAGGGTGGAAAGGCGGGTGGCTTCGGAGCAGTGTCCTTCCAGTCACTGTGGCCGCTGACCTGCTAGGAGATGAGAAGCTGCCCCCTGGTCCCTTTCATTCCTGGTCCTGTGCCCAGGCTGGGAGAAAGCTCAGTCATATCTTACTTTTACAAGACAGGCAGCCATTTGAAACATCCTGACATCTCCCCCAAGCAGTTGGCTCATGTGAGTATAATCATAATGATCATAATGACAAATAGCAGGAAAGCTGAATGACAGTGGCCCTGTTGGGGGTCTGTCTTTGAAGCTAAAGTTCAACCTCCCATGTGTGCAGGGAGATCTGCCAACTGGAGCCCTTCTTGCCAAGTTTGCCTCTCTTTTGTGAGGTTCTCTGCTGTGGGAGACCGAATTGCCATTGCAAACCCCTGGGCTTGGCTGCAAGCCTCCGTTGGCCCACGAGTCCCAGAAACACCTGTTCCTGTCCCCAGGGGGACAGAAACAAGAGAGCCTCGTCACTCATTCTGCGGCCTCTGAGCCTGGTCCTCGGCCCAAAGCTGGCTCCCTGGGCCAACAGGAACCAGAGTGAGTTGTAGGAGCCCGTGAAAAGGGTGTAGACCAGCCCCGTCCAGTAGAAAGAAAATGCAGGCCAGACTGCATTTAGCAGCCCCATTGTTGTGTATGTGTGGGGTTTTTTCCCCCAAAGATTGATTGATTTAGGGAATCTCTACACCCAACGTGGGGCTCGAACTCACGACCCCAAGATCAAGAGTCCTGTGCTCTACTGAGCAACCACATGTTTAAAAGTTTAAAAAAAAAAAAAAAAGGTAAAATTAAGCTTAATATATTTTATTTAACCCAGTATATCCAAAATATGAATGAGATATTTTGCGGTTGGGGTACTAAGTCTTCAGAATCTGATGTGTATTTCCCACCTAAAGCACATCTCGGTTTGTTCTAGCCACTTTTCAAATGCTCAGTGGCCACATGGGGCTGGTGGCTACTGTACTACCCAGGGCAGGTCCAGACAGCTCACAAGGGACAGCGTAACCAACATCCCAAATCATGTGTATCTAAATGTTTATCTTCAAATGGGGCTCTCTAACAGTTCGCCTTTTGCAGTGAGATTTTTGGATCATTGGAGGTATTTATTAATAGCAGCTCATCATTGAGGGGAAAGCAATGCTTCATTCTAAAAATGAATTTGCAATGGTAAGGTTGCACCCCTAGACCTTGTAACTTAGATCTTCGGACCTCCCCATTTCATGGAGCGCATAAGGCAGGGGTGACACATTGTGAGCTTCTCCAAGAAGAAATGCCCCAGCTGAATTTCAAGTCCCATCCTGTTATTACCATTGAAAGCACAGCAGTGTTCAGCATGACTTTGTCATCTCGGCCCAGTAGCTGAGCTGGTCGGCTCGGGGGATTGCCAGATGCTAGCGACAAGAAAAAGGAGCCATTGGTACTTGGCATTCTCCTTTGGTAAGCCTTGGAGGAAGGAGAGCGTGTTATGAGCAGGAGTCATGAGAGTTTGATGCTGTGCAAATAGAAAATAAAAGTCAACTTGGACCAAAGTTGATAAAAGAGTCAAGAAGAAAAAAAAAGTCTTCAGGTGGCCATGGCTTTTGGGATTTGTGAATCATTCTGACCAGAGACAGGGTTTCCCTACCCTTGACCTCTGATGGCTTTCCAAACTCGGGTGGCGTTTCATACCACCCAAGGAGAGGAGTCTGATTGGTAAGATTACTCAGATCCTTGCAGAATATAGGATACAAAATACAGTGTGACCTCCCTCGTTCAGCCCCCTCAGTTCCCCAGCCTGATATTTCCCACAGCAACACGGTGCCCGAGCTCCACCTGTATTAAAAACGGATTACACTAAAACACCGACTAATGAAAATAGATTGCCGGGACTGGTTTTAATATAGTTACAAGAAAAAATGTTATTCAGGTGCTTTTGAAATACAGCTACAACAACTGAAATGGTGGTTTTAAACCTCTTTAATCCTCGAAGCCCTTCGATTAATATTTTATTAATCTCAGTATGAGTGATTACATATATTTGACAGCCATAAACTGTGTTTTTAAAACAGAAATGTCAATATCCAGAGCACCACTTATGAGCTGATTGGCTCTGGATGGGTCTCTGAAACGTCTTGCTACGTCAGCTTTCCCACGTATAAAATGGGAAGAATAATTAGTTCTCCCGCACTGGATTCTGCGGAATGTGCTCAGCACATTGGACATATAGTAGGTACATAGCAGGTGTACTTTCTTACTCTCCCAAAGAGAATTTCTGTTGTTGTTCTACTTGGTTGAGACAAGCTTTGATCCAGTCACTTGCTGTCTTGGAACCAGAATGCCAAGCCTCATTTTACATCATCAAGTAACACATAGAGGCTCATTCTGATAGGGTTTTTTGTTCTGTGTATGTGTGCATTTTCCAAGTTTTCAAAGAAGAACAAATGTTTTTTGTTTTTTGTTTTTTGTTTTTTAAGATATTATTTATTTATTCATGAGAGACACACAGAGAGAGAGAGAGAGGCAGAGGGAGAAGCAGGCTCCCAAGGAGCAGGGAGCCCGATGTGGGCCTCGATCCCAGGACGCTGGGATCATGACCTGAGCTGAAGGCAGACGCTCAACCATCTGAGCCACCCAGGCACCCGAACAAATGTAGTTTTAAAAAGAAAGGAAGTCCTCCTTGTAGCTTCCTTTGGTTGTCATTTCCTTGTCAAGAAAATGAGCAATAAAGCTGCCAGATCCAAATGTGTGCCCTCTTGTTGCCACCCACACCGAGGTAAGCGACAGGGAGCTTGTATTTCTCATGCTACAAGGAGAAATATTAGTAATACATTAAAGAAATGGAGAGGCAGAGACATGCAGGTTTGTTTGTGTCCCAGGACATTCCATTAGACATCGTGGGCCATTAAAAAATACCCTAGAACATTTCCAAATCACATGTGTATATGCAAAATGTCAGAATGGTCATGGTGAGCACCTGTCCGGATGTCTTCGCCTCGGATCCTGGGGCATGATCTGTGGGTCGGGGGATCGTGTGCTTTAGACAACACCAGTGTTTTAATAACCCGTGCCGTGCTTAGAAATTCCAATCAGTATTACCCTCTTCCACGAGGGCAGGTCGTAGAATTATTCTAGTACTTCTGGGAGCCACAAAGATAGAGGGAGCAGTCGGGGTCTCCGTGGGCCGTCACCCAGCTTCACCAGCTCCCTGCATTTTGCCAACTGTTCCGATCCCTTCCTAGTTTGCTCAGGTATTTAAAACAAGTCTAAGATGTCATGCCACTTCACCTGTAAATTCTTCATCTCTTGTGCATTTCACTCATTAATACACTCACCGTACACTTTTAAACGAATCACCATACCATTTTCCCACCTCACAAAATTAAGGGTAATCTCTTATCGAGACCACATTTTGGTTGTTCCTGATTTCTGTTTTAGAGTTGGTTTGGTTTGAGTCAAGATTCAGACAAGGCTCAAATATGACATTTGATAAAATGATGTCTCTTTCAAATGTTCTGAAACTTCAGCAGATACGTTACCTCCATCATCATCTTTGCTGCTTTCAGCAAAATTCTGTTACATAGTTTGATTATCTTGTTTATCAGACCCATGGTCTGAAGGACCCCTGGCTTTTTCCAAAATGAAATCCACCTCAATGTCCAAATATTTTTCACCATCGAGGATAATTAAATCTGCCCTGTGGCATCTCCAGGTGGATTCAGAGGAGCAGACCCCAAGCAGGTTTTGGGCAGCGAGTCATGGGGAGGTGGTTCCCCATGTGTGGGATTTGCGGGGCCCTCTCCCCTCAGTGCAGAAAAGCCTACACACTTGACTTGTCTGTTCTAACATGGGCTTTTTGATTCGCCACTAAATGTAATTGATGTATGTGTTTTCACACAGATAATCGCATATCAGCCATATGGAAAATCCGTGGACTGGTGGGCCTATGGCGTCCTATTATATGAAATGCTAGCCGGGCAGGTAATGTACATTTTTGTACTTGTTTATTGCTGGATAAAGTGAATACCACGGCTCTGTTTGGGCCAGGATAGTGGGACCCAGCTGCTGATGCTGGTCTGACTTCCCTGACCCCGGTGAAAGAGGGAGAAATCCCCCCCGCCCTTGAAAGTGGATTATATTCAACAGGCACAGCAATTATCTCTGGTTATAAAAGCCCCAAACTGAGAGCTGACACCTGGAGCATCACCGACATAGCTTTCATATTAAACATGAAAGTCCCTGCATGTTGAGGACAACAGTGGCCTCTGTAGGTTTTCAGTGTCTCAAAGCTGTGGTTGCATTATGGTTCCTTGCAAGTTTGTCTGCACAGATTACCTAGCTGCTGCCCGGGTGTAGAATCGGTATTATTAGCAAAGGAAGAAGACAGTGAAACTTGAAGAAATGCTTTAATAGCTTCTCCCCATCTCTCCTTATCTCACCCTTGGCAGTTCATTGCAATTTTCACAAAAGTCCAACGAGGCTGAACCTCCAGTTACAAAAAGACAGATTAGGTTTCTCTGAGGAATGCAACATACATCAGATAAGCAGGGGAATGATGCCGAAGCCTGCACTTTTTTAATATACGGCCTTAATATCCATAGCGTTGGGGCAAATCACACTTGTTGCTTTAACAAGCAAGCCCCCAAAACCTCAGTGGTTTAACACACCACACGAGTTTATTTTCCATTCTTGGCATAGCCCTGTGGAGGGCGGGGGGGGGGGGGGCAGGCAGGGGGTACTGATCCACAGGGTCATTCAAGGGCAGGTTTCTTTTGTCCATTGTCCCTACAATCTTTTAGAGCCTCAGATTCCTTTAGCGAACCCTCCTTACTCAACTGGCCGATGAAGAGAGCAGAAGGGAGGTTGCACAGGATGTTTTAGAGGCCAGGCCTAGAGGTGGCATACATCACCCCTTCCTACAGCCCACTGGCCACGTGGCCCCACTAGGATGCGAAGGATCAGGGGGTGGGGGGAAATATGGTGTACCTATGAGCTCAGAAGGGGAAGCAGGTTGGGTGAATGTCTACCAGATCTCTGCCATTTTACCTAAAAATAACTCTGTTGTGGGCGGCTTTTTAGAATTCCCAGCAGTTGAGTACTGTTGTCAAGGAGTTGGGTCCTCCATAGCGAAAAGCTTTAGTAAGAGAAGGTGGAAAGAAATACCCACACTGAGCAGCTGAGCTACCCCCTAAGGAAATCTTTGAGTCTTTGTCCCTGGGGGGGGAAAGTCACCCTTTCTGACATATGACATTCATCAACTCCTTCATTTATTCATTCAACATAATACTTGTTTAAGGCTTACTCTCTGCATGGTGTTCACCGTAAACAAAACAGACAAAAACCCTCACCTTCATGAGGCCTATAAGCTAGAGAGAGAGAGAGACAGTAGATGAGTTAAATAAAGAAAATACGGACTAGTGATAAGCTAAGAGAAAAAGTAATAAAGCAGGAAAGAAAATACAGTGCTGGAGGAAGGTTGAAATTGGAGCGAGGATGGCCAGGGAGGGTCTCATGTAGAGCTGAAGTGAAGATGAGCAAATAGTTAGAGAATGCTAGGTGTTATGTGGGGTGAAAGCATTCTGGGCAGTGGAAACAGCAAGTGCAAAGGCCCTGGGGTGGAAGTGTATGGCCATGTTTAAGAAAGGGGTGGGAAGCCACCAGTCTGGCCAGAGCAGAATGGGTTCGAGATCAGAGAGGAAAGGGGAGCCCCAGGTCTTGTGAGCATGGAAGTCATCACAGACCCTTGGCTTTCCCTCTGGAGTGGGAGGCCACTGGGGAGTTCTCCTTTATGTTTTTCATTGCCTTACATCTTTTAGATACTAAAGTAGTCTCTTAGAGATTAAAAGATACAGGGTCCTAGCCTACATTCGGTCATTAACTGAGAAGTGTGGTTAGGCCTTGATTGATAGTAAAATGGTTTGTGATTATTAATTTAGGTTTTTAACCCCAGTAAAATGTTCATCTCAGGCTAAATACGCCGGCTTGTAAGCACGGAAAAGCAGGTCATCCAGAACCAATGTCAGTGAGACAATAGTGAGTTGCCTGCCCCTTGAGTTAATTTCCCCTCTTTAGAATTTTAACAATAAAATTTGACTAAATTGTTGGCCCCCTGGGAGCCATGCTATTCACGAAGGCACAGAAAGCTGAGTTCTTCTTCTTGATCCCACTTGCATGTTCTGACTCTTGAGTCCAGAAACAAACCCTGTTTTCACTGAGTCACATTTGCATATGCCAACCAAAGAAATCGGTTGCGTGGAAAATAGGATCTGTTTCCAAGGGCACTTTACAAGAGATCGGATGAGCTGATTCTTCATTGGCGAGCAGGAGACTAGGATCTCAGAAGTCCCGTGCCCCCCGCCCACCACCACAACACACCGCACTCCTGCCCCCATCTTCCTTCCTCCCTAAGCCCGGGGACTTCATTCCCTAGAGGAGAGCTCAGGAAATGCTGCCCTCCTGCAAGGAAGTCCCCTTTGGGTGCATTTTAAAAATTCTGCCTCACTTGCCCATTGTCCCTGAGACCCCCACCTGCAGATGCCCTCCCCACGCCCAGTGCTTCCATAAGCGTTCTGGCACATTTCCATTCCCATCCTGCTTCTCGGACTCCATTAGCCTGCCCCATAGGATCCCTTCCAGTTTTAATGATCTCTGTTGAAAATGGTGACACTCTTTAAATGTGACATCTTAAAGGCGTCCCACATTAGGGCACCGTGGCGGGCTCAGTCATTGTTCCTCTAAATCCTCAACTGTGCCTGCCTCCAACACAGCGTTTTCATTTTGGGACCCATGTCTTCGTCTTCCCTGTGACTCAATGCAAATTTCAATGTATTTCTGGGCGGTGAGTCAGCCCAGAAAGGATAATAAAGGCTCTGAGCCCGGTACCCGGAGCCCCCCAAAGCTGCAACAGCCTCCAGACCCAGCGGAGGGAATAGATGCTCTTATTGGAAAAGTAAGATTAATTATAAAGCTGTTGATAGGGTGTTATGGTCTAAATTTGTCCTCTTTAATCACAGAGGGCTGACGATGAGCAGAAAAGGTAGCTTATTGCAGTTTTCTTCTCATTGGGTATATTTACTGTCAGCAGTCAAGGGGGCAGTTAAGTATAAACAGCCCGAGTCTTTCTTCAGGTCCCAGGCTGCTTGACAAATATGATTACTTTGGGGCATAAACAGTATTTACCCAGCACTCTAATGCGCGTATTGCGGCTCTAAGCGCTCACGGGTCTTCATCATAAAGGGACCAGTCCTCTCTTCTTTATGTCGCCTTCTGCCAGGGTTATCTGTGCTTTGTCTTCGTTCCTGATGCATCGGCAATGGGTACTTTCTCCCAGCACTTTCACCCGAACTGTCCTTGGGTGCCTCCCCACACCCCCACACCCCTACCGCTGATCACCAGCGATCTGCAGACACACATGGCAGGGCCCCCGCATCCATGAACCAGTAAGTGACTTTGGAATCATTTTAGAAAGAGGGAACCATCAGCCCTCATTTGTCTGTCTAAAATTCACAAATTGCATATTGCTAAGGAGAACACCCCGGGCTCGGAACATTTTTACACCCAGCCTAGACTGTATTTAACACGCAGCTTAGCTGGAGACACTAAGCCCAGATTTGTAGAAATTTAAAAATAATCATGGGAATGTGGGAAAGAGGGGAGAGGAGCAAATCCAAAATGGTCATGCACTTACTCCTCAGCAATACATCGCCTCTATTGTCCCCAGGCTCAGTAGCTGACTGGGAAGGAAAATTAATATAATTATAATTTCACCCTTGACCTGCCTTCAGCACCAAGGCCTGAGCAGCAATTACCTGTAAAAATGCTCCCAGGGTGACCTGGAGAGACTTAACGACAGCCATAAAAATGCTCACATCCTTCGGCTGCATAAGCCCACACCTGGGAAATTTTTCTTAGGAAGTAATCCGGAGAAGAGAAAAACGACTTGCCCAGAGATGTTTATCGTAGCCTTAGTTATCAGAGCGCAGCCCCAGACAAATGAGCCCATCTCGGATGGATGAGGCGTCAGCTCCGCAGCGTTCATCTGCCTGGGAATACCAGTAGCCACGGAGAAAAACAAGAAACTCCAAATTATGCATCCTTATTTGAAAATAATACGACAAGCCTAAGAGTTCACAGAAAAATAAGAGCAGTGTTTGTGGTGAGGTGAAGGGAATGTGGATGCAACTTTCCCCCCAAGAACACATGATTTTAATTTCACAGAGGGCTCCGGGGAGCTTTCCCGAGTCTGATGATCATTATTGCTGCTCACCAGGTCTTTGGGGGCTTCCTCCCTTCTGGCACGTGGTGGGATTGTACCTCCCAGCTCGCTCGTGGTTGGGTAGAGCCTGTGACTCATTCTGACCAGCGAGATCTGAGTGGACATGCTCCTGGAGCAGGACGCCCCCAGAGCGCCTCTTCCGGGTCCCCCGCAGCCAGACCAAGATGGCAGCTGCACCATCAGCAGGGGTCCTTGGTGACTTCTGCTGACTGACAGTGGATGTGTCGCATAAGCAAGAGATAAGCAGTCAAAATCAGGGCTGGGAAGTCACGCCAGTTCTCTAGTCTAGAGACAGTCCCTTTACACAATGACTTGAAACATCTCTGGTCTTTCCAGAACCCCACTACTCATTGTGCCGGATACCAGAATGGCCTCCCCACATACTCCCTCCCCACCACTGCCCCAGTCGAGCCGTCTTTAGGTGTGGGTGGACCTCCCACTCAGCCCTCCCAGCAGCAGCGCCGGGGGGACCATCCTCCCCCAGCCACCTGCCGGAGCAAGTGTGAGAGATTGACAGCGCTCAGAATGGCCCAGAGCCCAAGCTCCGCAGTCAGATGTCTGGGCTTGAATCTTGGTTCTTGCACATCCCAGCTCTGTAACCCTGCCCAAAGCACTTAATAATAGAACCTCAATGAGCTCAACTGTGAAGTGAGATCCCCAGTATGTACTATGGCGGTCAGATGGCGGTTTTGAGGATTGAGTGAGTGATGCTGGGAAAAGCACTCTACCTGGCACATAGCTAGAGCCTGAAAAGCATGCGTTACTGCAGCTGCAGCCGTCCTCACTGCTGTTCGCTCCCAAACACTGGCCACCCTTCATCAGGCAGTGTAGACTCCAATGGGCGATAACAACGTCAGGGGTAGAGGCACGTGTCCTCCCTGGGATTGCCAGGAGACGCCCCAGTCCTCGGGGCCACACAGCAACGGAATATGGGGTGGAAGCCCAGGGCGCTGCCACAAGGACACGTGGTCCTGTGGCTTTTGCCATAGCTTAGGAATCTTATCGCAACAGGTGAGCCCAAGGGGCCTCAGAGAATCCTTCCATCCCCAGCCTGTATGATTCCCACGGGATTAAATAGCTCTCTTTATGGCAGGACTTCTTAGAACCTAAATGTAAATGTTACTGCAGATCCCAGAAAGAGGGGGGAAAGGGTGCAAACTTTGACCCAGGAGTATCCTGTAGGATTAATATCCCCTATTTCTAAGGAATGCTCTCTGGGGTGTGTCAGGAGCCAGGTGTCCTGCTCTCAGTGGGAACACATTGGGGACTTCATGGTCAACTGCTTCCTGGATCAGGAATAGGCACAGCTCACCTGGGCCAAGGTGGTTCCCATGCCAGGAGACAATTAAACAGGTGTGATAGGCCAGTGCCCTACACAGTATTACCCCCCCCCAAATTCCTTTTTCCGCATCAGCGGGGGTGGGGGTGGGGGTGGGGGTTGGGGGGAAGCATCTGCATTGACCTAACCGTCTTCAAATGCAAAGGTTCTTGCTGCCTCGCCTGACAAGGATTCCTGGGGACGATTTGTCTGAGTTTCTCTTTGGAGAAAATTGCCCTTAAGCCTTTGGCTGGGATGATCCATGACTCAGCCCCTTTAACATTCCTGCTGCTAGTGCTTGAGCACCACCAGAGAGGCCCGCTGACTCCCCCTGCTGCCTCTGTCTACCTAGGGGGCCCAAGCGTTAGGAACCCTTCGCGTCTGGTTTGATGCTCTGCTGGTACGTAGTTTCTCTTGACCAGCGACTCTGAGGGGCCACACTGAGAGGTGTCGATTGGTCATCCAGGAGGAGTACCCATACCCTGCTTGCATCCAGAGCACCATGACATTGTAGAGTATGAACACAGGAAATTCAGAGTGTGGGGCCCCCCGGAGATGTGCAGTTCACAGCCCGGAGCAGAGACCCTGCCATGTTTGCTTTAGTTATAAAGATCTCCTTGGCCAGAGCTCAGCCACATATGTGGATCACTTATCAGGGAAAATGGGATGTTTTGTGGGTATTATACCATAGGTGTCCAGAAGAAGTAGGTTGCATGACGTCAGGCAGAGAAGGAATGGTGGGATGGACCGCAGGACTGGCCTCCACTGTAGTTCTTGGCCAGTCTTGGGCCGGCCTGCTCTGTCTGTGCCCAGCTTACTTGCCCGTAGGCATCCCAGGTGCCACGTTATTCCTGCTCAGGGAGACTCACCATGGTGGGCTGTTCAGGCTCTGCTCGGACTCATTCACAGGCAGGGTAATATTTTTTTTTTTTTTAAGATTTATTTATTTTAGAGAAAGAGCATGTGCGGGAGGGGCAGAGGGAGAGGGAGCCTCTCAAGCAGACTCTGCGCTGAGCATAGAGTCCAAGGCAGGGCTCGATCTCACAACACCGAGATCGGGACCTGCGCCGAAACCAAGAGTCAGATGCTTAACCAACTCTGTCCGCCAGGCACCCCATAGGTGGGCTGATTTTAGTTCTCCTCACCCACCTGCATGCTTTGACGAAATTAAATATTCTTTACACCAGGTACTTAGAATCGAAAAAGAGACCTGTTTATTTATATTTCTAGACCCAAAAATAATAAAAATAAAACCAACAACAACAATGGCATCAATCCCAACCCCCACCCATTCTCCCAGACCTGGTCCCAAGGTAGGGTTTTTTATAGACTTAGTATCTTTCCCTTGAGTAGGTGTAGTTCCCATGGGCTGACCCAACACCCAGCTCCTATTCAGGGCGGGGGGTAGGGGAGGACTAAGGTTGGGGGGTCAGATGAGCAGGTTGGAATGATCTGAGTGGCGCTTCAGGGAGAGCAGTCTGCTTGGGTCCATTACTGTCTCTTACTCGGAGGGAGATGTTTGATGAGAAGGGGTATCCTGTTGACCATGGCACAGCTGTCTTTGGTCCATGATAGAGTTTACATTTAAGCTGGACTTTGCATTTTCGGAGCTCTAACCACGTTAGTCAGAGAAGGAAAATGCACCGAGATGAAACATACGGAGATTCTCTCATCTGTGATAGCCGACCCCGCTCTGCCTTTCTTATGCTGAACCCAAGGTTAGCTAAGCCTAAAGGGAACATTAAGAAATTTCCCATAAACCCACTGATCCTGTGCACTGCCCCTCCAGAGTGACAAGTAATTTGCCAGACCTCTCAGGATTAAAGACATGCTGGAGGAGAAAGCTTGAGGGACGTCCTGAGCTCACCCGTTCCTCCCGAGGAGTCTAGCAGCCCCTTCTAAGACAGTTCATCTGCCTTAATAAAATACCAGTACCACTAGGCACCCTTCAGCAGGCACCCTTCGGCAGGTGTTTTGCAGACTCGCCAGGGAACCCCATTTTACAAATTGGATAACTGTATCTTAAAGAGAGAGGTCGCTTGCATGTGGACACCCAGCTAGGAGGTGGTGGAGCTAGAATTCTGGTCCAGATCCGCCGGACTTTTAACCATGACCGCCCACAGCACTGCCATGCCTCCCGCTCTCACTGTGGGCAGTGTAAGCCCAGCAGAAGAGGAGAGGGGAGGGTCTAGTGGAGGCTAAGCTCCCATCACTGGCACCATGCACGTGCCAGGCTCTCTACAGAGCAGCTCCCTGGTGGGTCAGAAGGGCCCAGGTGTGGATTTCTGGACCTGGGCACGTCCTTTTAGCCCATGTCCGGTGGCCCCAACGCCCCATGCTCAGAATCCAAAGGCACAAGCATTCTCCACTTCCCCTCACCCCTGCACACAGAGCCATCTGTAAGCTAACTTGATCATAATTAAATTTTTTAACACATAATTACAAAATTAATGGATTAATTATAATTTATTTGCAAAGCATTAAAACCATTACTCAAAAACATTTTCCCTAAAGATTGTTTTGGGTTGCCCAGGGCAGGATAATTAAAGAGACAGAGGAAAAAGTGAAAAACACACAACCACCAACCTAATGAAAGATAAATAAACCAGCAACTTCACTGAGCTAACTCTGCAGCCGGTGGTGCGCCCAGAAGCCCAGAGTGTGTCTTGGTGCTGACATGGGTCTCCAGGTGCCACACTAATGAATCACCCTGCCTGTTTTCCCGTGTCTCTGTTTTCCTGAACAGCCTCCCTTTGATGGCGAAGATGAAGATGAGCTGTTTCAGTCCATAATGGAGCATAACGTTTCTTATCCCAAATCCTTGTCCAAGGAGGCCGTTTCCATCTGCAAAGGAGTAAGTAGACCTGCATTCCTTTTAGAACCACAGACCGAGAGGGTCAACGAAATCTCTTGCCCACACTTTTGAGAGAGGTTGGCGGAGAACCCGCAAACCCACGCCACTGCTTCCAGCCATCAAGGGCTACAGCTCAGTGACATGCAGGGCATCGTAGGAAACATGGCGGCCCAGAGAAGGGCTTCTGATCCCCAAACTGCCTGGAACTCTGGCCCAGGCAGCTAATGGCACTGTGCTTTAGTTTCTCATCCCCCTCATGAAACTGCCATGAGTTACCAGAAATAACCGCGGGCCCTCGGAAAATATTCAGCCTCTTCCCTCGCCTGACTTGGTGGGCCTTGGGTCATTCTTCATTCAGTTCTCTTCTTTTGAGGTAGAATGTGCATGCGGAAATGGGCATGAGTCGTCAGTGTTGTAGATCAGTGAATTTTCACAAAACAAATGCACCCAGGTCATGAAAGGGAAGGTTTCCGACACCCTAGACGCCCCCTCCCTTCCTGTCCCACAGCGACTCCCCACCCCTTAGGATAAGCAGCGTCCCTGCTCGTAACTGCAGGGATTGGCCTGGTCTGTTTTGAACTTGGCACAAACGCAGTCTTGTGGCGGATGCTCCCTGGGCCTGGCTTCTTTCACCCAACATGGTGATCGCGGCATTTCTCCATATCCGTGTGCGTGCGTGTGTGTGTGTGTGTGTGCGTGCGCGGGCGCATGCATGTGCACTTCCGTCTTCCATCCGCCCACGTAGCATTCCACCGTGTGATCACACCAGAGTTTATTGATTCATGCTACTGCTGGTGGGCCTTTGGGTTGTTTCCACTTTGGTTTGGGGCTGTTCCAAATAGAACTGCCCTGAAACTTCCAGGTTGTGTGTTTTGGGGAACATATGAGCTCATTTCTATGGAGGAGATACCAAGGAATAGAAATGACCGGGTCCTGACCTGGTTAGTTTTTTAATCGTGAAGCTTTAGGCCACAAAATTATCGTCAGACCCAGTGGGACGGAGTGTAAGACACTCCTAACGTTTTCTGGCGAGTTTGATCATGTGGGATGTGCTTATCAGGTGTCTTCCAAGGGCAACGCACTGTTTACATACATAAATAGGGAGAGCGGGGCCCTCCTGTGTTCGCCTCTGTCTCCCGCAGTAGACACATGGGAATCAACTAGTCACCTGCTGGCCACGACATTTATTTTTCCAACCCATATGTCTTTTGATTAATACATTTTGGTCCGGGCAATAAATAGGCATATGATGCTTGTGATTAGCATCACAGGAGATACACAAGTTTTAGTGATTGCCTACCTTTCCACATACATATTTTTTGTAGACCTACAGAGTTGCTGCTCTAACACAGTGTAGGAAGACTGCTGATTAAATTCTTAGGTTTGGCTCTGGGGCCAGATTGCTTGCCTGTGTCCTTTATCATAAAAACCGCTACAAAAAGACCCATACTGGGCGCCTGGGTGGCTCAGTTGGTTAAGCGACTGCCTTTGGTTCAGGTCTTGATCTCAGGGTTCTGGGATGAAGCCCCCCTACCCCACCCCATGCGCATGCACATGTACTCTCTCAAATAAAATCTTTTTTAAAAAATTAAAAAATAGGGGCACCTGGGTGGCTCAGTCGGTTAAGCGACTGCCTTTGGCTCAGGTCATGATCCCAGGGTCCTGGGATCGAGTCCCGCATCGGGCTCCCGGCTCAGTGGGGAGTCTGCTTCTCCCTCTCCCACTCCCCCTGCTTGTGTTCCTGCTCTCCCTGTCTCTGTCTCTGTCAAATAAATAAATAAAATCTTAAAAAAAAAAAAAAAAGGACCCATACTGTCAGCACTGTATTTGTGAGTTGGGGTCACTCTGTGCAAGCCACTGATTTCTCGGGGTGCTCCCCCAGGCATCCGTGCAGTCAGGGCTCCTAGCAGAAGTAGCAAAGGTGCGGAACTACCACCCAGCATTCTCTTTTTCTCCTATTTTTAGTGTGTGGGGCGGGGGAGGGAGGGTCTTTTTTCCTCTTTATTGAGGTATAATTGACAAATGAAATTGCAATGTGTTTAAAATGTGCCACGTGATGGTTGGACACGAATTACATTGTGGAAGAGTCCCACAATCGAGTAGACACGTCCGGCACCTCACACAGTTACCTTTTTGTCTTTTGGGGGGAGAACACTGATGTTCTACTCTCTCAGCACATTTCAGTTATACGATACCATGTCGTCACCTCTGGTCCCCACATCACACATTGTACCCTCTTTCTGCTGCTCTCTAGCTGATGACCAAACACCCAGGCAAGCGGCTGGGTTGCGGGCCGGAGGGGGAGAGAGACGTGCGGGAACATGCCTTCTTCCGAAGGATCGACTGGGAGAAGCTGGAGAACAGGGAGATCCAGCCGCCCTTCAAGCCCAAAGTGGTGAGTAGGGGACGTGGCCTGCTCCTGAGCCCCATGTTCCTGAATCCCAGAGGGGTCCTGCTCCCCCTTACTCTAGAGAGAGGAGGCCGGTGACTCCCAGCATCTGCAGGGTGGAAGAACATGGCCAGGCACCAGCCTCACCTTCAGTCTGTGGTCTGAGCCCCCGGAATTCCTGCTGACTTTCAGAGTCAGCACAGACCAGGCAGGGATGGGGGGCCTGTGCCCATCAGCCAGGGGGCTGCAGAGTCCCCCCCAGAACTGAGAGAGTGCCAGGGTGCGTCGGCTGTGGGGATCGGGCTTCGTGGACTCACGTGCCTGGCGGGACTGTGATCCCTGCTCTGGGTCCTCGACGGGACGTCTCATCGGTGTCCGGCTCTGCTGGGTTTGCTTTGCTCCTGAAGCCTAACTCGGTCTCAGCCGGCTCTTCTGCAGGCCCTGGCTGCGCTTCCCACATTGGCCACGGCCCCTGCTGCCAGGAGTACGGGTCGGGCCCCCCCCCTACGCCTGTTCTGGCTTCGCCCCCTTTGTTGAGACTCCTCCCATGTGACCCGCATTTTTTCCGTTAATTTCACAAACACTATGCACCAGGCCCTGTTCTTTACAAATTGGCTCATTTAACCCTCTCAACAACGCTGCTCAGTGGATCAACTAAGGCACAGAGAGGCTGAGTATCTTGCCTGAAGACACGCAGCTGGTAGGTGGTGTTCTGGCCCTGGGATCTGTGTCCTTACCCCATGACACCCATCGCTCCATCTCAGTGACTGCCGTCTGCCCGGCTTCTGACTGTTGGTGGCAACCAGCGTTGGCCTTTCTTAACGTTTCTATCTCTAGAGGTAAACTGAGAGTCTTTAAGACATCGGGCTCCTCACTCACGCCACCTGCCACTTCACAGTGCTTCCCAGAGAGTCCGCTTTCCCCCGGATCCCATCTCTGGGGGCCAGTGGACCGTGCCTTCCAGCTCGGCTGCTGTCTCTGGGTGGTGCCCATGCTGCCCCTGCCCCCAAGGCCACAGCGAGAGCAGTTCTGGCCCACGGTCTGTTTGAGAAGCACCCACACCTGTCTCCTCCAGCAGGTGCTTATGAGCAGGCAAAAGGGACCCTCCCGGGGCGGCTGAGTGCCTGGCCGGTCGGCACAAGCTTTGCTCTTAGAGCAGTAACCTCCCATCAGATATGCAAATATGCTTATGTGTCCTCTACTGAAAGAATAAAACTGCTGGTGGGGAGACCACTTTTACTCTTCCAAGGTATTCTTAGCACCAATTGAAAAAAAAACTAAAATGAATCAGGCCAGTTGACTCCCTCCTGAATCATCATGTGCAGCAGGACCCTTGCATGTCTGCACCCCACCTTCCCTCAGCCGGTCCCCGACTCAGGGGGTTTTCACAGGATCCTTCCCGTCAGTGTACAAAGCCTGGTTTGGAGAAGGGCTGGGGGCGTGAAGGCAGTGATAACACTGCAGACAGTCTCAGAACATTCTATTAGGAATTTTCTTCTACCCCTGTCCTATTTAGCCTTCTTAAAATATGAAAGGCACACAGTAGCCTCTTACAGCTCAGTTTCTGTAGAGGACCAGCAGTGATAACGCGCTGACCCTGCTTTAGGTGTGAAGCAAAATACAGGTACTTGTCAGTCACTTTCCAGAAAGGGACAAGATGGAACAAAGTCAACCATAGGACACCTCTCCTTCTATGTCTCCCCATCTCATCTTCCGAAGAGATTGTTTGCATGCTCACCCGCCTTCTGTGGACACCGCGGCCCTAGATTCAGATGTAGTGGAACAAGAGGGTGACTCGGGTGCAGGAGCCCGGAATCTGACTGCGCTGTTCCCCAGGGGCCGTGGAAATCACCGGAAGCCGAGTCCTAACCGCGGCGGGCAGTTGAGCCATGAGCAGCGGCGCGTGCGTGTTTATTTATTCCTGGAGTCCTGCTGTTTGTGTTTTTAGCTGAGCAAGAGCTAGAATGAAACGAAAGAAGAGAGGGCCTCTGCCTCACAGCAGCCGCTGAACTCCAACACAGAAGCCGGAACCGCGGAGCACGGCCGGACCGCCGAAGCTTGTGTGCAAAGGGCCTGCTTGGCAAGAGCTGTGGCCAGAGGGAAAGGGGGGATGTCCCCTGCTCACAGGGAGCCTTCCCAGGCCGGAGCCCGTGTCCCACTGGGAGAAGCTGGAAAACGTACCCATGGGCAGCGGAGGGGACAGCAGGGGACGCAACGCGGTGCCGGGGTCAGGGGCAAGCAGCCTCAGGAGTGAGCGGCAGACCTTCTGTCCCAGGGCCGAAGAGCGTCAAGGGCAGGAGGTCGACCGGAAAGTTCTGGCCCCCCGGGAGAGCTCGGTGTCCCCCAGTGCCTCCACCACGCCGCCTGCAGAGCAGCAGAGTTTGGCCCCTAATCCCGGCTGAAGGGGCCATCTCCATCGCCTCCTGGACATCATTCTGTCCCCGAGGTGCCACGCTGGAGTGGAGACACCCCACGCCAGGGACAGTCTGGGCAGCGGGAGAGCACGTTTCCAACAGCGCAAAGCAGTCTCGGTCGGCCGTGACCGAGGCTGCACGCGATTCGCCAGTTATCAGTGCAGCCGCCATTCCAGGGGTTCTGTGATGTTTCCCCGCTTTCTCAGTGAAAAATGTAGCGCTCTGAGCCAGGGCTAATTAAAAAGCCAAAAGAGTGACAGATAAAATCCAGAGCTGAGTATTGTTCCATGGGCAGTTCTGTCGTTTCAAAGGGAAGACGGAGCAATACGTCCTCGTCGTCACCTGCCGCCAGAGGCTTGGACCCGCGTCGGCGCCGAACCCCTCCTGGGGAGCACCTCCCCTCTGAGCGGAGCCCAGAGCCCTGGCTGGCGAAGCTGGTCTGCCTTGGAGAAGTTTGCTCGAGGCTTTTTCAGCAGGTGCCATGAGTCCATTTCCCTGAGATTTAGCGGCTGAGAGGACCATTTCCTCCCGGCGCCCAGGAAGTCAAGCCTTTGGCCCTTGCAAATGCCAGCAGGAAGTCTTCAAGCACCCCCAGCTATCTGCAGGGTGCTTCTAGAGATCACGTTTGTGCTCGTCAGCTCTGGAGTCTCCTTTGGCTTTATTTTTTAATTTGCTTTTGGATCTCCAATGAAAGCGGACTCCAAAATCACGAGCCTCCTTGAGAGAGTAGAGGTAAGTCCCAGAGCTTATCCAGAGGAACCAGAGTTCCCATTTTGTCCTGTCTTCTTTTCTTTTTCTTTTTTTTTTTAATTTTCCTGCCTCCCAAGTGACATCACTGAAGCTAGACCAGAGGGCCACAGAAAATGTGAAATTCCACTGCCAAAGACATTTCGTGATGCACAAATCCATCAGGAGGCTCCGCACAGAATTTTCCACCTCACGGTGCTGGTGAGGTCAGGCCCTGCAGTGCAACCGCGGCCTGGATTCGGTGTGGAGTCACTCACAACGGAAAGTGGAGAGAGGAGAGTGGCCAGCATCAGGTGTGTGGGGCTGTGGCCGTCTCCCCTGACGGTGGCGAGTCTGGAGGCTCAGAGGTGCACATCCCAGACACAAGTGCTAGCCCCAAGAAGAGCCCGCAGGAAGCGAGAACCAGCCCCCAGGCAGCCCGTGTGGGGGAGTCCAGTCCTGGCAGAGCCATGTCCCCAAAAGGCTGCCATGTGCAACTGTGAAGGGGAGGATGGTTTTCTAGAAGATGGGGCAATCACTTATGTACTGGTTGATTATGTAAAACAAAACAAAAACAAAAACAGCTGTGTTATGGTCTCCTGGAGAGGAGCGCTCTCTCTCTCTCATAACTCTCTCTCCTTCTTTATGGAAAAAAAAGCACACAGCGAGCTGGTTTCCTTTTTCTCTCAAAGAAAGCACAACAGTGGAAGAGCCTCTGTTCCACAGACCAAGGACCCTCAGCTCAGCATTTGGCTAATGTTCTGAACAACAAGCCTGAGTCTTCAAAGAGGCTTATTAATGTTCAGAAGATTCCATGTCATAAAGTACCTTTTTTTTAAATTATTATTTTTAAGGTTAAGGAAGATGTCACTCCTGAAAAGGTTGATGTTCAGTTGCTGAGGGAGGAATGCGAGGGGCCGAGCTGCCTCCCTCAGCATCAGGTACATAGGAGGTTTCCGTGGAAAAAGATGGCACAGCCAAGCCCACTTGACCCTGCATCTTGAGAACCCAGGGAGGGAAGGAGAGCTCATTCTTTTTGCTTTGCCTGAAAAATCAAAGGCTGAGTATGCCCTTCGAGGCCCACATGAGCCTAAGACTCTGATCCAGTGTCGCTTTGAATTTTGTAGGCTTTTACCCTGATTTATTATTCATGTGAATAAAATGCCTGAGAACAGCCTTCAAGTTCCCATTCATCCTGCCCATAATAAATAACAGTTTATACAAACATTAGAAGTGGAAAGTTAATTGGTTTTTTTCATTTTTTGAATTCTATCCATTGGCACCAAAGAGCAGAATAATAGTTCACAGGCAAGCCAAAAACCTTCACAATACTTAAGTGGTTATTAGAGAGAGAGAGATTAATCTATAAAGTTAACACCACGAAATATATTCCTGAGTTGATAAATGAGCAGAGCACTCTGGAAATAGGCTTATCTGTCACAGGGAGCCTTTCTGGGGAAATTACTGTCCTCATTTTATCAAAAAGAGAGGGGGGAAGAAATGACTTTTATCAGGACATTGTCATCCTTGCGGCAAGAGCCAGAGAGAACAGGAACAGTGGGTACAAGTGCCACGGTGGTGAGATTGCATGGTCAAGTTCATTTTCCCAGGCACCCCGAAATTCTTTACAGGTGTATCTCAGGGAGGCTGCGGGTTTGGTTCCAGACGGCCACGACGAAGTGCATGCCGCAGTAAAGCGAGGCAATGAATTCGGGGGTGTCCCGATGCATCTAAAAGTTATGTTTACACTATCCTGTAGTCTACTAAGTGTGCACTAGCATTATATCTTAAAACAAAACAAAAAAAAACAAAAACAAAAAAAAGGCCTTTACCTTCATTTAAAAATACTTTGTTGCTAAAAAATGCTAACCATCATCTGAGCTTTTAGTGAGTTCTATTGATCACAGATCACCCTAACAAATATAATAATGAAGATGTTTGAAATATTGTGAGAATTACCAAAACGTGGCCTAGAGACAGGAAGTGAGCAAATGCAGTTGGAAAAATAGTGCCATTGGACTTGCTTGATCCCAGATTGCCACAGACTTCCGATTTATAAAAAACACAGGGTCTGCGGAGTGCAGTAAAGCAAAAGGCATTTCGCAGTGTCATTAGCTTGTCTAGAAAGTTTGATGCTGGTGTAATTATCTAAGTCAGTGCAGTGTGCCTTTTTAATTTTTGAAAAAATTTAATTTTGAAATAACATCTAATTTCAGTGTTGCAGAAGAGTTGCAAAAATAACATAAGGAATTGCTACATTCGCTTTACCCAGATTCCCTAAATGTTAACATTTTAGCACATTTGCTTTATCAGTTTTTCTCTACATCGCTGTGTGCCTGTGTGCAGACACACACACAGGCGGGGTTTTGTTGTTGTTTTCGAACCAATTGAATGTAAGTTGCAAAGGTGATGCCTCTTTACACCTACCTGTTCCGTGTGTCTTGCCTCAAACCAAGGACATCTCGTGGTACTGCTCTTCTTAAGAATCACTCTGAAAAGGTCATTCTACAGAGCGGCGGCCATCCAGGTAGAAGGAGGAGGGTCCTGGAGCGCTGGTCTGAGTGTTCAGTGCCGTAGGCAGCCTTGGGCTGCAGGTAATCATCCTCTTGGGTAGCAGGTAGGTTCATTCTCTTGGCCATTCAGTGGTGCCAGGAACTGACAAAAGTGAGAGATTCTCAAGACTCAGGGCGCTCCACCAACATGTGAACACTAACCAACCTTTGGAGACTGGAGTCTGCCACCTCATGGTGTACTCGGGTGTGATCTGTGCATTTAAACCAGCGTAAGCCAGCTTCTACTTGGTTGATGAGAGGCAAGAAGTCTGCCTATTCTTTGACAACTACTCTCCCAAATGGTCTTCTTTAAAAAAAATTAAAAAAAAAAGTATTTATTTATTTATTTGAGAGAGAGAGAGAGCACAAGCAAGGGGAGTGGGAGAGGGAGAAGCAGACTTCCCACTGAGCAGGGAGCCTGATGTGGGACTCGATCCCAGAACCCTGGGATCATGACCTGAGCCAAAGGCAGATGCTTCACCGACTGAGCCACCCAGGTGCCCCAAATGCTCTTTTGCTTGAAAGAGAAATGGGAAGATATGAGACATTTAAAATAATAATCAAGATAAATAAGTAGCTCTGTTGCAAGCCTCAGGGAGTTTCAGTGGTGAGGGACAAGGTACGTGCACAGCCCATGTGCCTCACGGCGTGTGAACTGACAGGCTCCCGCTGTCTGAAGTGAAGGTCTCCAACACCGATGGTCATTACACCAACTTGTTTTGGAAAAGGAGCCTTGAATCCTCCAAAGCTGGCCATCGGTATAAAGACAGACCAAATGGAGTGCATGTTTCTATTACATAGGATACAGCCCGGGATGAGCCAGGACAGTTCCCTCCTAGACACGTGGCTCTGACACCTACAAGAATCCACTTGGTTAATGTGTGGCTTGTAGCCTGAGTCTGTCAACAAACCCATCAATAGAACCAGCTCGCTCTGGACCAGCACTGGCCCTTTCGGAGGTGTCCCCTAGTGCTCGCTTCGGCAACACATATACTAAAATTGGAATGATCCAGAGAAGATTTAGCATGGCCCCTGCACAAGGATGACACGCAGATTCCCGAGACGTGCTCCGAGGCAAGAGATCAGTGAACAGTGTTTGATTTTGTTTGAGAAACGAAAACCTGTCTCCAGTCTCTCACCACAGGTAGTGTTGGCAGGAGGTGAAGGAGGTCCTAATCCCTTTTTAAAAAGTCATTATTAAAATACTAGCTCTGTGTGGTGACATAGGTAAGCAAGTAAAGATGGATACAAAATGACAAGATGTTATCTCCCCCACCCCAACCACTGGTCCCGCTATTTGCTGTCTCTTCTGTAAGCTTCTGGAAAGCTGTGAGCGTGTGTGATCAGACCCACAGCGAGGTTGTAGCATGTGTTCCATAGTTCACCTTGTACCTTTCACCCGGCAATATATCTGGGAGACGTTTCCACGTGAGACCGTGTGGGTGTGTGGCATCCTTTACATGGGCCATTTTGATTCTAAAGTTCCCAGGACCGGCACTGACTCTTTTCCAAATACTCTCCTCTGTCCGTTCTTATTCTCCAGACTTTCTGTACCAAAATGCACTGGCTGCAGTGGGCATCCAGGCCTTCGGTGAGCACATTTCCAGATCCTTGAGTGACTAAGTGGGCAAACTAACCCCATTTTGTAACCCTAAGCGTGTGCTCCTGCTTGTGTTGGGTCATGCACGGAAGACCATTCCCTAAGCATGCTGATCTTAGAAAGGGCTGCTGCCTGGGGCCTTAGGCCCCTCACTGGATGGTCCCATGGTGTGGACATGACCTCCCAAGAGGCTCAAGGCAGAATATTCCCGTTCATTTCTGCTGCTGGTTATTGAGGTAAATGAAGTCAGTGCACAACCGCGAGTCAGAAAGCCGTGCACAGATGTCAGCAGGGTTCCTACTAACACTGCACTAGGACCACCACACAGTGGGACTGAAATACGGGGTACCCTGAGATGAAGCAGGTCCTGCTACATCTGGCAATAGCCAGAGACATTTCCCACCTCTATAAGTTCCCTTTCTCCTTTATCTTGCAACACGCCTTTACTCTCACTTGGTTCCACACTCTGCCTGCTCCTCTGGGTTTGGTTTGGTTTTGCTTTGTAATGGCAATGTTTTCGAGCTACTCATACTCACCCTAATTCCCATACCAGTGACCATGGGGTTATATTCTACATGACTGAGACACCAAGGTAAAGGACAGGATTGAAACCAACACATGTATTGTGCATTCTCGGTGGCCTCTCCCAGGTAAGAACCGTGAGAAGCCGACTTGCGCGGGGCAGGCTGTCTCTCCCCCATAGCCCTTAGACAGGGTGTGCAGGGTGGCGAGTGGACCGTGTGCTGCCCAGGGCTCTGGATGGGGAGCGCAGTGATCCCAAAGTCCACCTGGAGTCTGCATCTTCCTATGTTTTGTCCCATCTTTACCATGCCTGATTTCTCCTAGGTTCATTTTATTAATTGATGAGTTTACCAAATGGGTAGGAATGTCAAAACAACAAAGGACGTATGTCCCGAATCCAGAGCTAAGTAAGGCAGGTAGATTATTAATAGTGTTCATTCATCCCTCACATGTTAATCCCATGCCTTTTACATGCTGGGTATGCGTTATGCCTTAGGTCGTATCATGCCTGATCGTTTAGAAGGGATTGCACACATTCTCAGTCCTTTGATCCCCACAGTAGCCTTGGAAGTTGGACGTTCACATCCCCATTTTATCTTTACAAAGAGGTGCGGTGAGTTTCCAAAGGCTGTACCCTGGACTTTTGACCTCTGATGGGTCCTTCACCCCACTGTACCTCCCATTTTCCCTCGGGTGTCTGCTCTCAGGGAGTACCAGAGGAACTTTTCTGGGCTTACACACTGGCCCAGCCAGGTTTGGGCTGCCCCCTGCTGCCCTCCTCTCTTCCATCTTTGTCCCACACCAGTTATGTGGTACTTTGCATCCCAGATGGCAAAAGCCTCCCTTGGTGACAGGTGTGGGTGGCCTTTGAATGTGAAGAAAGTGTATGCCCCGCCAAGGGGTTTTGCTCTCAAGTAGCAAATGCTGCCTGCAGCTGCAGGTGGCCTAGAGCTCTGAGGCCATGGCCAACCCAAGCCTGCCTCTTGTCCCACACTGCGGTGGAGGCTGCCCTCCTGGTGACCACGGTAATAGCCTTCTTGAATCATCCCGGAGGAAGGTTGAGAGGATGTCTGGAGTTTGGCCAGCCTCATTCTTCACCCCCACCATCGCTCGCTCACTCACTCACTCACAGGTACCACCCGGTGCCCCCTGAACCCTTCAGTCTCTGTGTCTCTTCTTGCTCCCTCTCACATCCAAGATGGCGCCCGAGTCCCACTGCCCACAAGACGATTATTATGAGTAAGGTTGGCCCACAGACAGCAGGAAGAATCTTTTCTATGTTTAAAATACAACAGCTTGTTGAAAACTTTATCTTGTCCCTTCACTTCAGTGAATCGGTTTTAAGAAAGGCTTTCCTTTGCTGGAATGTGATTTCTCTCTCCTTGGGATCAGGGAACATTCCAGAGCAAGTTAGAGTGGGAAGGAAAAGGAAGAGGCTCCTGGTAGTGAGCAGTTCTGAGACCAGCAGTCCTCCTCCCGTGCGGTGTGATCGGCTTGGACTGGCCTGGTCTCTGCGAGCCCCCTTAGTCTGGGCCGGCAGCCCGCACAGCACAAGGCCTGAAGCAGCGAGGGTTTCTGCCCCGTGTGTTACCACATTTAGCTTCACAAGCTGTGGCAGCCTTTAAGAGTAACCCTCCCCAGGACAGCAGTTCTAGAATTTCATGTCCTTGAGCATCCAGCCCCATCCCCAGGCTTCTCGGTGCTGATGTGTATGTGGTCCCCTTTTTAGATCTCGGGGACTCCTCTTCTAGTTTTTTGTTGATTCATTTGGCAGTTAAGCCATGGCTTTTGGAACTTCCCATTAGAAGATGATCTGTGAATGCCCTAAAGATGGTACCCAAAGAAAAGGTCAGACCTGTGCCAGAACAGTTCAACAAATCTAGGGTCAGATGGTTGGAGACACATTTTGCCTTGGCTCATCTTCCTCTTCCTTTTAGAGACTTTTCCCAGAAGTTCCTTCTTGCTCATCTTTGCATGTTTAGTGAATAGCAAAAGAAATGCAAATGATCTCTTTCTAAGGGAGCAAATGTCCCAGCCTCTGGGAGCACCTACAGTGCACTTGAAGTGCACTTGAAATCTTCCAGGCCCTGGGCATTGATCAACCAAGTTCCCAAAGGACATCCTCCTCAAATACAACTGCACCATCTCACTTGCGGGAGGCAGGGCCCGCATGACGAGCAGGGCCAATAGGATGGCCTCCATAGAGAGGCTGTCAGGGCCCCATACAATCCCCTGGTATGGACTCTCCCCAATTAGGAGTGGGTGGTCGCTCATGAAAATGAAGGCACCCCCAGAAAGGGAAGCTGTCAGTTATGAAAGACCTTACTTTTGAACTCACCACGTGCCTTAGGAGTAGGGTGGGGAAAGCCTAGTGAAGCTAGATTCTCAAGGAAACCTTCTAGAAGATGGGAAAGATGTAAAAGAGGAAGTGGGAATATGGTCTGTGAGACTAAACTGGCCTTACAAAAATAACAGCAATCCTTGTGCTCTCACTGCATGCTGGGGTCTATGCGAAACACTGCACCCTTAACCCTCATAGCAGCCCAGGGAGGGGGCATGGGTCTTCTGCCCCCTTTACACTCGAGGGAGTGGGATGGACCCCCTCGGCCCCCCCCCCTTACAGTGTACCTAGAGCTATCCTCTGTTAAAGATCCAGGGATGCCTGGGTAGTGTGAAGTTGTGCTAACTCGGCATTGGTTCAGGTCACCCTATGATACCAGCAGGTAGAAGGGTGATCATTTGCAACATGTAGAATACTATGTGATTTGTATCACCAGTGTAACCCCAGCATTCCCTGTTCCAGAGTCATTTGGGGTCCTGGGGACTTCAACATGCCACAACCCTCCTGAGCGGCTGAGAAAGTGAGGACACCCCTTCCCCCCGATTTGGGGCCAGGCTCCCAAGCGGTGCTGTGCATGCTGCCCTGTTTCTCAGAGCCTCTAACAGGGCAGCTCTGCCTGCAGCCCTGTCTGTGTTGAGTGCCCCAGTGGACCCAGAGGAGAGGAATATCTAAGACAGATTGGAGACTGCTCTCCCTTGCTCGGGGCACCCAAGCAAAACCCCTCCAGCCTGAGACCACCTGCGAGGGAACTCCGTATCGACCTGCCAGTGACCAGATAGATCTAGATATGCTGAAGCCCAGCCGGGCCCCAGGGTGAATGTCCCAACCTTACCACCACCCCTACTTCAATATTGGTACCCAAAGGAAGATTAGAGACTGAGGTTTTTAGAACTTTCCAGTTGCAAGAATAACGCAGCTTTTACTTTATTACAATTATGGTTGCAAAGAACCACACGTGGGACAGAAATCTCAACCTCTCGGTTCAGAGGTCGCTGTCTGCATTCGCACCCAACATCCTGGCCTTTCAACATGGACCGTGACTGGTGGCCCCGTGAGTGTGGCATCATGCCCATAGCCCACTTGCTCTGTGAAGTGGAAGTGACATAAAACAGGCTGTGTCCTTGCTGCTGCCTTTACTATCAGCAGTGCCTCTCCACGGAGGGGTTAGGTTCCAAGGGCAATTGAGGGTTTACAACCGAGTGACTTTGCGTTATTGTTTGCTGTGGCTGGCTTTGGAATCCAGTAGGTGTGCAGATTCTCCAGAATTCTTCCTGCCTCGACCAGTCCCAATTTCCCCGGGCCACGCTCTTCCCTGCAGAGCCCTCTCAGAGAGCTGCCCCCTGTGCTTTGCAATGATTACTAACCTTTCCTTCTTTTTCTCTCTTCTCCGCAGTGTGGCAAAGGTGCAGAAAACTTTGACAAGTTCTTCACACGAGGGCAGCCTGTCTTAACACCACCTGATCAGCTGGTCATTGCTAACATAGACCAGTCTGATTTCGAGGGGTTCTCGTATGTCAACCCCCAATTTGTGCACCCCATCTTGCAGAGCGCAGTATGAAAGTCACCACTGAGAACCAACGCCTCCCCAGCCCCCAGCCCCCCAACAGTGGGAAGTGATCCTTAACCCTAAAATTTTAAGGCCATGGCCTTTTCTCTTGTTCCAGATCGAGGGGCCTGAAAATTTTAGGGTTATTAGTCCAAATGTGAGTAACTGTTTAGGGTCTCTCTCTTACAACCAAGAACATTATCTTAGTGGAAGATGGTATAATGTACAGTGTCCAGTTTAATTATGTAGAAGTCATATCTGCCTGTAGGTTAACCCTTCCTAGAAAGCAAACAAACTCTCCCCCTTTTTTGGTACGATTTAATATATTTTCCTTATCCCTCTGTCAATTTCCACCATTGGGATCCCCCAACCAGAGATGTTAAAATGAACCTGACCCGGGGCCAGTGACTCTCCCCGTGAGACATCTTTGGAACAAAAGAACGGGGAGCCCAGTATGTGAGCCAGGTGGGGGGTGGGGGAGGCTTTGAAATACCCGCTGCTTCTGTTCTCTGCCTCAGTGGAAACAGTCCCTAGAATTCAAGAGGCCGAGATGAATCATGTCCCCACCAGTGAGTCATTTGCAAGCTCACTGTTACCAGACGTTGACAGTCTTAACCCAGTCACGGTCCAGTGATTACTGGTCTTCAAAAAGAGAGTGAACCTCAGATGAACGTTGGGTGAACCTGTCAACTCTCCTATTTGGTTGATAATTATCTTAATACTTGCATTTCTTTTTAAGAGGCCAAATCTTCTAAGGACTTTGCTAAATGAGCATGTGAAATCATTTCAGATCAAGGATAAACCAGTGTGTATGTATGTTCATTTTAATCTCTGGGAGATTATTCTGTGATCCAGGGTGCCATCAGCAATCATGCCACTACTCACGAGTGTTGTTAGCCAACCCCCACCCTCCAACCAATATTTTGCTACCTACTTCCTCAGAAGCTGAAGTGTACGCCCCATCCCCTTTTGTACTTATTTATTTACTAGGCTGCGGTGTTGTTCATGAGAGTACGGTGTACAGTAACTTAACAGAGTGTTAACTATAGCATAAGTCTCCATTGATCGATTTTCCTCCCATGTCCAGCCCTTGACATCCGCTAAGAGATGAAAACCAATACAGTTTGGGTCCCCATTTCCAGTTCATGTTGAATGACACACCTGAAGCTGTAGAATCAGGAAAACCTGGATGCACATCAGCTCAAAGATGTTTTATTGCTAGAAGGATTTTAATATGTTTTGCAAATGCATCATGCAATGAATTTTGCATGTTTATAATAAACCTTAATAACAAGTGAATCTATATTATTGATATAATCGTATCAAGTATAAAGAGAGTATTATAATAATTTTATAAGACACAATTGTGCTATATTTGTGAAGGCTCTTGTTTCTAATCTGCTTTTATGATTAAGCTTTCGCTTAATTCCTTGCTGCGTGCTTCCTCTCCCCTCACCCCCACCCCCCGGGTACCCTGCACATTGGCACTGTATCGGATATATTAATTTTTTTATCGTAGATCTAATTTTGAAATGAATGGCTATTTTACATGATCAGTTAGGCTTATATATATATAAATATATATATAAATATTTGATTCTACCTGCAAACAAAAGTTTTTGTTTTCGGGGATTATTTCCGAGATGACACTCACTCTCTCCTAGCTCCTCAGCACTATTTTCCACTCCTGTGCCACTCTTCCTCTTGGGGACAGCAGGAAGTGTTTGACTCCAGTCTACCTAGTATGTTTGTGTAGGTGTGATGTTGTCACAGCCCCTGGGCTGGACTTTGGTTTTTCCTTTTCAGCCTTGTTACTGTTAGTGACTCGGGGTGGGAGGGGCAGGAAGACGCCCTTCCTGCTATGTGTGTGCGAACACACCAGAAGCACACTGTCCACCTTGCTGCCCCCGGAACGACTCGCCCTTTGCTCCAGCACATACAGACTTCGTGAGACAACCGTCCAGTCCAGCAGCCCCCCTGGGCACAGCCATCCCCTGGCACTATCCACAGACTCTTTAGAAGCTGCAGATCTTCTTCCACCTGTTGCTAGAACCAGCCTTTCCAGTCTTGTGAGGAGCGCCTCCATGGTGAGACACAGTGCTGACGCAAGTTCCTCGATGAAGCCAGCCTCCTACGATAGAAAAAACACCCAACATGGAAGCAGTTATCAGGTCTTATGGGGCCGCTCTATTTCCCCTTGTGCCCCAAATGCGTCTCCCAGCTACGCGCCTCCTCATTTTTACTTTCTGGCTGTTTGCCTGAAATTCATGTAACACACAACCACAGAAGGGTCTTTGAGTTTGAGAGGCCTGGTCCGCCCTGGGAACCCTTGATTAGGGGAAGAGATGGGGTAGGCAGTGGGTCAGCCCCAAAAAGAGCAACTTCCTCTGCATTCTTTTATGGGCTGCAGATGTCAGAACCCAGAAAGGGCCCCAGCACACCCAGGGCCACAGTCCTGCTGGTCAGTAGAAAAGGGACCAGTTTATGGAATTAGCCTAAGAAACAAAACAGACGGTCACCCTGCCCCTGGATGGAGCAGCAGCAGGATGGAAACACCCCCCACCCCACCCCAACCCGCAGCAAGCCCCAGGCAGTGAGGAAAGCCTCAGAAAAGAACACATGGGGGGTTCCGGACCGTTGGTTCCCGAGCCCCATGCCACCTGCTTGTTTCTGAGCCAGCCACAGTCTCAGGCTTTCCCTCACCCAGCCAACACATTTCCAAATTATTCATAATTCTCCAGGAAACATATTCAGCATCTCAGCTGGCTTGTGTTCTTTCAGAATGTGTGGCAGAGTTTTAAAAGAAAATCTCTTGGCTGTGGGGCCCTGCGCTCAGCCTGAGGGACAGAAGGCTTGAGGCCAAACTTGGGGGGAAGACAGTAAACCTCAGGACCTGCTGAAGTATCACCGTGATGTGCCCTGTTTGGTGCATGGCTTTGTACCAGATTCAGATAAAGGCTAATGTTGTCAAGGTCTGAGCAGCCCAGGATGGTTATTTCTGAAAGAATAAACGGTGTAGGTGACCATGACCAACTGTTAGGCCAGCTTACAAAAGCAGCGATCTATACAGTTCTCTGGTGCAGTCCCACTTCGTGGGCATTGTGTGAAAACCACAGGGAAGCTGTCAGCTGGAATGAGGAGAACACCTGAACTCTTGAAGTTCAGCCCCCAAGTGCTGCCCATATCACTGGGGCCTGTGGAGGTCCAGGGCCCAGGCAGCATCTAGCACAGTCTGCTTCTCTGCCAGACTCTGTGGCCCGAGACTCTGAAGGGCCATTCACGTTGGCTTGCATTCTTTTCTCTTGGACGGTGGGGGCTACTCAGCAGCAGAACTTGGCTCTGAGGCTGCAGGCCAATGGGTTGGCAGCCCCTCTCTTGGCATCTTGTCTAAAGAGGCTAGATGCTCAGTTTCGATGGAAGTATCTAGAGTGCGCAGCCAGGTATAGCCCTCAGAGGTTAATGGGCAGTTCACTAAAGGCAGGAACTAATTCAAAAGGCAGTGGTTGCTTTTCACACCTGCTTCTCTTTGATCCCCACGACCTGGTGCCAGTGAATGCAGAGTCTCCGTCTGTTTTGTCTTATGAGATGTGTCAGGCTTTCTTATGAGGAATGTTGGCCGAAAATCAGAGCATTTAGGGCACTTTGGAAACTTGACCTGAGATGGTCAGTTGAAAGGTGATGAAAGAACACAGTTGAGACAACCAGCCAAGGGTTGTGGAGCACCTCTCTGAGCTGCAATCCTCAGCAGAGTGAGCTGACGAGCTGACGTACTTGCTGGAACGAGGGTGTAGACCCAAGAGAGCTACCCGTTGGTGTTCAGAGAGGGGAGAGGTCGGTGGAGGCTGAGGTCTATAAGGCGTTTAAAGAAGAGCAGGGATTGAGTGTATCCGGAAGGATGCTTGCAGGAGGAAGAAGGTAGGAGGGTGTGGAAGGAAGGAGAGGGCACCTCGGGAAGGAAGCTACTGCCACTTCCAGTGGCTTTGCGTCGTTGATTGTTGGTGCATTTGATATCCACCTCCTGCTGGTCCCTGAGAGCAAGTTTGTTGCCAGGAACACAGTCTAGACCTCCTCAAAAAGCATCCCGTGAAGGCCAACCGCATCCTCAGCGGCCACTGGAAGCCCCCCTGCCCCTGCCTGCCTTGAGGTGGCTCACAGTTCTCTGGGCAGAGCCAAACCATCCAGCGTGCACCGGAAGCCAGTAGGTTCCCACCCGCCTTCCTCTGTGGCTTCCTGCTGGGAACGATGGCGGCCGGGGACAGATGGAGAAGTGGCGGAAGGAACTAACACTCCAGTCCCCACCTGATTGCCCTTAGTGGGAGAAATCTGGGTTTTTGCAGGGATTCATTTTCTCAGGACTGAAGAGGGAGAGAAAGTGAGAGTCTGATATTTTTAATGCCTCAGAAAGGCAACACCAACTGACAGTCACTTTCTCACTCTGGTCTTACGAAGTCACCTATTTCTTGTGTGTGCATATCACACCATTTCCTGTCTCTTTAAGTCCAGCAAGGGCAGGAGTGCCTGGTCCCCCACTGAGCACACTAGTCATCATCAGGAAGGAGACGCTGACCTGGGGACCCAAAGGGTGATGGTCGTTAAGAGAGGAGCAGCGAGGCCAAGACAGTTAGTTCCAGTGAAGGAAAAGGGCACTCTGGTTCTTACCACACGCTAAAGTGACAAGTGGGAAACTGTTTTTTAAAACCTTTTCCTTGAGTTGCTTGGATTACATCTTATGGAATATACCAGACTGTAAACATGTCTGTCATTTCCCATTTGGGCCGATGAGACAAAATCTAGGGAATGCTGTATATTTCTGCTGCGGAAGATACAGGAACTTGGGGAAGGTTACCTGAGTTATAGTGAGTGAAGGCATCTAGAAATGGTGTCAACCACAATCCTGTTCATTTTCTAATGTCAGGGACTCTGGGAGGGTTAAAATCATGTATGACTAGGACCCCTGTGCTTCTGATCTGCATGATCAGGTGTCAGTTGATAATTGTGTAGGTCAAACTCAGTCATCAAACAGCCTTACAATGACCCTACACTAAGGCCCATAAGTTCCAAAGACCTTTTTTTAAACCTTAAGGAAGAAATTAGTTAATTCCAATAGAACAACAGTATACTGGGCTATTTGTACTTTTTTATAGAGAACTTTAATAACTCAATTATTTTTTTAAAATAAATCTACTGACAATTTGATAAGATTCCAATCCCATGGAGCCTGTAGGAGAACTCAGCTGGGGTCAGCTAGAGCGCCCCTGACCTGCACTCCCACTGCAGGATTTCCTGATGCCCGTGGTATATGAAGTCCACATCAGAACAGCTGGAAATTCAGGTGGAACGTGTTGGCAGACTGATGCCCTCCATGTTTTTGAGGCACACTGGGGACAACCATCCAAGGTCTGGAAGCTTTTGGACCATAGGAAAGATAGCTTTATTTTCCCCTTCCAGATGCAGCCCTAGGATAGCATTCCCCTGGGTTCCCTGGGATCCCTTTCCTTGCTCTGTGAGGTTCTGTGACCACCTTTTGGCTTGGGAGGCATGGCACTTCCTCAGCTCTGTCTCCAGTCCCCACAGGTCCCCCAAGGCTCACACTCAGTGAAAATTCAGAGGTGCCCTGTAAGGATTTTGTCCATTGGGCAATTCAGATATGCTTCAATATTCCCAAGAAAGAAGAGGCAGCAGCAAACACTCCCAAGGGCATCTGTCTCCAAATTCTCTCTTATGTGAGTAGACAGAACCCTACTTTTCAGAAACTGTCAAGTCTATAAGAACCTTTTTTTTTTTTCTAAAATAAGACAAAAGGTGGCTTTGCATTTTCTGATTAAATAACTGTGTCTTTGTCTCCTCTGCTTAACTTTAGGAGTATTTATTCCTGTGATTGTTCATAGATTTTTGTTGATATTCTTCCTGGAAGAATGGGGTTCTTAAGGGGATCAGTGGACTATTCAAAATCATCCATGAAGGAAGTTATTCTTTTGAGTCTAAATGGTCTGAAAATTCACCTCCTATCCCTTCTATCAGGGTCTTTCAGAATATCTTTTCTAGATGGTCAGAGACATTTGAATTCATTGCTTTTGCCCCATGAAAGAGAGAGAGAGAGAAAGTGTGTGTGTGTGTGTGTGTGTGTGTGTGTGTGTGTGTGTGTGTGTGAAGGACATGTCATGTTTAAATCATTCATTGGAAAACATCGTATAAGATCCCAAATCTGTACGGAGGAGGAAGATGAAGAGATGGAGGTTGAGGTTTTTCCTTCTGTATAATCACCTTCTGACAAAATGTAGAGGCCATTCAACTGTCCAGTAACATTTGGTTTAAAGCAGGCAAGATGGATGTATACATTACTGCGCTGCTTTCCTCAATTTGTATAACCTCTGATCTTTGTTTGCATGATATGCTTTGTTAGATACATTAATTGTAGTTTGGAAGCAAGTGTGTACGAATAAACATAATGATCATCCCTCGGTGTCCTCGGTCTCGTTTGCTTGGTCTCTTTGTGGCATCGCAATTATTCAGCAGCCGTGCCACCAGCATTCCACTCGGGATCTTCTGTCCACGCATGCCTCTCCGTTTAAGTTCACGCTGGTTTTTCTTAAAATGCTTTGTGCTTTGATTTGAAATCCCAGCAGTTACCGGGATAAAGGAGCCTCAGCTCACTCCCTCGTTCCTGTATCAGCTCTTGACAGAGCGCCTGCTGGGGGCCAGGAGGTGGGCACAGGTGCCAGGAATGTGCTGGAGAAGGGGAGTGGGACACCGGGGTGGGGCTGCCTGCCGAGAGCTTCCGTTCTTCGCTCCCAAACGGTAGGGGACACAGCAACTGATGAGGACGCTGTCCATCCTGTTGGCCACGCTGTGCACCCAGCTCCGGGGCTGCCACCGCTCCTGGCATCAACAGCCTTCAGCCTGGATTTATTTTATTCATAGGTGAAAAATTGGGGGTAATTTTTAAATGTGAAACAGGTAGGGAACATTCCAAAACATCCAGAGTCTTGACACTCAACACTCTTAGTCTCGAAAAAAAGTAAAAGCTCGGACGCCTGGGTGGCTCAGTTGGTTAAGCATCAAACTCTTGATTTCGGCTCAGGTCATGATCTCCCAGTGGTGAGATCGAGCCCCGCATCAGGCTCTGTGCTCAGCAGGGAGTCTGCTTGAGATTCTCTCCCTCTCTCTCGGCCCCTCCCCCTGCTCGCTCGCTCGCTCTCTCCCCTTCCCCCTTTAAAATAAATAAGTATCCACAATAGCCAAAATATGGAAAGAACTCAGATGACCATCAACAGAAAAATGGATAAAGAAGATCTGATGTGTACACACACACACACACACTGGAGTATTACTCAGCCATCAAAAAGAATGAAACCTTGCCAGTTGCAACAACGTGGATGAAACCAGAGGGTATTATGCTGAGCAAAGTAAGTCAGAGAGAGACAAATATGCAATTTCACTCCTGGAGTTTAAGAAACAAAACAGATGAACATAGGGGAAGGGAAGGAGAAATAACACGAAATCAGAGAGGCAAACCATAAGAGACTCTTAATCATAGAAACAAACTGAGGGTTGCTGGAGGGGAGGAGGGTGAGGGGATGGGGTAACTGGCGGATGGGCACGTGATGTGATGAGCACTGGGTGTTAGACTGATGAATCACTGAATTCTACCTCTGACACTAATACACTATATGTTAATTAATTGATTTTAAAAACAAAACAAAAAAAGATGTTAGTTGAAAAATAAATAGATCTTTAAAAAAAAAAGAGAGAAAAAGCCAGTAACAATAATCCTAAGTCTAAATGCTGAGGGTCAGCCTTGGCAAAGTTCGCCTTTGCTTGCTTCCTCGCCTTCTTTTGGGGGGCTGCTCTCCCCACAGGCTCAGGGCTTTGTCCCACGGCTGCCTCTCTGTCCCCTCCCAGCGTATCCACACTTGCCTGTCCTGCGTTCTCTTTCCTCAAGGCCTTGCTCCCAGCCCACTGAGTGGGGTCCCGAGCACTCTTGTCCACTGGATTAAGGTCCCGTCCCCGGCCTGCCGTGCTCTCACCTGAACCTCCAGAAGTTAAGGGGCTTTCGGCTGCCAGTGGGAGCACTGGTGGGACAATTACTGAGGAAGAACGAGGGGTCCTCGGTGGCTGGCCCCTGGGCTGGCCCTGAACTTCCCTCTGGGCTGGTCACTTTTACACATCTCTGCGGCTCCTGCCTCGGGCGCACATTGCCTAGAACGGCAGGAGGCAGAAGGGCAGCCCTCAGCCCCCACTCTCCCCACCCCTGCCCCCCGGGGCTGGTTCAGCTTCCCCGCGTCTGGTTCCGCGCTGCGTTTTCTTGCCTTGCCTTGACCGCGACGCGCAATGGTGCCCGCTGGGTCGTCCTGCACCGAGCAGCATCCTCAGCAGCAGCCAGGGACCTGCAGGGTGCGAGCAGCCACGCGTGATGTACCCGGCGGGGCGACCCCAGAGGCCCCGCGGGATCGAGGAGGAGGCCGAGGGGACGGCCTAAGCGAGCACCAGGCAGACCCGGCAGGACTGGATAACCCGCCCCGGAGGGTTGCTGCTCCCCTGCCTCTCCCCCCGCCCCCCGCCCCCGCCCCTGCCCCTTGTGACACAGGTGAGCCTCCGGCTGGGCTCGTGCCCGATCCTGGCCGCCCCTGCGAGTCAGGCCCCATTTGCGTCCGCCTGCCCCGCACCCCGGCCTCTCACCCGCCCTGCACCCCTGCCCCCCGCACCCTGCGCCCCCGTGCATCTGGCTTTGGAGAGGCAACCTAGGGGGCCCTTAAGGGCAAAGTCTGCAGCCACGCTGCCTGGCGTCCCCCGGCGAGCAGGGTGAGTGACCTGGGCCTCCCGGTGCCTCCGTTTCCCCACCTGCATAAGGAAATGAGAAGAGCGCCTACGCCAGAGGGCCCCGGAGAGGAGTGAGTCCGAGTGAAGCGTTAGAGCGCCCCACGAAGGAAGTGTGAGTGCTCGGAGGGAGACCACAGCCCTGGGATCTGCTGAGACCCAGCCCGGGGTGGTCAAAAGGCAGAAGGGCCTTGGGGCTGGTCTCTCTTCTAGTCCTTTTTGAGAAAGGGGCCGTGTGTCAGCGGATGAGGGGATTCCCGTGGGAAGAGAAGTATGGAGCCAGCTTCTGGCGGGGCTGCTCTGTAAATAGGAACCGAGTATTCGGGGAGAGGAGCAGCCTAGCCGCGGAGGAGGGGGGCCGGGGGAGGAGGGAGATTGGGGGCTGCCAGGGCTCAGCTGCGGCCCCCACGGGTACAACTGTGCCCCCTGGCTGCGGCCCAGCCACCTGCCCCCCGACCCCGAGTCGCTTTGCTGGGCGAGAAGTCAAGGCCCCTGGAGTCCGAGCTCGGGGGACAGCGCGAGTTGGCGCCCCGGTGGCCCTGAGCTCCGCGCCTGGCCCCAAGCTGCTGCGCGGTGAGCGTCTGTTGAAGGAGTGAGAGTCCGTGTCTGACACGTGGAGGAATTCAAGCCTGGGCCCCTCCGGCTGGTAGAGACTCCTCTCCATCTATCCCGGCCCTGAAATTCTGGGCAGTGCCCCGCGCTGTGGGTGTGGGAGGGCTTTCTCAGTGTTGTGTTAAGTGGGAGCTCTCTGAGGGGCAGGCCGGTGGCTAGGACACGATGTAGGGAACGATGTAGGGAACGCGGGGTCAGGCCTGGAATAGGCACCTCAGCCGTAGAATCCCAGCTTCAGCAAGACCTGCCAGGTCCATCCTTCTGCACCTACGCCTCCCCCACGCACCACACACTTACACCCACCCTCTTGGGTCCAAGCCCCTGCCCACGGCTCACCCTGACTCCGGCAGGAGCCTCCTGTCCAGTGCCTCACTCAGCCTCTCCTGTCTGCCCCCTCCCTGCAGGCAGAGTGAAGCCCTATGCTGCCACAACTTTTCTTCAAACACTCCAAGGACATCCCATTGCCCTTGAGAAAGACCAAGTCCCCTAACATGGCTGTGAAGCCCTGGGCAAACTCCCCACCCCTGACATCATCTTCCCCCATCTGGCCCCACATTCTCTTGACTCTCTGGCCTTCCTTCAATTCCTCAAATGTGCTATGATGTTTCCAACCACAGGGCCTTTGCACCTGCTGTGCCCTCTGCCTGAAACATCCTTCTCCAAGCCTAGTTAATGCCACCTTACCCTGAATTATTCATTCTTGCAGAACCCTTCTCTTTCCTCCCAGGCTGGCGCATCCTCCTCCCAACCCCTCATACACCTGCTTAGTATCTACATCCCTTCTTTGCTGCACTTACCATGCTGCCATTTTACACTTCCTTGTGGGAACACTTGATTGCCAGCCTTACCAGTTTCCTTTTTGAAATCGGGTGTCATGCTGGGTTATGCTTGCATTTGCCCTTCCAGGGAGTAATACAGTGTGTAGCCCAGAGTGAGAGGTCAAAACCAGTCCTCCATCCACTACAACCCTCACCATCCCATGTCTATACCTGCCCACTTATCTCCAACCCATCAGCAAGTCTTGTCGGGTCTACTGGATAGACATGGTTCTCCAAGGCGAGGGGGCCGTTTTGCAATATCCAAAGTCATTTTTGGTTGTCACAACTGGAGGGAGGTGCTACTGGCATCTAGAAAGTAAAGGTCAAAGGCCAGGAATGCTGCGATGCACGAGACAGCACCCCCCCCCCAACAGAGAAAGATCAGCCCAAAATGTCAGTGGCGCTGCTACTGAAAGCCCTGTTCTAAAACGTACTCAATCCTCTCCCTTTGCTCCATGTACACCATCTTCTCTGCCCATCTCCTTGAGTTCACCCTCGATCCCCCATGACCCTCTCTGCACAGCCGTCAGTGTGACCTGGTCCCAGCAAATACCTTCCCTGGTTCAAGCCCTCCAGCGGCTTTCCATCACCCTTAACATAAAACCCAAAACTTCCCACGACCTAGCGGCCTCACGCAATGTGGCTCAAGGCACACCGGCTGGATGCTTAGGAGGTGAGCTCGGAAAAGTGCCGGCCTGTTTATCAGTCTGTGTGTGTGCCCTGTCCCATCAGAATGTAAGCTCCGGGAGAGGAGCAAGCTTGTCCACCATGTTCACTGCCGGATCCCAGCACGAGAGCGGTGCTTGGCACAGACGAGGGGCTCAGAACAGTGTGCGTTGAAGGAGTGAATGAATGAATGGACCCCAAGACTGCTCCGAGTCTAGCAAACCATTGCTGTGTTTGGCCCGTGGTATTCACAAACTAATTAAGGAGATGAGATGTACACACACACACACACGAATTAAAGATCAGCTTTCGAAAACTTTTCACGACCTCACACCAAGGAAACCCACGTTCTGAGTCTGTCCATCGGCCTGGCAGCTGGAGGCAAACACTGCCTCCAGATGCACTGGAGTGAGTGTTTCAAGCCCTGAGCTTTTTCTCCCGCCTATCGGGTGCCCTGAGGGGTGAAATTACAGTTCAGCTAAAATGCTAATGCACACAGTCAAAGCAAAGGCCATCTATTTTCACAGTCTGTCCCCGTGCACATCACAGGGAGCAAGGCTGTGCCTGCAGGAAATGTGCGAGAAGTGCTTTTGGCTCCAAGAAAGCAGAACTGGATGTCTCTCCAAGATTCTTTTTTTAAAAAGCTAATTCAATAAATATATTGCAGAGAGGTCTATTCTAGGCATAAGAGGGGAAAGTACAATATGGCTCTAAAGAAATGGAAGAGCTGGTGGTGGGCTCGAGGACTCAACAGAAACAGGTGAAAATGGCAAAAAAAAAACACAAGCATAACGCAGATTATAAACACACGTGTGCATGCGCACACCAAGCATGCGTGCGCGGGCACACACACACACACACAGTCACGCACGCACTGAGCGAACATCACAAGTATGCCGGGCACTCTTCTTGTTACTGTACATGCATTTATTTAAAGCCCACGGCGACCACACAGAGTAGGTCCTATTTGCTGTGCCCATTTTACAGAAGAGGGAAGGCAAGTCCAGAGAGGTTAAAGAACAGGGTGAGCAACACCAGATAAACCGAGCCAACGGCCAGAGCAGAGATGGGAGCAGTGCCAGGGCCTTCCTGGAGGAGGAGGGCAGGAAGGCTGCGGTCTAACGAAGAAAAGGAAGGAAAGGGCATGTCACAAACACAGAAACCAGCGAATAGGTAGGAGGGAAGGACTAACTCCTACCCGGCACCCCCCAACCCTGAGCAATGTCAACATAATCGTGGCATGTAATCCTCGTGGCATCTCCGCAGAGAAGTCATTGTTCCCATCTTACAGATGGGGAAACTGAGGCCCAACTTAATAACTGGCTTCTGGTTACATAAGCCCTAAGCAGTGCCGGCAAGGCTGGGCACCAGGTCTCTGGCCTTGCCATGTTCAGGGGCCCAAAGAGGCAGCCTGGGTGGGGGGTGCAGAGCCTTCCTGGGGCTCGTCTCCCCCTAATGGCTTTCTTCAAAGCCCATCCCATCTTCAAGGGGGACTTTCTTTCTCTTGCCTTACTCTGGGGCCTAGGAGACTAGATGCCCTTCTATAGCTGTTTCTAGAAGCCTCTTTCCCACTTTTCCCTCTTCCCGACTTTTTTCTTCCTTTTTTTTTTTTTTTTTTGAGCTGCCTGGTCGTGGGTGGAGAGAGAAAAATAGCACTGCGGTTCTCAGAACCTGGCAGATACCTTTGCAGCCGCCCCCACCTGGCTAAGTCTCACCTGGAGAGGCCCCAGAAGAAGGAGCGAGCTGGAGGGAGGGCTGGCTGGGCATGGGGGAGGGACGGGGGTGCGGGGGGCGGCTCACCCACCCACCACAGGACAGCCCTGGCATGGAGACCCACCCACCCCCAGAAGGCAAAAACAGTTGGAACTCTGTGAGTGCAGGGGAATCCCAGGGAGTCCGGGGAGGGAGGGGAGTTGAAGGCTGGCCAGGTGAGGGAAGCCGCACCTAGTGGCCAGCGAACGAACATGTCCAAGTAACAGCTGATTTCTTTGGCAGTGGGCAGCCTGGGGAGGAAGAAGGCTCAGCTGGGCAGAATGCCATGGGAATGCCTTTACTTTTTAGAGAATTTATAAAAATAACACCTGATTCTTATAGCTAATACAGATAAGGAAAAGAAACCCCCAACGTCCCATGATAACCACTGTCATACTTAAACTGCTTGGTAACTTGCTCACTTCATTCAAATATTATTACTTCTTGTGTTGCCTTTTCAGGGCAGGACAGCGAAGCCCTCATTTCAGACTCCACTGGAACTCAAAACTGGCCATCCAGAGCCGGGACCACAGACGCTGACATGCACACCCTTTAAACATGTTATTGTAACTTAAAGCTTAAAAATGCACAACCATTCAGAAAAGATGACTTCTCTCTAAGTGTGGTGTTTCTTTCTTGCATAAACTACACCCATATGCTTGACTTAAAATTTCCAACTTGAGTTTATTTAAAGAAAAGCAAAATAGTCACAAAGCCACCCGACTGCAAAGTCCTAGATTTTTGCAATATTTTCTAGTCTTCTGGAGTTACCCTGCCCACAAGTAGCTCGAGAGCCATTTTTTAAAAACTCATTTTTATTATCTTTCTTAAACATTCTATTTTATGGTTATTGAAACAACTCTATTATTTGCACTTGTGTTTTATCAGTTCATGTGGGATTTGTTTAAATTAACCACAAAACAATAGAACAGACATCAAAAGTTGACTCATGGCAAGTCACAGTGGGAGCAAAATTGCACGGAAATATGAGAAAATAGGAATTTGGGGAAAAGAAAATATTCAGCATGTCATGGGAATTAATTAGTATTTTGAAGAGGAATAAAATATTGGTTAATCTAATAGGTCATTCAGGGGACATCAGTGAAGAAAGATTCCACTACAAAATATAGGTCTTTCCACATATTCTTAAGGGCTACATAATATTCCATTTTGTACAGATGCATTATAGTTCATCCTAACTCATCATTTACTTTCAGTTTACATGTCCTAACATTTAAGTGGTTCTCAATTTTTTTTACTATCATAAATGACACTGTGATAAATATTCTAATCTTTATATCTTCAAACACTTCACCGATTATTTCATTCATTCATTCATTCATTCATTCAAAAAATATGTTCTGAGCCCCTACTCCATACTGTGTCCTGTCCTAGGTGTTGGGGACCCAGCGATAAGTCAAGCCAACAAAACTCCCTGTGCTTGTGGATTGTGTCCTTATGGGAGATTTTCATGTCCTTAGAATAAATTCCAAAATGGATTCTTGGTCAGTGGCTATACACCATTTTAGGGTTTTTGATACACATTGTCAAGATGCACTCAGAAACGGAAGAAACAGTGACTGCTAATTTTTAATCCACTGAGTCACTTCCAAAGGTTTATACACACATATATACACCCTTCACGCAGAGTTAATAGTTGCCATGTATTTTAGTTATCCGTTACTGCGTAACAAATTACTCCAAAACTTAGCAACTGAAAACAAATTATTATCTCACCGTGGATCAGGAATTTGGCAGTGGTTCATCTCGGTGGACTGGCACAGGATTTCTCACGAGGCTGTAGTAAAGGGGTCGCCAGAGCTGTTGTCAGCTGGAGGCTCGACTGGGTCTGGAGCACCTGCTTCAAAGAAGGCTCACTCTCATGGCCATTGCCACGAGGCCTTGGTTCCTCTGCATTGGGGCATCTTTGTAGGGCTGTGGGAATGTCCTCACAACATGGCAGCTGGCTCCCCCACAAAGGAAATGATCCAAGAGATAGTGAGGAAGAAGTGATGCCTTTTCCAATCTACTCCTGGAAGTCAACACTGCCACCAGATTCTATCTGAAGCAAGTCACTGAAGACAGCACATACTCAAGGGGAGAGGGACTGAACTCAACCTTGAATTTGGGGACATATTTTTAAAACACCACACCATAGGCAGGTGAGCCTTCCAGGGCACTGACTGTTGTCAGGAAGAAAAGCAAAAAAAAACCAACCAAACAAACAAACAAATATTCTTTGGTCCCAAAATGCATTTCAATGGGCCTTTCTATTGCTTAGTATCTTTTTTTCTTTCCTATTTTAACGAAGCCTATTCTCTTCTTATAAAATGCATGCTTATTTTTGAAAACTTGGAAACTACAGGAAAGTCAAGATCAAATAATAAAATTCACCCACTGTCACACAAGCTGGAGACAAGCACAGATAACATTTTCGTTTATTTCCTCTCTTCTATGCATATTTCCTTACATTGGGGGGAACATAAGGATTATATAATTCCTACTCTTGCGTTTAACACTGTTGCATTCATTTTTCTTCAAATCATTAAGAACGCTTTGCACTGAATATGTGAAAGAGCTACCACTTTCCATTACACAGATCAGCATAATTTTCTTACTAATTCCCTTATTATTTGACTTTTAGATTGTCAATTGTTCAAAAATTTTTGATTGAACAATTCAATGATGAACATCTTTGTTCCTAAAATTTTGAAGGCATTTAGGATCATTTTCTCAGTTGGGTTCCCAGAAATATGACTGAGCATTTTTGAGACGATTGGTACTTCTTTCCTGCCAAGCTTCTTGAAGCTCTACTTTCCATGATAACATTTTCTTACTCTTGGATCATCTAGGAACTAGTATTTCTCTTCAATCACTGTCAGTGCTATTCTTAGTTGGTTTGTTATCAAGTGCTTTCATTCATTTGTTCATTTATTCATTCAGCAAATATTTATGCGAGCACTACGTTATATGCCGGAACTGGGCTACGTACCAGGGATGCAGTGCTTACCAGAGCTCATAATTGAGAAATTTTGGCTTTTGCCTCTTTCCACAAGATTTGGAGTGGCTTGAAACTAAAACACATTAAGTGAATAATAAAATAAACATAGAAGGTCAGGACTGAAGGCAATAAAAACATAAATACATTTCCCAAAAGTGTTACCAAAATTGCTGTCATTGATTCTTAAACTTGGTTCTGCGTTTCCTAGCAGAAAAAAAAAAAAAAATGAGGACCATGATCAGCTCTAGGGTTCTCAGCTGGAAAAGCAGAAGCATGTGTGTTCCTCAGGGAATGAAAGCCTTTCCTAGCACTGAATTCTAAAGGAAATTTCTTAAGTCTGATTTTATTACATCAAAGACAGACAGAGCAATATAAGGAGGTCCTCAACAACATTTGGGGTTTTTGAAAACTGTCAAAGCAGCAGCAAATTTCACATGGCCCTTTCTGTACTGATCTTTATCAAGTCAGGGCATAAGATTAAAATGCAACTTCATGAAAGTGACCAAGTGAAAAGCCAAGCCAGAGTCTCCAGGTAAGTAGCCAATTATATGGTCCAACTTGGCCCAAGAAAATAATTTAGAATTCCTGGAAGAAAAGAACAATGAGATACAATGTTTTATCTATCAATTTGGCAAAGATTACACTTTCCTTAAAGATTAAAACCCAATTTTGGCAAAAGATGGGGAAGCCAGCCCTCTTATACACTGCAGGTGAGAATATCCATTAAGATTTTTCTGGAGGGCAATTTGGCGTGAAGTAACAAAAGTCCTGAAAATGTACTTATTGTGAAGTAACGAAAGTCTTAAAAATGTACTTATTCACAGAAATTTTGCTGCAGGGGACTTTCTTTTCTTAAGGAAATAACAAAATATGCATACAAAGACTTATGTACTAGGAGCGTGTTCTGCTCAGGCTTCTTGCTTTGTAATAAACACAGATGGGCCAACCCACCCAGGGGCTAGAAATCTCTGGATTTGGGGCAGCTCTGGGAGCTGGAACTTTTTCTGTCACTCTTATTAGTATTTCAGCTTTTTTTTCTTTTTAAGACTTTTCACTTTGAAATAATTTAAGACTCGAAAGAATCTGCAAAATAATGGAGAGAGTTGCCACATATGCATCATCCAGCTTTCCCCAATGTAACCAGTACATTAGCAAAATCAAGGCTTGGATCTAGTAAAATACTATTCACTAAACTACAGACCTTATTAGGAGCTCAACAGGTTTTGAATGCTGCGCGCATGCACGTAGTACTATGAAATCCTATCGTGTGCATAGGATTTCATACGTGTAACCACCACCATATTCAGATCAAGGACTGTTTTATCGGGAAGACTCTCACTCACTTTATAGTCACACCTCCCCCTCCATAGCCCGTGGCAACCTCTGATCTTCCTCCTCTGCTATAATTTTGTCATTTCAACAGTGTGATATAAATGGAAGCACATGAGATAGAACCTTCTGGACGTGCCTCCTCTTTCTCGGCTTGTCTGTTTTCACAAAACTTCGACTGACCGTACTTCCTCCTGGCCCCTTCACAGCCTAAGTGGTTCTTTATGGTATTTCCCCCGAGAGAGGGATTCCGATGGTCACGGAGTCAGCCCATGTCAGCCCACATCATTGGTCACTGATAAGCCCGTGGATTGGCTGTCAGGGTGTCAGGTTCCCATTTCTGGTCCAGTCATCCATGGCCCAGGGCAGTGGTCATTTGACACAAAAGATGGCCACCTCGGCCCACCCCATCATCAAAGAGATGAGCAAAGTGTTCCCTCTGAGAAGAATGCAGATGCTTTAACTGGTGTATCTACCTCAAAGTTCAATGGAAACAAGCCTAAATGTCTGTGGCCTACCTGATAGACACTCCTGTGTTCTACTTTGTGAACAGACCCTAATTTGGGATTTTTTGGGGTGAACACTCGCTCCCTGAATCTTCTAAGGCCCCGGGGGATGGATGCTGATGGGCGCAAGCCAATCCCAGGGATTCCATTCTCCTTCGCAATGGCTGGTTCAGGCAAGAGCCTGTGACACAATGAGACCTGAGTGAGGACTCTTTCCATGAAGCATCTCAGATAGCCTCCAAAAGGCCCGAAGGAGTCACCTGGCTGGGGGCAGGCCCAGGAGAGAACAGCTCAGCATCAAAGAGCTCCCGAAGGTTTCTCAAGTAGGAGAAAGCATCTTTCTGGGTGGTTCTTCCAAAAGCCCTTTAACCAGGATTCCCTGGCCCTCAACCACTGCTGCAGCAATAACGATCCATAACAGAACAAAACAGAACAAAACCCAAGAAACTAACTTTGAAAAGATTAAAGGCCAGAGAGGAGATGCCAGGAAATTTTATTAGCCTGAAAACAGAGTAATCATTTTGTGAGTTAGGAGGGTCATTTTGTTCCAAAGGTCTGGAATGATTTCTGTGTCTCTGTGAAGGTTCCTGTCCCCATCCCAAGCACCTGATGCTCACTTGTCTCCAGGGTTTGCTGGGATTTGAAAGAAGCAGAATTCTGTCCCTCTGTCCAGGGGATTTTGTCTTCATAGGGAGAGGCTGTTGTTTGTGCCCAGTAATTGGGTGACTGACTATATAGCTACTTGTCCAAACCAGGACATTCATGAGAGTAAAACAGAGACTTGTTAATTCTGCTGGGGCCACAGGCATAAACAAGACCATCCAAAGCTAACTGGGCTGGAGGGTCACCCAGCAATCTGCCCAAATCTGATGAAAGCTGCCACCTGCCCACCCCACCCCACCCTACCTCACCTTTTGGGAGCTGCACGTGAATTTGATAATTTACCTATTTCAGGATTTCTCACACTTGGCTTGATGACATTTTAGGGCTTCATTATTTCTTCTTGTAGGGGACTGTCCTGTCATACATCCCTGGACTCTACCTACTAGATGCCAATAACTACCCCCTCCTTAAGTTGTGACAACCATAAATGTCTCCAGACATTGCCAAATGTCCTCTGAGGAACAAAACTGCCCCAGTTAAGAACTGCTGTTCTAGGCCCATCCACTCACTGTTTTGAGGAAGGACTTCAGGTCCAGGGTGTGCTTAGGGGTTAAAGTTTATCTATAGTTAACAAGTCTTATAGTATCAGGGCCTTCCAAACGTCCATCGACTGATGAATGGATAAAGAAGATGTCACACACACACACACACACACACACACACACACACACACACACTGGAATATTACTCAGCCATCAAAAAGAATGAAATCTTGCCATTTGCAATGACATGGATGGAGCTAGAGTGTATTATCTAAGTGAAATAAGTCAGAGAGAGACAAATACCATAGGATTTCATTCATATGTGGAATTTAAGAAATAAAAGAGATGAACATATGGGAAGGGGGAAGAGGCAGAAAAAAGAGGGAAATAAGCTATAAGAGACTCTTAACAACAGAGAACAACCTGGGGGTTGATGGAGGGAGGCGGGTGGGGGATGGACTAGATGGGGGATGGGTATTAAGGAGGGCACTTGTTGTGATGAGCACTGGTGTTTTAGGTAAGTGATGATGAATCACTGAATTCTACTCCAGAAACCAATATTGCACTGTATGTTAAGTACCTAAAGTTTAAATTTTTTAAAAAAGCAACAAAAGAAAAAAAAATATCGGGGCATTGCTTGGGATTCTCTCTCTCCCTCTGCCCTTCCCCTCCCTCTAAAAAAAATTTAAAAAAATATCAAACTCAAGAGAGTGAATCACAGGACAGGGCAAGCAGCCGCTAATGGAGTGGGACAGTGGGGCACATGAAGGGCACCCCAGAGAGAAGGCGAAATATGTTCCTTCCTTTCCAGTGTTGCTTGGGAAACTGCTGTGACACAGAAGCTGGGGTTTGGGTGGGAGAATATCTGAGTCTCCCAACCAAAATGGCGCCTGTGCCTTTAGAGAGCCAGCCAGGGACAATCCATTGACCAAAATGTGTTGCTCCCACAATGGGTAGCTCTGAAGCTAGATCACTCCCATCACTCCAGGAGGGGCCAGGCATGTCGAATGAATGAATGAATGAACCCTAGTTCCATCTTAAACTTACTGAGTGAGCATGGGCAAGAGCATTTAGTCCTTCTGAGCTTTAATTTGCTCATTTAAATAATAAAGACCACCTACCTGCCTTACAGTGGTCTGGTGGTGCCTGATGAACTGAGACTCTCTAGTCCATTCTATCACAAATGGGGGTGGATTGCTACAGGCATCTAGTGGGGTAGAGCCCAGAGATGCTGCTCAACATCCTACAATGCTGAGGGCAGCTCCTGACCCTGCCAACCAAATATGAATAGTGCCAAGGTTCAGAAACCCTCATAAACCTGAGGTCCTGGGTTTCTCCTATGTTCCAAGGAACTTGGGGTTGTCTTCTCCTGGGGAAGGCTGGGGGGTCTCTGCACTCCCCCATCCCATGGGAATAAAGGAATGAGTTAGGGATTGCATCTCTGTCCTCTGAGGTTGTCCTGATCTATCAGTGGGAAAATTGCTTACCCCCCTCCCCATAGACCAGCATTTATGAGGTTGATGAAAGGACCAGGTGGTCCTGACCTGAGTCAGGATTTTTCTGACTATGGCCATAGGTGGCTGGCACTGAGTGACGTCAAGAGACTCACAGAAGATACCCCAACCAGGAGAGATAGTAGCTAAATACTAGCTAGTATCCCCAGTCTTCCCTTCCAGGCAGAGTAACATCCAACCTTCCCACCACCCATCCTCCTCGTGGGCCCTAGAGGGGTCCTGGCACATCCAGATTACTCACTGCCAGGAACACCAATGGTGCCCAGAAGACATTTTCCACTTTTGTCCCCTCCCTGCCTCTCCTTTGCTCTTCTGCTGTCAACACCTGCTCCCAGAAAGTGCCTGGCACTGTTTGGCCGAGGACTGTGAACCATCTAGAAACTCTACCCTCCCATAGGGATTTATAATTGAACATGCATTAAGACCTATATAATGACAGTTACATTTGCTACTGTTTGCCAGATCCTGGCAATTTTGAATATATTATCTCCTTTATTCTCTCAACAAGCCCTCCAGGTGTGTGTTATGGACAGTATGCCATTTTTCAAATGATGAAATCAAAACTTGGAGGAATCAAGTAATTGACCCGAGTCACTTAGCTGGTCAGTGGCAGAGATGAGATCCGATCTCAGACACATCTCCCTGCAGAGGGCATGCTCGTGATCAACTGTGGATAGACAGGTATAGGGGGTACTGCCTCTGGAGTGGCTGGAGCCCCTGAGCCAGTCACCCCCAGCTGCAAGAAGATGGGTCCCTTTACCCCAGTGGGCCACCTGTAATTATCATGGTCTTGAAAAAAGGCAGGAAAGACAGATAGCCTGAACTAAACTTTTTCCTACAAATGGATAGGAGGTCCATCAGGAAATTTTAGACATTTACCAATAGATGGCAATGATCGAGGGAAACAGGGAGATCTTTTCTATCCCCCATGGGAACAGAATCCATGATCTTTACAAGTTTATGGGAGGAGATGTGTCATTCTTAAGATTTCCAGAAGCTAGAGGCTTCCAGAAAACCCGAGGCGGGTCTGTTTTTTGAGAGACCAACTTGTTGTGCTGATGGGGGGGTCCCACTTCCTGGAACCAAGCCCAGATAATCCTTTGCTTGCTCTGAAAGGACAGCTAGAGCCACTGGAAAAGCAACATTGCTCTGACTGGGGGGACCAGCTTTGCCCATTCCCCACCCCCATTCTCACTATGCTAACCATCTCCTCAGACTCCTTGCCCTGCAAAATCAGTGCTGTACACTTCACACCCACTGGGAGGGCTGATTAAAAAAAGGAAAGTAGCAAGTGTTGGCAAGGACATGGAGAAATTGGAACTTGCTGGTGGGAATGTAACAGTGCTCAGCTGCCATGGAAAACTGTCAGTTCCTTAAAAAGTTAAATATAGAATTACCATATGATCTAGCAATTCCACTCCGAGATATGTACCCAATAGAACTGAAAATGAGTGTTCAAAAAAATACAAGTACACACATGTTCATAATAAGCACTATTCCCAGTAACTAAAAGGTGGAACAACTCAAATGTCCATCAATGGATGAATGAATAAATAAATTGCAGGATATACATACAATGGAATATTAATCATAAAAAGTAATGAAGTACTGATGTGTGCTACTATGTAGATGAGCCTTGAAAACATCATGCTAAGTGTAAGAAGCCAGACACAAAAGGCTATATATTGGATGGTTCCACTGGTATGAAATATATAGAATAAGTAACTCCTTTGACACAGAAAGCAAATTGGTATTAGCCAGGGGTCGGAGAGAGAGCGAATGGGAAGCAGTTGCTTATGGGTACAGGGTTTTCTTTTAGGGAAATGAAAGTATTTTGGAACCAGATAGAGGTGGTAGTTGTACAATATTGTGAATGTACTAAATGCTACTTTAAAATGCTTAATTTCATCTTGTGTGAATTTCACTTCAATAAAAAGAATTCTTAATTAAAAAAAACTAGTGTCATAGTTATACCAGCCTGGGCAGGGAACCAGGCTGACGCATTATAAGAGTATTCTTCCTTAACCTCTTTGTGGCGAAGCGTCTGATGATTTGGCAAACGATATCCGTCCCTTCTTCCAGTATCTGTGCTAGTTTTAACTCTGAGCACCTGTTTCCACCACACTCTCTTCCACCACCGGATGCTAGTTACGTGAGTCAATTAATTCCCTCTCCTGGTTTTCTCTCATTTGTAACCAAAACAATCCTGAATGATACAGTCAGTTTCAAGGTTTCTGTGGATCTGCTCCAAACTGTACTCCTGCCCGCCCCGCCCCCACACTGGCTGCCTGGCTCCTCGGTGACATATACTGCTTCCTTCCCAGATGCTGCCCGCTTAGAAAACCACCCTCACTCATATCTTTCAAAGCTTTTTCTGTTGTTGTTGACTTCAAAGCTAGGAAGTGGTTACTAAAGATGCTATTCTCTGTCCTCTCAGGAGCCAGGTAATTGAGGAGGTGGCTGGAGCCTGGCCCTGTTTTCTTTGTTCTGAAATACGGTGTTCTCACTTCCTGGCCTCCCTTTCTCCTCTCCCGCACCCCACCCTCCAGGGGTTTGGGCCCTTTGTTCTGGGTGCCCACCCCTACCAGGCCACCGCTTTCTACCCAGCCGTTTGTTTGCCCCAGGGAGGTGGCCAGTCACCTGAGCTGAGCTGCTTCCCTCCCCCACACACACATACACACCACTTTGTCAACAAGCTTGCTGGGATTACAACCACCGCAGTCTCTCTTCTTCTCAGGGAGGTTCTCCCTCTGTGCATATGTCACCTAAGTAACACCTTAGCCCATGAGAATGCATGCTGTCGGAGACATGGATTAGCTTATCAGATGAAATTAGTGTCTCCCTGAGGCCTGACGGCATGAGTCAGGGCAGAGAGCTTTTATAGAGCTCAGCAGAGAACCAGAAAAAGTCTAGGACTCTAGGACTGTGAGGCTGCAAACCAGCTTGTTTCTCAGCCCTGCTGGGAGCTGTCCAGGTGCTGACCTGTTTGAGCGCCATCTTCGGGCGCCACCTACAGACCTCCCCTGCCCTCCTGGGTCTTTCTCTTCCCTGCCCTGCTGCATTCAGCCCCATCTATGGCCTCCATTCCAGTGTCACTTCCTTTAACACCCTGCAACTTTCTCAGTGGTCAAAATGGAGAGGAGTCTTCGTTCTGCTGATGGGCTCCCCTTCCCTTGGAACTGTTTTATAAGCAACAATCTAGTTGCCAAGGGGACAAGTTATGAGAGCAGAGGCTGAACAGCTGGTCTTAGGGGACAGGGAGAACAGCTTGGAGGAGGGCCAGAGGGAATACGAGCGAGCGGCTGCTCGGTCACCCGGCAGAGACATGAACGGCTGTGTGAACACTCCCAGGCTTCACACTCTGCTGCCTCAAGAGGGGGAGAGAGCACATTCTAATGGAAGAAAAGAGATCCGTTTTCAGCAGGCCACATTTGGAGGCCTGACCAGGCACTTTAGTGGGCTATGGAGAGGAGAAGGGGCGTTCGCTGGGGGCATGGAAAACGGCTCAGACAGAACTCAGAGACAACAGAAGAAGGAGGGGTGTGGTGAGGTTTGACTGGGGGAAGTGTGGGGTAGAGGCAATGTCCCCGTAGACACCTCTTTTGCCAGCAAAGTCAAGTCCAGGAGGAAAAGAGGGAAACTTAAGAATGAATCTATGAACAAGGAAGAGACTGTGAGGAAGGAATCTCACCTGGAGGTTTAGCACAGACCTGCCTTCTAGGTTCCCCACCCAACCAGCTAGACGGAAAGCATCATTTCCTGACCCAGCTTCCCCCTTGAGGAAGAACAGGGAACCAGTCTTTTTTTTTTTTTTAAAGATTTTATTTATTTATTTGACAGAGAGAGACACAGTGAGAGTGAACACAAGCAGGGGGAGTGGGAGAGGGAGAAGCAGGCTTCCCGCGGAGCAGGGAGCCCGATGCGGGGCTCGATCCCAGGACCCTGGGATCATGACCTGAGCCAAAGGCAGGTGCTTAACATCTGAGCCACCCAGGCGCCCCTGGAACCAGTCTTTTGCTTCTTGAAGGCTAGTGTTCCTTGGGCCCTGAAAATTCTCAGGGCCAGTGGTCCTGTCATCCCAGCCTTCCCCGTTTGCCCAGGCATCCAGAATGTGTGGCCCCCAAACAGCTCCCGGGTTCCCCTACTGAGACCAGATCCTGCATGCCTGGGCCCTGACAGCTGTTCTCAAGATTATGGCCGCCGTGCCCACTCACGGCATGGGTGATGCTGACATGGACAGAGCCTGAACATGCCATTCTCCCTTGGCACTATAATTTGGCCATTTCCAGGGCAAATTACTTCTTTAAACCTCTATTTCTTCATCTGGAAATAAGGGATAGTAATGTCCTAGCTCATCGGATTGTTCTAAGAACCAAATGTGTTAACACATAGAAAGCACTTAGCAGAGTGTGGCATGTAATTGATATTAGTTGTAATCGGTACTAATATTATTAGCCAGCCCTCCATAGGGGCAACTCTACATCAGCCTCGGTTCTTGCCCTGGCTTTACCCAGTTCTGCCCCCTGCAACCCTGACTTCTTCACTGGGCCCTTTTCCCCCACTTCCAACTCCCTTGACAAACACAAATACACTTCCCACGTGTCTTGAGGTCATGCCCATTTTAAACTCCATCTGGCTCTGCTGAGAAACTCAGATCTTCTCCCTCCCAACCCTATTGAAAGTGCCTTCATCTCTCTTACTGCTCAGCCCCCATCCTTACTGATGAGCACTTAGACCTGGAGTTTAGGGCTCCCCAGCGCATCTCCCCACTATACCAATTGTATAGCCCATATGCTTCTGCATGAATGAGTCAGGTGTAGGTACTAGAAGGTGTAAGAAAGGGAAGGAGGGAAGGAGAGATGAATCAGGTTAGGTTACATTCTGCAGTAGTAATAAATAACTCTCCAAATCCAGTGTCTTCAAACAACAACTCTTTTTTCCCCTTGCTTATGCGGTGTCTATCCGAGGTCAGCAAGGAAGTTCTACTCCTTGTAATCACTTCAGAGTGACATTCAGAGTGACAGAAGCTTCATCTTGACTAGTGTCTCCACAATCCCAAAGGCAGGGAAAATAGGATGGCAAAACACTCAGGGGCCCCTAAAGCTTCCACCTGAAATGACACATGTCATTTCTGCTCATATTTCATTGGCCAAAGCAGGTCCTCCATCCAAGCATAAATTAAAAAGGGCAACGAAGGAAACTCTTTCCATGGGGAGGGACAGGGGGATAGGGCACTGAGCACGAAAATATATAGCCCCCTTCTGGGGAGTGCACACCATGTGGGCCTCTTCCCAAACAGTCCATCCCTCCCAGAGCACCCAGCTCCCACCTCTACCTCCAAGGGACCTGGCTGGACCTTTCCTCTTCTGAGACATAATTGGGCATTTTCCCTGACATGAATACAAGGCACATTTTACAAAACTGAATGTGCTCATGTGTATGTATATTTCTAATTAAGACCTAATGCATGAAGCCATCAGATTTGCTCAGATTGACCCAGGATTCAGAAAAAGCTGAGGTTTTGTGAAACTCCTCAACCAATGGAGAATGCATGAATTATTGAAAGGATGGAAAAAGAGACCCAGGGAGGAAGGGCTGCTCCATTATTCATCAGGCCCAGAGTCCCCAGGTCCCCAAGCACTGCTGCTGGCTTTGACACCTACAGCATTTTCCCATTATGTCAACAGTGAGTGTTTCAAACACGCCAAATTGGCAGCCTCCGAGCAGGGCTCCCACCCACGCCATCCACTGCCTACCTCATGATCTGAACCAGTCCGCAGCTGAACTGTGGGCTAAGAATGTTGATATGTAGAACCCACCTACCCTCCCTTCCCGGGGCTTTCTGCTCACAGGTCTCCAGGCCTGAGATCTAAAATCCTTAAAAGAAGCAGGTCCTTCACTTGGACCCCAACATGTCTCTCCAGTTTTCTCTCCCTCCATTTGCTCCCCCTACCCAACCCCAGACCATTCGCCTTGCCCTGAATGTAATTTCATATTCTCATACCTTTGCCTATGCTGACCCCTCTGCCTGAAACTGCCTTCCGGTGCCTTTGCCTCCCCAGTGAACTCCTATCCATCTTTAAGACAAATCAGAGAAAGGGCAACTAAATTCTGTTGGGAGCCCATGTGTTAGACCTTGGTGCCAACACTATCTCAGTGAGGTGTCACAACAACCCAGGAAGGTGGGTGTTAACACCAGCACCAGCTCCGTAATTTGTGGGGTCCAGTACAAAATGGAAATGCTGCCCCTTGTTCCCAACTGAATTCTGAGGTGATAAAAGCAGATCACGAAACCAGGCACAGAGCATTTCAAAGAGTGAGCAGGTCTTTGTGACTGCATACATTACAAGCCCATGAAGTCAACCCTGGTTACTGAGGAGTAAACCAAAACCCAGAGGAGTCAAGTAACACGTACAAGGTCACACAGCTAGCTAGGGGCAGGAGGCTGAAGACCTCGTTCCATCTAATGCAAATCCCTTTTCGCTCAACCATCCACCTCCCAAGGTATCCTCACTTGCCTCAGGCAGAATGGTGAGGGAGGAGGCTGGGAGCACCCCGGAAATTGATTTTCATTTTAAAGGGTGCCTTCTGCAAACAATGGGTCTGTTCCTTCATCATGGGCATTGCAAGATGACCTAGAGAACAGCATTGCACAGATTAAAGAGGGAACTGATCTAGGAAGCAGGTGGCATTCCAGCATCCCTCAACTGACCCACAGGGGAGTCCATTCCCCCTGCCATACCCACCGTCACACTCTCATACCTTCCCTCTTCGGTTGCCTGAGGACTTGGCTGCTGCCCAGCTGAGGTGACCCTATAAAACACAGATGCCAGGGCAGCATCTCTGGCCTTTGCTGGGAATATTAAGTGCAGACCTTAAGAAAGGCGTATCTTCTGGCTGCTATGTCCATTTTTCACCTTTTCACAGCACTGATCCAGCTCCACCAGTGTTTTTGTTTGGTGACTTTCCTCTTAACAGCTTGAGCCCTGGGGAAATGCATCTTACCGATATTCATTCATTCAGCGAATATTAACTATGCACCTACTGTATGCCGGGCCTTCTGCCTTCAAGGAGCTCACAAGCACAGCTGTGGAGACTGTCAGTAAACTCACCATTGCTAAAGTGGTGAGAGCTAGACGAGAGGCTCCCGGACCCACGTAGGGGAGAGAGAAATTAATTATTGGGTCAGAAAGAGCAAACTGAGTAAGGTCTTAGAGGATTTATAGGAGTTTTCCAAGTGGAGGAGAGGGCAAGTCAGGCAGAAGGGACTAGCACATCTGAAAGAGTTTGAGGCTGATGGGTATTGAGGGTTTGAGAGACGTGAGCACTTGTCCAAGGGGTGAGAGGCCTCTCCTCCTTAGGGAATTCTAGGGGGTGGGAAGGAGCACTCTTGGGGAAGTAGGAGAAGAGAGAAAAAGCTGGGCATTTTTTAGGCCAAAAATGCCTCAAATAGAAACTTGGGGCATCCTTCCCCAAAACTTCCAGTTGTCCCAATTCCACAGGGCCCCACTCACATGTGACAATGTTCTCCCATGATGCCCAGGTCAGATCTCAGCAGCAAAAGGGCTCCCGTTGGGGCTCCTGCCTTATAGTCTTCCACAAATATGTTCATTGCCGATGTCTTGTTATTGGCAACCTACTTTTGCCCCCAAACATATATATACTCCATGTCTTCTGCCATTTCATGGTCTATAGGGATTTTACTGACCCTCTAGCAGAACCTCCCTATGGCCTGGCTGGCCAACCTTACATCCTGGAGACCCCTTCTTGCAGGGAGGCGCCTCCTGCTTAGAGCAGAGGGCAGAAGCCGTTGCTCTGTGACCAAGCCACACACGTTGGACAAGGCTATTGGTCAGGCCGGGTTGCCATTACAGAGAAATGGGCAAGCATTCAGGCCAGAAAGGGTAACCCTTGGGTGCCCACATCCAATCTGACTGAACAGGGCCACCCTGGCTCCAGCTGCAGCTTTCAAATTAGTCATCGATGAACAAATATTTTTTGAGCACCTACTGAGCGTCCAGGCCCCAGAGAATAAAGGAGACATATAGACTGAAGAAAGAAGAAATTTAAAAATGCTGGTTGCTACCATTTATTGTACATATATTTCCACTGAGTAGTTTGAAGAGGCAAACAATTTGCTTACTGCTACAGAAAGCAAGCATAGCGAAGCTTTAAAAGCACAGATCCTGGAGCCAGACTGAGCCGGGCTGCAATCCTGGCTCTGTCAAATTCCAGCTGTGCGTCCTGTCTCTGTGCCTCAGTTTTCTCCGCGGTAGAATGGGATTGTTGGGAAGGCTTTAAATGACTTCATACAGACAAAGCGCTCCGAACAGTCTACCGCGCACAGGAAGCGATCAATACACACTCTGGCCTTGTTGCCGTGGTTGTTATTGTTAGTAACTGCCAAGCGGGCGCCTCTGGAATTTGAAAGGAAGTCTGACCAAAGTCAGGGGGTCTCAGGCAACCCCTAGCGGCCCCGAAAGCCTCTCCTCCCCTACCCCAGGCCCCTACTTTCCACCTGCAGACCTCACGAAGGTGCTTCCCGCCGACGTGCTCCCCTGCCGCGGTGGAGCCCTGCGTCCGCAGCCCGCCGCACCCGGGGGAGCGGGAGGGGGGGAACGGGGGGCGGGGGGCGGGGGCGGGGAGGGGAGGCCCCGCCCCCGGCCCCGCCCCCGGCCTGCCCCTCCCTCTCCGAGTTCGCGGCTCCCGCGGCGGCGGCGGCGGCGGCTGCTCGGTCTCCGGCGCGGAGCGGTTCGGCCGGACGCGACGGGGCGGGCGCCCGGGAACCTGGCGCCGAACCTCCCGCCCGGCGCGCCGAGCAGGCGAGGGACCTCCGACCAGGGTCAGGGCCGCGGCGGCTCGGGTGAGGTAGGAGCCGGGAAGCCGGCGGGGAGACCCGCTCTCCCATGCCGGGGGGTGGGGGGTGGGGTGGAGGGGGGTGGGGGGGCGGGAGGACCATCTCCCGCCGGCGCCTCGGCCGCGGGGCGGGGCCGCCCCCCGTTACCTCGTCGCCAGGGGCAGGGGCCACCTTGTACCCCCGCGGGCGCGCGTCCGGGTCCGGCGCTGAGAAGGAAGGGGCAGCGTGGCGGCGAGTGCGCGTGTACACGCCCGTATGTGCGCGTGTGTCCGTGTGTGTGCGCGCGTGTGCGTGTCGGGAATGTGCGGGGGAGGAGATGCCGCCCCCTCTTGGCCGGCGCTGCTGGGCACTCTGGTTGCCCACTCCAAAGCTGAGGGCACGCTCCCACGACGGGCTTGAGTGGGGCTGGCAGAAATTATCCGGATAATGCGGGAGCGAAAGCCCACCACCACCTGTTGAGCGGGGCTGTCCATCCATGCCTCGAATTCCCCGCTTCTCCCTCCTGACCACGGGGGCAGCGAGGATGCCCAGGTCCGGCTGGGTGCAGGAAGGGTCGCGGCCAGATGCCGGGGAGCGGAGATGGACAGGCAGGGGAGAAGAAGCTGGCGGGGAGGGCCCCCCCCCCCCCGCGGTGGGCTGAGGCTGAGGGTGAGATTCCTACCCACCAGGCACACACCAGCACATTTCCCCCATCACTCCAAAGCCTCCCTCCTCCCCATTTTAATTACTTGAGCTGTCTCTGCCCTCATCCTAATCTGGCAACCCGTGAAGATACAGTTCGTTAAAATTTTCAAAGTGAAGTCAAATTATCACTTCTTGGGACTGAAAGGGCTTTAAGAGGTAATTCCTGGAACCTGGCTGGGGAGGAAAGAGGATCCTATTCTGAGCCCCTCCAGGGCTGGCCTGGGTGTCGGTTCCCCAGGGCCCTGATGCAGCCTTGGGCTCTCATCTGCCCCCCCCCCCCCCCAGAACTTGCCAGCCACCTCCATGCCCCTTTTAGGGTTGAGGAAGCTCTTGTTCGGGGATGGGAAGGGATTCACCTGATTTGTGGGATTATCAGTGACTGGACAAGAGCAGGACCCAGAACTGGGTCCCCAAGTGGGAGACAGACGTCAACCTCCAGCTGTCACGTGTGCTGGCTCCTACTCCGCACCATCCTAGGGAACAAAAGATGGGACTTCCTTCCTGGCCACCTCATGCCACTCCCTCATCTCTCTAAACCCCAAGGCTTGATGAATTCACAGCCCAGGTTGGGCAGGGAGGGTGCGGAGATTTTGGCTTCGATCTGATGTTCTGACTTCAGGACATCTCAGGACCACAGGCATCTTGGTGACATCTGCTGACTCCCCAGCCAGCCCCCCTCCCAGAGTCTCCTGCTTGCCTGAGAAGCCCTCGCTCTGCCCCAATTCTCTGCTAACTTAGCAGCTGAGATGGCTGGGGCATCCCGTCACGGGGCCAGGTCCCCAGGGCAGCTAGAAAAGATGCAGTTTGTCACCGTGTCTCAGATGTCCCTGTCCCAGACTTCTGCCTCCATCTTACATGTGGAAGGCCGTGGACACCCTGAGGGGTGGGGTGGAGCCAGGACTGCCCTGTCCACACACATCCAGTTGGTGAGACGCCTGGCGTCCTGGCAGCAAGCCTGTGAGAGCTCAGCCATTCTCAGGCTGTGGGGTTCCAGGACTTGGGGCGGAGGAGGGGAATGCAGGGGGGAGGTTGACTGAATGGTTCCCACTTGGCTGGAGGAGGCAGGCCCTATGTCGTCGTCATGGAAAACATGGGCTCCGGTCCCAGCTGGGTCACTGACTGTGTGACCTTGGCCGAGTGACAGAACCATCTGGACTCAGTTTTCTCGTCTGTGGAATGGGGCCAGGGCTGTTGTGTAAAGCAAGGACATAGATATCAGCGTCAGGCTCAGTGGAGGTGTTCAGGGCTGCTTGTCTCTGCTTCCTCCAGCCCCCATATGACTCAGCCCTCGGCTTTGAGTTGCTAGGGTCCCTCATACCATCCTCGGCACTGGGGCGAGTTGTGTGTTTTTCTATCAGGGTAGCTCAGAGATTGAACTCGGAGTCCCAGAAAGTGAGGATGCAAGGGTTGGAAGCCAGTCTCCACCAAGCCCTGCCTCTGGGAGAAGTCAGTGCTTTTGCCTCAGGCTTCCAGCCGTGGGTGTCCTGGGCCTGCCCCATGTAGCCTGCTGGCTCATTCCTAGGTGGTCACTGGGCATGTGCCTCTCTTTCATTCCATTCTGCATTGGGGTCAGCCTTCCTCCCTGGCAGAATTGGGGCCAGCTACATGTGACTTCAGCGGCACCAGGAAAACCCCTGCCTGCCAAATACCCTGTTTCCCCAGACCTAGCTGCCTGCCGTCTAATATTTCACCATTAGAGACTAGTTCCTTTGACTCCTGCCTTGTACCCATTTGTCAGCTATGAAACTTTATGACTCATTTAAAAGCGTTCATGGGGCACCTGGGTGGCTCCGTCATTAAGGGTCTGCCTTCAGCTCAGATCATGAACCCCAGGTCCTGGGATTGAGCCCCACGTCAGGCTCCCTGCTCCCTCCCCCTGCTTGTGCTCTCGAGCACTCACACGCGTGCTCTCTCTCAAATAAATAAATACAATCTTTAAAAAAAGAAAAAAGCTTTCAGGACCTTTGTGCAAGGGGAGAGGGAGAGAGCAGAGGAAGAGAGAGAAGAAAAGAGAAGGTGGGGAGAGCAGGGGAGGGAAAAAGGTACTAACTTTAACTGGCCCCAAAGTCTGCAGAGAAAGGGCCAGTTGTGAGCCCAAGGAGGCCCCAGAGAGAGAGGAAAACTAGGGGATATGGGGCAGGGCAGGCAGCGGGCAGGGGAAGTTGTGAACCTCCAGTGGGAATTCTCAGTGGGAAGGGGGGAGGGTGGCCCACCGAGGGAGCTAGCGCAGGGTCTTGGCAGCCTGTTCCCAGGGTGAACTAGGCCCAAGGCAAAAGCATCCTTCCTTTTCTGCTGCTCCACCTTCCCGTTAACGCATGGCCACGTGGCAGTTAATGTATTCTAGGGTGGTGTTCTCTGCGTTTGGAGAGCCTGGGCTCATCATGCTGGCTGTTTAAAGCTGTCAGTGGTGATTTGTTAGGTGAGCAAAAGGCCTGGGCTGAGCGGGGCCAGGGGAGCTTTCTACTCCTGTGATTCCCTGAACATCCCACGTCCTTCCTCAGAAGGAGCAAAAAGCACCTAATTCACTCAGACCCGCAAGTCTCCTGGGCTGTGAGAAGCCTAGGGGCGCAGGCTCATCTGGGATCACCCTACAAGGCTTGTGGAGGTGGTTCCTTGCCCAGGTGGACATGTGGTCCTGAGTGTGGGGGCAGGGCTGAGAACTGAGTGTTCTGCTGAGGGGGGCCCATGAGCAGGCTGGATTTGGGGAGAGGCCGGCCAGCATCACTCAGGCCCTCACAGAGCCTGAAATATGTTCTGGTCTTGGCTCATGACGGTGTGGCAGCGAGCCGTTGGCAGCCCATCTGGGCGCTGCTGAGAGCAGGGCTCAGACTAGAGAGAAGTTACTGGTCACCAGTATGAGCTTCTGGCCATGAACTCCCAAATAACAACCATTTTTTAAAAACTGAGATGTAGTTGACATTTAACATTATATTAGGGCGATGAGCATTCTTGAAGATTATTTACAATGATACCTGTTCTTAGATAATGATGATGATACAGCAGTTCTTCGTTCTTCTACATAATCGTTTATTGAGCACCTACTGTGTACGTGCTGGCGACTGTTCTGCGATGGGAATACAGCTGTGGTACTGTGGACGTTTGGGGCCAGATTATTCTTCTTGGGCCATCCTGTGTGTTGCCTGATGTTTAGCAGCATCCCTGGCCTCTACCCACTTAGCGCCAGGAGCTCCCCTCCTCCCACCGTGACCACCACAAATGTCTCCAGACATTGCCAGATGTCCCCTGCGGGGCAGGCTCGCCCACTGTTGAGAACCACTGGGGATGCAGCTATGAACAGAACAGACAAAATTCAATCCCGTTCCCTTAGGGGCAAGCATTCTACAGAGGGAGACGAACAACAAATATGCTCACGAGGGAAAACAGAGAGTAGGCTGTCTGTGAAAATGCTCGAGAGAAAGACAAGGCAAGGGCTGGAGGTTTGGGGGGGGGTGTGTGGGGGTGCCATTTTCAAAGGGGGCACCCACCACGTGACCAGGGGCCAGAAGGAGGGGAGGGAGCGAGTGAAGCAGAGATCTGGGCAAAGAGCCTTCCAAGCGGCAGGAAGAGCAAGTCAGGGAGCAAGGACACGGGTGGCTGGGCGGGCAGCAGTGGGCCAGCTCCCGATGGGCCCTGATCCCGTTAGGGTCATGAGGGGGCTGTGAGGCTTTCTGCTTTCTCCCCAGAGTAAAGGAGAGCCGCGTGCTCGCTACCCGCTGGGTGCAAACACCATCCCAGGTGTTCTCCCACACCTATTCATACTGGTCCCACAAGGTGCCTATGATTTCCTTGCCTCATGTTGCAAGGCCCAGAAGGGCCAAGCGACGTGGGTGGTACAGTTTGGGACACGAACTTGGGCTGTCCGTGCTCTACTATCTGACATTGACTTTGGAGCCAAGCAGGGGTGAGTTCAGATCCCACCCAGCTCAGTCGCTTAGTAGCTGTGTGTGGCCTTGGACAAGTCCCAGAAGCTCTGTCAGCCTCGGCTTTTTCAGGGACTGGTGCATTGTCCCACGTCCCCAGTGGTGCGGCCCGTGCCAGCTCCCAGGGTCCCCCACTCTCCGTGCGCGCGCGCCGGCGGGAAGCCAGAGGGCAGGCAGCACCCTCCCCTGTCTCCCGGCTCCGGCTCCGGGCCCTTGTTCCGGACACGTGCATCTATTCACTGAGCTGCAGCGAGGCCATCTGGTGAGGTCAAGGCCGGTATCTCCCGAGGTCAAGGGAAGTTAAACCCTCCCGCTCCCTGTCCCCCTCCCTCTCCGAGGGCTGAGGAGGAGGAACCAGAGATGTAGTCACTGGCTGCTAAGTGGCAAAGCCCCGATGGGACGTAGGTCTCTCGGGTGCTCGGGGGGCAAGCGTTCACGGTGCCGCACGCTCAGCCAGCGGCCACGGAGGTGCAGGCGTGACCAGGGGGGAGAGAAGCCTCGGAAGGGAAGGACGGACAGGACTTTTCAAGAACTGCATTTTGGGAGGAGGTCTTGAAGTTTGGATGACCCTCCTTTATTTTTTTTCCTGTTATGGCAGAACAATTGGGAAATGAGACTCATTGTGTGTAATTCCAGACAATAGAATCTGAATCTGCGAGAAAAAGAAGTTACTAGGAGTCTCCCTGGTGAAGCCTCGGGCAAACTTCTGTGCACTTGGCGTTGCTGCCCAGCGTGGGGTTCCCCACCTCCCCAGAGTTCAAGGCCAGGCTGCCTGGATCACTGCCCAGCAAGGAGGCTGCAGGAAGTGTTCCTGCTCCAGGAGTCTGGACGTGCATGAGCCCTTCATGGAGGGAGACAGCGTGCATCGACTCAGACACCTGCCCAAGGGCAGAAACCGAGGCAGCTGACATGGGTTGGGGGTGGGGTTGGGTAGAGGGGGCTGATCTTGCCTGGAAGCCTGGAAAGAAGCCAGCTGGCCCTGGGTGAGGGAGGCAAGAACCCCTGGAATAAGCCAGTATTCCAGGTGCCCTCCCAGTGGGGATCCTTGAGCAAAAGGCGGCAGCTGCACTAGCAGCTAGGCATGGGGGGCGTGCCTGGGCGGGAAGGACGATCCTGGCTCGAGCAGGAGAGCCTGGGTCGGGGAGGAGGACATCCACACACTCTGGGGACCTGAGATGATGAGCCTCAGCAGATCTGTGCTGTCCGTCCCTTGGGAGCACAGGTCCCTGGGGAGTTCTCCCATTAAGAGGAGACAGCAGGGATGACAGAGTAATAGAAACTAGCATCTCCTGGGGGCTTACCATGTGCGAAGTCTTGTGTAAGCTTCCTGCTGTCCAGTCCTTACGAGATACACCTTCCTGTCATGGCCGTTTTGCAGACCAGGAATCAGGCCTGGCTGGTAAGCATTGGCATGGGGACGGAAAGCTAGGCTCCCAGTCAGGAGTATACTGGGCAGTGGGTGGATGGAGCTCCACCGCTCTGTGTGACCTTGGGCAAGTTCTTGTCTCTTTGAGCTTGAGTTTTCCTGAGTTGTAAAGTGCAGGGGAGAGGAGTTACACCCAGGGTTGGTGTGACGATCAAATCAAAAGGGAGACAACAGACATCATACATCAAACAACAAAATATGCTGGATATGTGGGGGCCGCTTGCTTTGTCTTCCTGGCTCCGTGGACATGGACCCTGTCCCCCTCTCCGTGATGTCCGAAAGAGGTTCTACTGAATTCTGAGGCCAGTGGATCTTATAGGCACCTTGTCAGTGACCCTGGCCCCAAAGCCATGGTCAAGTGCAAAGGCAGTGGGTATAATGACGATTGCTCCCATACATATCCCCTACTCTGGGTCTCCCCAGCTTATCTAACTGTCAGGCAACTCTTTGAGGTCATTATCATTAACCATATGTTATAGGTTAGAAACTAAGGGACAGAGAGGTCAGTTAACTTGCCCAAAGTCAGCCGGATCATAAGTGGTAGAAACTAAGGGACAGAGAGGTCAGTTAACTTGCCCAAAGTCAGCCGGATCATAAGTGGTAGAGCCAGGATTTAAACTCAGGGAGCCCAGTGGCCTTTCTGAGACCCTTGGAATTTGTAAAAAGGAAAATGTAACCAAGTCGCCAGGCACAGGGTCTGACTCTTCCAGAATTCTCTTCTCCTTCCCTCATTTAAAGCATAAACTCCTCACCAGACAGGAACAAAGGACTCAGCTTAGATATCACCTCTTCCAGGAAGCCTTCCCAGATGTTCCTTAGGGGCCCTTGTTTGTGCTTCTGCAGCATCCCCGGCACACCTCCATCAGGCAGCTTGCCCCCAGCACTGCCAGCATCCGTTCTTCTCCTCCCTCCCCACCAGGCCAGGGGCTTGCCCAGGGTGCCTGCCACCTGCTTGCTTAATAATGACATTTGCTCTCGCTGGTTACAGAAATTAGTCCCCAGTGTTTCCTTTGCACTTTACAGATCTGCCTTCCCCCACAAAGCTCGTGTTCACCAGTAGCAATCATGATACCTCCCAGAGGTCAGTTACTTCTCTCCCTAGACTCCAGGGCATGAGGTCTCTGCCTGCTCCTGGAGCCAGTGGAGCTCCTGGTTCTTGATGTGCAGCAACAAGATCTTAAAAACATGTCAGGTGGCCCAGTGGGTTGGGTGTCTGCCTTCAGCTCAGGTCATGATCTCGGGGTCCTGGGATCGAGCCCTTCGTCGGGTTCCCTGCTCAACAGGGAGTCTCCTTCTCCCTCTACCTTTCCTCCTACCCTGGCTTGTGCCCTCTCTCTCTCTTGCTCTCGCTCTCCCTCTCTCTCAATAAATAAAATCTTAAAAAAACAAACAAAAACATGTCCCACCTGCCCCTCAGGTACAGGGCCATGTGGTATGTGAAAGGTGTGGCCCACAGAGGCGGAGTTCTCTGACATGGGAGGGAAAACTGGGAGGGAGGCTGGGGTTTCCTGAGCCATTACGTCATGCCGGCTCCGTGCCCAGTGTTTTGTGTCTAGTCCTCCTCTAACCACTTGGCAATCCCCCTACCCCCCCCCAAAAATTGCTTGGATAGACACATTTCAGTATGCACTCCTTCAATTCTGATGAACCGTGTGCTTTGATATAAATAGATTCAATCTTTAGGGGGTTTGATTGTGGTAAAATACACATAACATAAAATCTACCCTTTTAACCATCTTCAAATGTACAATTTGGTGGCCCTTAGCATATTCAAGCATTGTGTAACCATCACCACCTTCTAATTCCAGAACATTTCCGTCACCTTCAAGGGAAACCCACCCACTAAACAGTCACTCCCCGTTCCTGCCTCTGCCAAGTCCCTGGCAACCACTCATCTGCTTTCTGTCCCCATGCATTTACCTATTTTGGACATTTCATATAAATGGAATCATACAACATGTGGCCTTTTGTGTCTGGCTTCTTTCACTTACTACCATGTTTCCCAGGTTCATCCATGCTGTATCAACGCTTCATTCCTTTTTATGACTGAATAATATTCCATTGTGTGGATATACTACATTTTGTGCATCCTTTCATTCACTGATGGGCATTTGTCTACCCTTTGGCTCTTATGAATAATGCTGCTATGAATATTCATGTACAAATATTTGTTTGAACACCTGTTTTCAACTCTTTTACATATATCCCTAGGAATGTAATTGCTGGGCCGGATGGTAAGTCTATGTTCAACTTTTTGAGGCCCCACCAAACTCTTTTCCATGTGATTGCACCATTTTATGTTTCTTTTCCTTTTTTCTTTTTTCTTTTCTTTTTTTGTTTGTTTGTTTAAGAGAGGGAGCATGCATGTGGCCAGGGGGAGGGGCAGAAGGAGAGGGAGAGAATCTTAAGCAGACTCCACACCCAGCGCAGAGCCCAATGTGGGGCTCCATCTCATGACCCTGAGATCATGACCTCAGCCAAAATCAAGAGTGGGACGCTTAACCAACTGAGCCACCCAGGTGCCCCTCACCATTTTATGTTTCCACCAACAAGTGTATGAGGGTTCCAGTTCCCCCACATCCTCACTGAAACTTGTCATTTTCCTGAAAATCTTTTTTAAGTATGGTTACCCATATTTTATAAGCATGTGGGAGCTCAGAACAGTTAAGTAAGTTGTCCAAGGCCACACAGCTGTTTGCTGGCCGAGCCAGAGCTTGAGCTTGAGCTCAGGTACTCTGCACTCTTGACGGTCAACCTCTTCTCTTCCAGTGCTCATATGAGGCCGGGGTCCTAGGTTTAAGGTCCATAGGAATTTCACTCTGTTCCTGGCTCCGGCCTCTGCAGCTGGCATTCCCCCGCCTAGCACAGCTTGCCCTCCAGATAGAGGTCCCCCTGAGTACGGTGCTGGGAGCACGGTGCTGCCAGCCAAGAGAAGGAAGCGTTGGCATGCAGGAAGCAGTGCCTACCCCCACGGGATAATACATTCAGACACCACCCACCCCCAGCCATTGCCTTAGGAGGCAGGCGACTCCTTGCATAAATCTCACTTGGGCTCAAAATAGGTGACTGTTCCCTGGCGGGTGACCTTGGCTTGCACCTCTTCATCCTGGAGACCCAAGATACCTTGGTCAGCCTCTCCTTGCTCTTCCGAAGGAGCTCGGGGGCTGGCAAATGCATAGCGCCAAGACCACCCTTCCAGGGCACGAGGCACCCCTGTGATGGAGCGCAGGGGGTGGGATGTGAGTGATATGGTCAGGAGGGCCCCCACTATTTCCCGGAGAGGATGTTGTCTTCTGGAGAAGGTAGGCAGGATTCGCTCTGTGCATAGAAAATGCTTTTATTTTTTTTTTTAACTCTGCATCAGGATAGTCTGATCACTCTCCACACCCACCTTCAACTCTAGCCCTACTGTGAGACCACCTCTGGCCTTGCCCCTGCCCCATAGCAGTCATCTGGACCTTACTCCTAGATCTTAACCCTGATAACCTGGGCCCCGCAGCCTGACCCTCCGGAATACGACTCCTGTTTGGTACTGTGGAGCCACTGGGGCTTTATGGTCTCAGAAGCCAGGCGCAGAGCCCACACCTATGTCTCTCAGTGTCTGGGTGACCTCAGGCCAGTGGAGTGTCATCTCTGAGCCTCGGTTCCCACATGAATGCACAGCGTCCGCGTGGCACTCCCAGAGTCATCACGAGGACTGAGTTCTGAGATCGTTGCATAGAGAAATAGCTGGAATGCTGCCCGATCGAGGCAAGAATTCACAAACGCTAGCCTCCTGAGGCCCTAGTTCCCAGGAGAGCCCTGGTCAGCTGTAGAAGGGATGGGTGGGGTGGCCAGAGCCCTTTTGGACTTCAACAGTCCAGAGCATTTGTAGCCGGAATCCCTATGCACCTTCAGACGCAGACGTTGGCACAGGGAGCACTGCTCCCCGCCCTAGCCATGGTAATGGTGCACGTCGGGAGAACCGCGATGTAATTATCACCCGAGCAAACCCGAATGGAGGGACTCCTGTGTGCCAGGCACGATGCTGGCTGAGTGACCACACGTGACTCAGTCCTCATGCAGCTGCACGAAGGGGGTTCTGTTTTCATCCTCCCTATGTAGATGCAGAAGCAGAGGCACAGAGCGGTGAGGCCACCTGCCCAAGGTCACAGAGCTGCTAAGTGACGTAGCAGGGATTTGAACCCAGAGCAAATTTGAATGAAGGACCCTTGACTTTTGTAACTTCTTGGGATACAGCCCCAGGTATGAACTTGCAGTGGGTATGTCCTTCCATGTCTCATGCTTCCTTTGCTCTGGGGGGTGTTGATTGTCCCCTGAGGACACAACAAAAAGGGCCCCAAGGTGGGGGCCCCCACTCAGCCGTCATGTGCTGCCCCTTTCTGGAACCTTCTGTGGGACGTTGCTCCAGATTTCAAGGCAGCCCCCCCCCGTGCCTTTCCCTCATCCCACTCCCACAGGAAACTTCCAGAAGCTTGAGGGGGGAGCAGCGGCCAAGTGCTAGGAGCTATGCCCAGCCCCACATACCCTCTGTATTTCATCCCCTTAGCACTTGTGTGAGGACGTATTATCTTACCTTCCTAGTTAAGAAGATGGAGGGCCTAAGAGGTTAACCGAAATGTCCAGATGAGAGCGCACAGTATGCCACACAAGTTGGGGGGCTGGAGGCTCACGGCCGGAGCTTGGCTGATGACTGCCAGGTGTGGGCTGGGCCCTGGGTGTGAGTCACTTCATGCACTCCTCGCTCTGTCCCTAAGATAGGTGCTGTGACTGCCTCCATTAAGAACAAGGCTCTGCAAATTCAGACTAAAGGATTACTGGCTGAAAATGCTATTTGCACAGTTGGATTTCAGCTCAGCTTTGAAGGTATTTGAGCCCAAGGCAGGTAGGAATTTTTCTCTGCAAGAGAGATGGGTTTGGGACTGTGGTAGAGGCCCCGCTTCCCTCCTTTAGCCTTCTCTCTCACCACCCCACCCAGCTGGTGACCAATTTCAGTCCCTGCTGACAGTCCCCAGTGCTGGGAGCAGAGAAGAGCCAGGACATCCAAATCAGATAAGTAGGTGGCCCTTGTGCATTGATTGAGAACGGGTTGTCAACCGAAGTGCCAGCAGGCGACGGCTGCCATTAAGGGAGCACGGCTGGGTTCACCCGGCTTCGAGATCAATTCATATCAAAACCACAGCCAACATTTGTTTTCCGTTGTGCTTCTGTGGAGGGAAATAAAAAATGGGAGGCACAATATAGAGACATCATTCTGCACTATTGATTTCTTCCACTCCCTCCTCCTTCCCTCTGGATCGGAACATCTGTCTCCCTCCTGATGAATGTGTTGTTGTGGGAAGGATGAGGAACACTCATCATGTGAGGGGCCCCGGAGTCACCACACTGGGCAGGAGGGGCTGTGGAGGGGAGAGAAGTCAGCCAAGGGAGGGAGGCAGAAACAGCCCGCTGTGTCTGGTTACTACCCCAGGGAGGGGCAGATCCAGCACGGGTCAGCTCGGGGGCGGGGAGGGGGGCCTGATGCCAGAGTCCTGGAGGTTGCACTTCCTGGGGTCTACCTGGGAAAGCACCCTGCCCCTTTGTGGGGAGAATGGGATGAACACAGGCAGAGGACTGTACCCCAGAGGATGCAACTTCACATCCTCCCTGGGCAGGACACCTGTCTCAACCTTGGTCTTCTTGCCTGCAGAATGAATCATGCCGTTCATAACTCCGTGTTCCTAGACTTGATAAGAGGATCCAGGGAGGTCACAAACCCGTATGAAAGTATTTCATAATATATCATTGATGCCGAGGGTCAAGGTCAATGCAGCAGATCAACAAACCCTTCTGTGCCGTGTTGTTTCTCCCTGTTTGCCTGATGACTGACCCCAGGTCCCTGAGTGTATAATCTTTGTGGGATCAGAGAGTCAGATGACAAGGTTTAGAGCACTGTGAAGGTGTAGAATTCAATAACCGAGAAAGAAGATGAGGTAGAGGAATTAAAACCCCTTCTTCCTCTAGGAGGCAGGTCCCAGGATAGCTCCCTGCTGGTCTGGCCAGGAGCTGAGCTCAGTCGATCATCAACAAGCCAGTGGAGGTGAGAAAGCAAGTCAGTAGTCATCCTGCCTCCGGCCCCGTGAGCTGCTCAGCTCCTGAGAGCAGGCTGCAAGGGAACACCATCCACAGGTCTGCGTGACTCCCCAGTACTCCCTTGCTGGTGTGGGCTGCTTGCTTCATTCCCTCCTTGTATGCCCCCCTCCTCCTCCGTGGTAGCCCCATTCCTGCGCTCTCAGCCATGGACTGAAATTGACAAGGGGAGGGGGCCTGAGGACCCCCATTAACGGCTTGCAGAGTTCCACGTGACTTGGGCATTGCAGACGGAGGTCAGCTATCCATTAAGCTATGGAACTGAGCACTCCCCTTAGCGGTGTATATGGGACACAGTTAAATAATGAAAATAAAAATAGAACATTGCAAGAGCCTGGGGCAGGCTGGCTTATGCCCCAGGAAGAAGCAGAGAAGGCCATTCCAGGGAGAAGGGAGGGAATTCGCTGTCAGCCGCCCCCTGCCATGATGCTGCTCTGGTTTAAAATACGTGTTTTTCTTTATATATAGGTCATCTTTTGTTAATTTTTAACTTAAAGTTCATATATACGTATACACGCATGCGCCCCAAGTGGAGAAAATCTGTGCTTCTTCGATAGCACGTTGGGAAATTCAGAAAAGTAGAGAGAGGCAGTCTTCCCTCCTCTCCCCCACTCCACATTTCTGGGTGAGGGTGTTCGAGATCTCTGGTACCACGCCAGGAACGAAAGGGAATGAAAAGGGCACCCGTGAGCTCCAGGCTGCACCACCACAATCAGCCAGCAGGGGGCAAGTCAGCCGCCTGCCTTCTTACCCAGTCTGGCATTGCCCCTTAGTTTCAGGAAGACAACTAATTAAAAAAAGGGAAAAAAAGATCATTATGTCACTTTAAAAACGTGCTGCATATTTGTTAAACAAAATTGGGGAAAATAAATAGTAAAGTAGGAAGAATAACAAATTTATCCATCCTCCTACTATCAGAGCTGCACTCTTAATATTTTTCTATTCGTCATCCCAGATTCTTGATTTACAGATTAGCAAACAAATTATTGATATTTTGCATCCCACTTTTTTTTCATTTAACACTGTCTTACCAGCATTTTCTTCAATGACAACATTGTCACTGAGGACAGGAACTGTCCAGGATTTGTCCATTGGGTGGATAAAGCCCTAGTTCATATAACCCTTCCCTTTCAGAAAGGCATTTTGGTGGTTCCGAGCATTTTGCTACTGCAAGCAAGAGTGAATAAACACCTTTGTGTATTCTTGTACTTATATCTATTTCCGTACCAGCAATTCCCAGGAGCTGAATTTTTGGGACCAAGAGTAAGGAACATACATAAGGCTGGATGCGTGTTGCCAAGTGACTTTCCAAAAGGGAAACCCCACTTTACTCAGTCACCAGCAGAGTGTGAGTGTTACTCTTTCAGAGGTGAAGTTGTTGTTTCTAATTGAGCTTTTTCTTTTGAGATCATTGTAGATTCACAGGCAGTTGTAAGAAATCACACAGATCCCATGTACCCTTTACCCAGTTTCCCCCAATGGTAACATCTACAACATTACATCACAAAGCAGCACAACCAGAGTTTTGACTTGAATGCAGTCGAGATGCAGCACATTTCCACACCACGGGGACCCCTCCTGTTGACACTGGCCTCCCCGCGTCACCGCCCCCCACCCCTCCTCACTCTGGTCTCCGATCCCAGCAACCACTATTCTGTTCTTCCATTTCTTCATTTTTGTCATGTCAGGAATCTTACATAAATGGAATCCTGAGGCAAACTTTTAAAGAAAGTTATTGTCAAAAAACAGATGAAACAAGATTACAAGCAGAAGAACTAGAGAAAACACATTTTTGAATTGGTTAGTCTCCAGGCTAGCACTGTCCAACAGAAATAGAACACGAGCCATGTGATGTCATTTAAACTTTCCTACACCTGCATTAAAAGAGTGTAAAGATATAGTAAAATTGGGCGCCTGGGTGGCTCAGTTGGTTAAGCGACTGCCTTCGGCTCAGGTCATGATCCTGGAGTCCCGGGATCGAGTCCCGCATCGGGCTCCCTGCTCGGCAGGGAGTCTGCTTCTCCCTCTCCCACTCCCCATTTGTATTCCCTCTCTCGTTGTGTCTTTCTCTGTCAAATAAATAAATAAAATCTTAAAAAAAAAAAAAAGATATAGTAAAATGAATATATTGTATGTAGCTCAATATGCCATTTCAACATGTAATCGATGTTCTAAAAACCACCAATGAGATTTTTTTACATTCTTTCTCTGTAGTAAGTCTTAGAAACCTCGTGTGTGTTTTGTGCTTACAGCGCGTCTCAATTTGGACTGGCCACATGTCAAAGCATTCTAGAGCTTCATGTGGCCAGTGGCTGCCATATTGAATAGCTCTGCTTTAGTCCAAACTGAACTGAAGACAAACCATGGGGTCTGTACATCTCCAGGCTTGTGAGCGTCCCCATGTTGGCTCGTGGCTCTCAACCTTGGCCGCACCTTGGAATCATCTGGAATTTTTTTAATCTTGATGCCTTACCCCACCCCCACCCAAGCAGAGAGCCAGATATAATTGGTCTTGGGAACAACCCAGCATGGGGATTTCTTTTAAACTCCTCAAGTGACACTAACAGGCAGCAGGGATTGAGGGCGACTGGTATAAGGGTTTGAGGTTGTGTCCTGTCCTATCCTGTCTGGCCGTGGGATTCTGAGAGAGGCCCTGGAGATGACTTCTCTTTTCTCATCTCAGTTCCTGACCTGGCTTCTTAGAGAGCAGGCCCTTTCCTTAGAAGCAGTTCCTGAAGGTTTCTGCGCAATCTCTGTCTTATTCACTGGAGACAGTTATCAAGGCTAGTTTTCAAGGGGGATGCACACAAGCTTCCTCACCCATTGCTCCCACCCCACTGGCGCCATCTTGTTACCCTGAGTATTTTTCCCACTGGGATCAGCCTCCTTGGTGGCCAGTCTTGCTTCCTTTCTGGATCAAGGAATGAAGATGGACACCGGCAGAGAGCCCACGACCTACTTTATGTCATGGAATCCTCGCAGCCGCTCTTTAAAGAAACGATCATCCCTGTATTATTGATGACACTCGGAGAGGCTCAGTGAGTTGCCTGAGGCCCCACGGCCCCCACTGCGCTTCTGGGCTGGCCTTGACCAAATGGGCCACTGACAGTGTGAACCGAGCAGCCAGAACAAGGCTGAGGTTCATGCTCATTCTGCCTTGCACCTCTTTTTCCAGACCAGGGCCTCCACATCTGATGGCTCCCGGGCCTATGAGGTATGTCACTGACTGAGAGGAAGGGAGGGCAGCCCTTGCCTCCCCCACCTTGTCGCCGACCATCCCAGGCCCGGTGAAAGGTGACATCCCCCCACCCCTTCTTGGCCCTCTATTCCCTCCCCAGGCTTTTACTTTGTCATCCAGTCAGGAAATAAGAAAATCTGTCTAAAAACTCTGTAAGCACTCTGACTTCATCTCTTGAAGGTCGTGAGGCATCTGTTGGGGCACTAGACCTCCAGGGACCCTCCAGGAACCACTGGCCCCCCCTCCTGGGACTGAGGGAGCCCATGGACTTCCATTCCACACCCCACACAGCCATGGGCCTCCTGACTCACAGAGAGGGCCATGCTCCCAACGAGGCCATCAGGGGACCTCAGGTTGGCCTAGACATCATTTCATTTCAGGTCACAGGGGCGGGGAGCAGAAAGCAACATGCTGAGAACAAACTGCTCAGAGAAACACGTCATCCCCTTTTATGCTTCTCTCTCCTTGCCCATCTTGTTCCAGACTATCAGCCTGAGGTGGGTGACACGTCATCTTCCTTTCTGCACTAACGTTCAGGAGTGCTGGAAATCCGGGCTTGGGGCTGTCGTTCCTGGGCCCACAGCAACCTGGCTGGCTCTCTGTCTGACCTAGGGCTTGGCACTCAGTGGGCCAGGGCTGGGCCGCGTGGACAGGAGCAGGGGATGGGATGGTGGAGCGAGGGGAGGCACGACTATGCGGGCCACATGCCATTAGAATCTTGAGTTACAGTAAAATATGCCAGAGGCTGGGAAGCGGTGCTTGGTGGGAGGTATTGAGGGCAGAGCGTGCACGGGGTGCTTTGTAACCTGGCCAGGCCACATGGATTATCTTGCGAGAGTCCTCAAGCAGCAGCGTGCCCCTCGGGGGGAGGCCTGCCCTTTGCCAGGCTCCCAGCTCGCCTCTGGGCCCCAGGGCGGTCCAGGCAGCTTCTCCAAAGCCAGACTTGTTTTCCTCCCCAGGCTGCCCCAACCCCTCCTTTCTGCCTTCTCCCAGAAGAAGGAATCAGCAGCGGAAGAAATATCTCTCCTGAAACCTAAACATGCTAAGCATGGAGGGGGGCTGGCCGTGGCCAAGAATAGCTCTGAGTGTCCAGCAGGAAACACTCAGTTGCTTTTTTCTGCTTTCCTCCTCTCTTCCTCCTCCTCCTCCGTGATCACTATTTATATCACTACTTTTTATAAGGAAAATCTCTGGCTTGTCCATCCACCTGAGTGATGCAAAGACCAAGGACCAAAGGACTTGAAACCTTCAGCCCTTTTATCTTCGGCAAGAGGCTGATTGTGTTGAGAAAAAAATCAGAACAAAGTTTGCACTTGACAGTCAGGAGTCTCCACTTTTTGGAAGCGAGTTTCCAAGGTGGTGAGCTAAGCACTCTGGAAACCTAAGCAGGGCACCCCTACGAGAACCCGTCCTAGGGATGAACAAGAGGCAGTCCAGCATAGCAGAGGGTAAGGCCAGGTACCTCGGTTCAAGTTCCAGCTCCCCCACTTTCTGGCTGGGTGACCCCGACCCAAATGGAAACCCAAATCTTCTTTAGAAAAGACAGGGTTGCATCCTTCACCAACCCCCCCAAATGGCTTAACCACCAACCCCCCACCTATAAAGTGGGGATAATGACCAGGGTTAAGATGAGCTGTGTGCACTTCCTATGCACCAGGTTACTGTTCTTATTTTAAACTAGGTGCATTTAAACTAGCTCATTTAATCCTCATTACCCTATGAAGATGTTTCTACTAGTATTATCCTTATTTTATTTTATTTTTATTTTTTTCATTTTTAAAGATTTTATTTATTCATTTGAGACACAGAGATAGAGCATGAGCAGTGGGGGAGGCAGAGGGAGAGGGAGAGGGAGAAGCAGGCTCCCCACTGAGCCAGGAGCCCAACGTGGGGCTCAATCCCAGGACCCTGGAATCATGACCTGAGCCAAAGGCAGACGCTTAACCATCTGAGCCACCCAGGCGCCCTTATCCTTATTTTAATAACCGTGCCTACCGGGGCGCCTGGGTGGCTCAGTCGGTTAAGCTGCTGCCTTCGGCTCAGGTCATGATCCCAGCGTCCTGGGATCGAGCCCCACGTCTGGCTCCCTGCTCAGGGGAGAGCCTGCTTCTCCCTCTCTCTCTGCCTGCCGCTCTGCCTACTTGTGCTCTCTCTCTGTCTGTCAAATAAATAAAATCTTTAAAAAAAAAAAAAATAACCGTGCCTACCGCAAGGGGTTGTTGCAAGGATGAAGTGAATTAATCCATGTAAATTGCTTAGAGCTGTGTCTGGGTCAGCCTGCAGGAATCGGGGAGCAGAAGTGTGCACAGGTGAGAGAAGCAAGCAGACCCCAAATCAGGGAAGCTGAGGACAGGAGAAAACTCTGGGCCCAGCTCCCTCTGCAAGCTCTTGCAGACTGGATCTGATAGATGGCCAGTGTCCCCAAAATTAGATCAGGCCTGAACATTTTTCCTGTCTACACATATTAAGACACGGGGCACGAAGTTGTTCTGGCTGGCTTGTTATTGCGCCCAATAGCTGTGGGGGCAGTGATGTTACAGCTCAGCCCGCGCTGCCGGCCGTGTGAGTGGGAGGAGGTGGCCACACGAGTGGGCTTCTGTCAACAATTAAGACTTTGTGCCACTGAATGATGTAGTTTGCAGCTCTTGTCACTGCTCTATTTAAGTGGAATCTAAAAGAAGGAGGGACGCCTGGGTGGCTCGGTTGGTTAAGCGTCTGCCTTCGGCTCAGGTCATGATCCCAGGGTCCTGGGATCGAGCCCCATGTCGGGCTCCGTGCTCTGCAGGGAGCCTGCTTCTCCCTCTGCCTCTGCTGCGCCCCTGGCTGTGCTCTCTCTCTCTCTCTGACAAATAAATAAATAAAACTTTTAAAAAAATAAAAGAAGGAAGTATGCAACCCTGTCTTTCCTAAAGGGGATTTGGGTTTCCTGCAAAATAAGAATCCATGTCTGTTGGGGTGGAAGTTAGGGAGGCGGCTCCTTTCACGTGGGGCTGGCGGGAGGGCTGGCCAGGACTACTGCGGGCGGGATCCCTGATGTGCCACACAGTGAGGGTGAGGCTGGGCGGGGCGGAGGGGAGGGTGTGCCTATGGCTCGTGGTGACTGGCAGGGCTGGGAGCTCCAAGGTGCCCACATATTTACAAGAACCCACCTCTGTGTTGTTGAAGAGAGTAGAATTCTTTACATTCGTGGGTCAAATGGAAAAGAGGACTGGTTCCATCACTGCATGGGGAGAAATGCCCAGAGCCTGGGTTTGGGGGCCAGACACCCCTAAGTTTGAATCTAATCTCTGTCACTTAATGAGCTGAGTGACCACTGTGTCTTCAACCTCGGGTTCCTCTAGGTAAAGAAAGAATAATAATGCGACTTGGCAAGGTAGATCTCAGGACGAGATTATGGATGCTCAGTAGATAAATGGGCCCCACAAGTGGCAAACCGCCATCACCCTCTTCATCATCGTGGTCATTGTTTGTCCTGTTCTGATGCTCACATTCCATGGTCTTCAGTGCATGTTTGCGCCTGGCATGCATTCATAATATGGGCATGTGAACTAAAAATAACCGTCTCCATTACCTGCAAAGCTCTTAAATCAGCCATGGTGGTGAGTGCCCTACACACCCCTCCCTTTATTAAGAGCTTCCATTCTGAGCTCCTTAATATGTATCAATTCACTAAGTCCCCCAAGCCCCCCTGTGAGGAAACATCGCTATAATCCCATTCTACAGGTGAGGAAGCCATCCGAGTAGGTCTTTATGGGAATCATTCAGTGAAATCCTCAGACAGCCCACCAAAGCGGGTATCTCTCCAGCCAGGAACTGAATCTGAAACTTTGATTCATTGAGCCACAGAAGGGATGGATGGCTAGAGAAAGGGGATAGAGGAAATGGAGCTCTTGTCCCACCCAAGTCCCTGTGGGGGGAGGGGGGCTCAGCAAATGGGCAGAGGTGGGGATCCACCAAGAGGGAGTGGCGACACCCTGACTTACTGGAGAGTCACAACCCACCCATGTGCCCCCTGCACCTCTGCTGGACCCCTTGCTGATGCAGGCACGGCATCCCCTCCCAACTGCTCAGTCTGGCTTCTCTTCTCTTCAGGCTGCACCGAAGATGGGACCTCAACCTCCATACAACTCACACAGGGAGGCCATTGTCATGTTCTCATTTTTGCCCCATCAGGTGGTGAATCAACATGGGGGGACCTGCCCACAACGAGGGAGAGGAAAGGGCACTGATCTCGTTCTCCTCCTCAAAACATTGCCTTAAGTGGGAGTTGCTGGTTTTTAACCTAAAGCCCCTGCACACATACCTGTGGGATGTAATCACAAGGCAGCCCTCCTCCCCTTTTTTTACATTGATTTAGGGGGACTGATTCTTCTCTTGGCTCCAGATGAACACTGAGGCAACCTGCATGGCTCTTCTGGTCTCTCAGGAGTGCAAAGTTCCCCAGCCAGGAACTCGACTGTCCAGTCCCAAATGACAGCCAAACCTTCCAACTTTAGGCAAAATGACAGCAATTGTCCACCCTCAGCTCAGCTGTGTTGTGGTGGGAAGCCTTTCAAAGCCCTGCAGAGGGGTACAGCTGGCCTCTTTTCTTCTTTGCTGCGCCCCTCCCTCATGCTGCAGGCGTGGAGGGGGGACAGGAAGAGGAGGCAGGAGAGGTAGAATTTTTACCTGGTGGGTATAGTCATGACATGGCATAGACTCTCTGGACTTGGGAGTGTTCAAGGCTGGGTCTTTTTACCACTGTCCTTTCCTTGGGTCCTTCAGAAACACCCAAACACCCTCCCATCCCCAGTGCCTTCTAATTTGTAGTTCCCTTCATGTGGGTTTTGCATGCTCTCATGGTTCCTTCCTCAAACTCTTGGGAATCCAGTGGTTCCCCCCACACCCCAGCTTCTCTCTGTGAAGCTCCTTCCCCCTTCCTGGCAGCCGTCTTGGATGGCAACCATCTTGGGGGGGACCCTAGTCACTTCCATGCTAGTGCTGCGCTCTCAGGCTTGGCCCACTGGTCTATGGAAATGCTCCTACATCCCTTGCCCCCACAAACTCGGGCAGTGCAACCAACAACAGAGCAGCAGTGAACTCTCCCTCCCTCCTACCACCACAGCAAGTAGCCAACATCTCTCTCGTTTTAGATCCTCTAGGTCAGAGTCACCCACCAGGTCACTGGACTCCCAGCATACATTGAATCCTCTCACTAAACTTGAGGTTTGGGTCAGGAATTTCCCATCCTCCTGCTCTCTGTGGGATAAGGTATGTTTAACAACAAGGGGCGCTGCTGTAACCCTTTCAAACATTCTTCACAAATCTCACTGTCTTCAGTTCAGTTAACTGTTTCACCATCAGTGTGGATGAGAACTTTAAGAGTCACGAATCCAGTTCCTAAGTCTTCTAGGGTGCTCTGCTCACAATTTTGGAATATAGTACCTACTATCTTAGGGATTTTATGCACTCTCTCTTTTTTGGACTCCTTTTCTATATCTATATACATGTAATTTAGAGATAGGTATACAGAAATATACATATATACTATATAAATATGTGTATATAAATACAGTAAAAGATAAAAAAATATTTTGATATAAATAAAATACTTACATAGTATATATGATTTTTTTTTACCCAAGAGTATCATACTTACATGATTTCCTGGATTTTTTGCATTTAACACTTAATAATTAATCTTGGAGAGCTCTCCATGTTGAACATACAGAACTTTCTCATACTTAATAGCTACAGAGTATTCATTCTCTTATATGGCTGAATCCCAGTTTATTTAACCAGCTCCCCCATTGGTCATTTAAGTTGCTTGCTGTGCATGTAGTGCTGTGGAGATATCCTTCCATATACATCTTTGTAGAGTGTTGTGAATATATCCGTAGAGTACATTCCTGGCAGAATTAGTAAGTCATGCAGTAATTGCATTTTTAGTTTTCATGGGTTTCCTCAAATAGATCTGCATATTCACTTTCACCAAGTGTATATGAGAGTGTCTGTGTCTCACAACCTTGCTAGCCCTGGATATTCATTCATTCATTCATTCATTCATTCATTCATTCTTCCTTTCTCTTTGTCTCTATCTCTGTCTTGCTGGGGGTTTGCCAATTACACTAGAGGAGTTTTTTTATTAGACACTTGTTTTCATTAATTTCTGCTTATTGTTTTCTTCCTCCTATTTGGAGAGGGTTTTTTTTTTTTTTGGCATTTTTTTCTATCTTCTTGAGATAGATAATTGAATCATTTACTTTTTTCTCTTTTTTTCTAATACATGCTCTTAAGGCTGTAATTTTCCTTCTAGCCTAACTTTGCTTTATGCCACAAGTTTTGATAAGTCATGTTTTCATCATCATTCAGTTCAACAAAGAGAAAATCTTAAAATTAGAAGAAAAAGGCACATTAGCTTCAGAGTAATTCTACATATATTTTAAACCCACAAGATAGTATTATTTTTCCTTTTTACACTCACTATTTTATTTAGCTTTACCCACATAATTACCCTTTTCATTCTTCTTCTTTCCTGTATTTCTGTGCTTTAGTACCAGATCATTCTGCTTGAAGAATCTCTTGAGTATTTTTTAAAATATTTATTTATTTGAGAGAGGGAGGGAGAGAGAGAGAGAGAGCATGGGCAGAGGGAGAGGGAAAGAGGAAGCAAACTCCCCGCTGAGCAACCCGACATGGGGCTCAGTCCCAGGACCCTGAGATCACAGCCCAAGCCAAAACCAAGGGTCAGATGCTTAACCAACTGAGCCACCCAGGTGCCCCAGTATTTATTCTGATGCAACTTTGCTGATGACAGATTTCCTCAGTTTTCATTTTTCTGAAATTATTTTTTTATTTTGCCTTCGATGTTGAAGGATATTTTTGCTGGGTATGAAATTCTAGGTTGATGATTGCTTTCTTAAAGCACTTTTAAAGTGTCATCATGTTATGTCATGACTTGCATCATTCCTGTTTCTGATGTCTCTCTTGTTTTGTCATAGTCTTGCCTCTTGATGTGTCTTGTAATTTTTTACTGAATGCTACACATTTTAATGGAAAATTGTAGAAGTTCTTAATGGTGTTATCTTCCCCCAAATAGGATTTACTTTTATTTTTGGCAGTCTGTTAGATTAGAGAAGATTGCCTACGTCCAATCATGAATTTGAGCTGATTTGAAATAGGCTTCAGTCTTGTAGAAGCTGATCTCTTGTTCACCTGCAGTGTAAGACTTCCCAGGTCCTCTGTTTGAAAGATTGGGCTGTTTATCAGACCTGCCCTTCTTGGTGAGGCCTGAACACTGATTATTGACTTTGTAGCATCATGAGTCTGCTGTAAGAGCCTCATAGCATTTTTCTCAGCCTCTCAGACCCACACTCTGTATGAACTGGCACATGCTTCAAGTGGAAAAGTTGTGCAACATGTTGGGCTTATTTGTGTCAATGCCTTTCCTTTATCTTCAGATCTTGACCTCTAAAATCTTGGTTTCTTTGATTCCTCTACAATGTGTTCAAACAGATATTTTTCATTTTATAAAGCTGTTCTAGCTATGTTCACAGGAAGGTTAGTCTAATACAAGCTAGTTCATCATAGCCAGAAATGGAAGTCTAAAATCTTTTTAATTTCATTTAATGATTTGTTTTATTTTTTCATCAACATGAATCTGTTTTAATTGTTGTAGCTAACAGTAAGCATAAATATCTGGTAGGTCCCACTCATCTATCTTTACATTTAAAAGGAATTTTCAGGGGTGCCTGTGTGGCTCAGTCAGTTAAGCGTCTGACTCTTGATTTTGGCTCAGGTCATGATCTCAGGGTTTTGAGATCAAGCCCTGTGTCAGGCTCTGCACGGGGGGCATGGAGCCTCTTAAGATTCTCTCGCTCTCTCTCTTTCTCTCTCTCTCCCCACTCCCTCCCTCTCTCCTTCTCTAAACAAACAAACAAAAAGAACAAAAACCTTAAAAGGATTTTTCAGGCTCCTTTCAAATGCTTTTTATTATTCTAACCCCAGATTCATATGTCATTTTTCTAAAGAGAACTCATTGCATTGAATTCATCTATTAATTTAGAGAGCATTGACATTTTTATGACATTGTCTCCCTACCTAAAAACATGATATATTATTTTATTTATGAGTCTTCTTTTATGTTTATTGATAGTTTGAAGGGTTTCTTTATATAGCACTAGCACATAACTTGTTAAGTTTATTACCCTATAGTTTACCATTTTGTTGCTACATAAACAGCATTATATTTTCCAACTGTATTATAGCTGTAGGTTTTTATATGTTTTTATATGTTATTATGTGTCCACCCATTTATTTCAATGCCGAAAGGTTTCAAGTCTTGAGGTGACACACTTCCTTCTGATGCTGAGCCTCTAATGTACTTGACACTTAAATATTCAATACACATTTGCTAATGTTATATTTATTATCTGTGTCTACAGAAACACCACTGTGCCCACCATAAAGACACCTTTTACATGACCATTCAGAGTACTTTAGCTCCTTGAATGTGAAGAACCTAAAATCTCTCCAATCCAAATCCCTTAGATGATAGGGAGGTAAGAGAGGGTAGGAATTTGGCAGAGATAGAAATGAAGGCAATTCTGCAGGCAGCAGTTGCCATGCTAAGAGGGAAATTGGAGAACTGGATGGAGATGAGAAAGTCTGGGACATTTTGCCCCTTTTCAGGGACAGATGTACCCTATTCATTCTTCCTTGTTCACTGCTCTTTGGGTGTCAGGCGGTGGCACTTTCTGACTGCAGCATTGTACAGAGATGGCCTGAGGTGGCCCAGCCTTATTTGATTACGCTTGTATAAATCCTCACAACAATTCTTCTGAAGCTTTCCCTGTTTTACAGATGAAGATACTGAGGTTCAGAGTGGTCATGTGACTTGCCCAGGATGTGACATGGGAGAACTGGCATTCCAGCTCGGATTTGCCTGGTCCCAAAGCCCATGTGCCATTCACTCCCCAACATAGCTGTAAAGTCTAGGATTAAACTATGACCCTCAGGCCACTTGGGATTTATGTCATACTTAGGCAGTGAGAAAGAGATGCTAATTAAGTGAATTATAGTTATTTGGTAACTTCTGCCTTAGAACAAATTACCTCAGAACGCAATGGTATAAAACAACAACACCAGGGGTGCCTGGGTGGCTCCGTCGGTTAAGCGTCCCACTCTTGATCTCAGCTCAGATCTTGGTCTCAGGGTCGTTAGTTCAGGCCCCTGAAAAACAAAACAAAACAAAACAAAAAACTACCATATTCTGCTCCTGATTTTGTTGGGCAGGAATCTGGGAAGTGCTCAGCTGGGCTGTTCTTGTTTGGAATTTGTCCGGCAGATGTAGTCAGACCATTGGCTGGGGCTGCTGTGATCAGAAAGTTCCACCAGGCTGGGTGTGTCCAGGGTGGCCCAGTCCCATGGCTGGGAGCTCAGCTGAGGCTGCCAACCAGAACACCTACTTGTAGTCTCCAAAGCAATTGTTCTCCACCAGGGGTGATTTTGCCACCCAGGGGCATTTGTGTCTATTCGCAGCAGGGTGCGTGCACTAGCATCTGGTGGATGGAGGCCAGGGATGCTGCTGACCATCCTGCCGTGCACATCCCAGCTCCCCACCACAAGGATGTGTCCAGCCCAAAACGTCAATAGGGCCAAGGTTGAGAAACCCTGCTCCAAAGCTTGGTGATCTCGGGCGAGTCGGACTTCTTGCCTGGGCACTGGCTTCCCCCTGCAGGGGCTCCCCAGAGAACCAGGCAGAAACTACATCTCCTCCTGTGACGCAGCCTCAGAAGTCACATGGCATCACTTCCATGGACTCTGTTGGTCAAAGTCATCACAAACCTGCCTTGACTCAAGGGGAGGAGAGGGGTATGGATCCCACCTCTCAATGGGAGGAGTGTCAAAGAATCTGTGGTCACTTATTAACCACCATAGAATGTACTGGGGAGCAGCACGAGGGGAAGCAGGCAGAGCCACAGGCCCACTGAGGGCTGTCCTCTGGTCACCAGCTCATTCTGCTGGGTGTTGGCCAAGCTGACGCCAAGTCACTTAGACCCGCTTACAGAAGCAGCTGCTGTAACTGGCTTGGAAGCCCTGTCAAGAACCCCCAAACCCCAAACCCTTCATCAAGCACTACAGGGTTTTCTCTGGGTTTATGGGAAACTGAGATCAGGATGTCTGCATTGGATTCTCCTTCCACTTCTTTTCTCCTCCCCAGTTGAACCCTGTCCACCCCGCCACACACACTCCCAGTTCTCCAACTGGGCACTCACTCATGCCTGTAAGCTCACCTATCTCTGAGCACCTAAGCACTTCATTATTGGCTTGGGCAGAGAAATGTGCCATTAGTGATTTAATCTCCACAAGACATTTCTCCCTAATTGCTAGTCACAGATGATAATTAGCGACTGTTAATTCCTGATAATTAACAAGCTAATTCTTAGAGGTAATGGCCCCAGGGCGATCATCTTAAAAGGCTCAAAGCTGCCGTGCTTCTGGGCCCCAAGCTCCAAGGGATGACACTGCATTTTGGCATCTCTAGCCCAGAAATTAACTGGGGCCCTTCCATTTCTGTTTACAAGGGCAGCAATTGGACAATTGATGACTCTAATCTTTAGTTTTCCTCTCTGGATATATGGGTTTGTTTTTTTTTTAAGAAGCTTTGTCGAGCACAGAACACTATAAAGAAAGTCAAATACACGTAACCTTAAGACCTGGGAATATCCACCATCAACATTTTGGTTTATTTCTTCCTAGTCTATGAATTTGTTTCATAGTTGAGGTCCTGGCAAACATGGGGTTTTACCTCCAGCTTTATTCGCTTAATATTATAGAGTAAACATCTTGTCTGGTGGTAGCAACTTATAAAAAAAAAAGGTCTGCCTCCCCCCCTGAGAAGAATCAACTGGATGCTATAGCCGAGGGAGAGGATTCGTGAGAAGGAGAAACAACCATGGAAAAGCCAAGATCTGATTATGTGGGAACTGGGAATTCATTCCCGACCAGAGTGTCTTCAGGGGACCGCTGTCCCTGCCCCACCCACTGAAGATTTTGGCTGGAAGAATCTGTGTGCAAGCACATAGTCACACAGGAGAAAGGCTGGGAACTAAGATGTGAACTTAGTGGTGGTGTTGCTTTCAGAGTGGGCAAGTGCATGAATTTTCCTCCTCTGCCTTACAATTTTCTGTACAGCACAGAGGAAAAAGCACTGGATCAGCATTCAGAAGATTTCCAGTTCACACTCTTGTCCCTCCACAGAACTGGCCGTACGATCTCAGGTAAATCTCTCCTCTGGACCCTGGTTTTCTTAAATGTGCTTTGAGGGAAACGTTAGTCTTCCTGCCCTGAAAGATGGTTTTGGGAATCAGAAATGCTGGGTTAGAGTTTGCCTCTCAATATGAGAGGATATGCTGGCTGACTCCCCCAAAGGAAACCCAGGAGGGTCAGGAGACCACCTTTATGTAACACTAGGCTATTTCCAAAGACAATCTTCCGAAATACTGTGTCCCATGCATTTCTAGATTTCCCAGTGACCTGCTCTGGATGTGCCTCTTCACCCCAAGTTTCTTGAACCTGTTTATTCCTTCAGCAGGGAGATGATGTAGCCATAGCATAAACTTGGGAATTAGACCTAAATTCAGATCAATCACAGGTCACGGGTGTCAGCCACCTGCGACGTCCTGTAGGCTATGGAACATGTCTGAGCCTCAGTTTCCCCATCCATGAAATGGGGGCATATACAACCTACTACTTACGGGGTTGTTGTCAGGTCCCAATGAGGTACTCTACACAAAGGGCTTTTCCGTACTCAGCTCATGATATTTATTTGTACATAAATACGATTTCAGAACAGAAGCACAAATACAACTGTGTAATGGGTAAGAGGGACCATTTCTCGCTCTGCATGGCATCCCCTGGATTTGTTACACACCCTGGAAGGGGACTTTTCCCTTTGCCCAAGCTCACCCCAGGCTTCGCGGGCTGCTCCTGCAGTGTGGTTGGTGGGTCCACTTCAGCCTCTTCCTTTCTCTCCTGCATGTATAGCTTCAGATCCAATCTCCTCTCCCCCCTCACCTCCCGAGATCTCTCAGATCTGAGTCTTTTTTTGTCCCTCTGCCAAGCTTACTGTTAAAATTGGCCGTTCAGCCCTGATCTGTGCACCCTGCAAGGCAGGTGGGGTGGGGGGGCTGGTTACCCCATTGCTGTGTGATGCTAATTCCTTACAAAACACGCTGCATCCATGCTGCGTTTAATCCCCCAGCAAGTTTGTAGAGTGGCCTGGTGAGAGCTTGGTATTCTTCACGCGGGGAGGGGGTGGGGGGGTGGCAGCAGCATTCGCAAAGTGGGTACCACGGAAACAGACACCATTTTGTGGACACAGAAGTTCGGAAAACACCGCAATGAGCGAAACTGCACACGCTTTTCAGGCCTGTAACATATTAATGTGCAACGTGATTCTTCGAGACCTAGATGCAGTGCTTCCCATGCCTTTTTCCCATCAGAGTCCTTTTTACTAGAATAGTGCTCCATGGAATCCGCTTTGGAAAACACTCGTAAAGGTGGCATGGGAAAGGTCTCGGGAATGGGGCAAGGTGAAGTTCAAAGGCAGGCACCACCACTTGCTAGCTGAGTGTTCTCGGGCAAGTTTCTTAACCTCTCTGATCCTCAGTTTGTTCACCTATAAAGTGGGGATGGTAACAGGGCTATAAGGATTAAAATAGAGAGTCAAGTGCTTAGCAGAATGCCTAACAGTTGAGAACATTCAATATACTTTGGCTTTTATTGTTATTCTCTTCGAGAAAAAAATGGCCCTCCGAAAGGTTACTGTTTCAACACGACACGGCTAGTTAGTGACCGGGTTGTGTCCTGTCGTCCCACCTCTCCCTTCAAGGCTCTTCGCAGCGTACAGAGCTATTGTTCTCATTGGGGATCGAATCCCTTTTTCTCCTCTCCTTCCCTTCTCCCTGCCAACCACCTGTGGGCTTCTAATTCCCTTCCCTCTGGCAGATTCAGGGTTTTGCAAGCCTCAGAAGTGAGGGAAAGTACTGCAAACTGCTATAAAAGTCTTAGTTATCATTCCCTCGTCACTACCCATCCCAGCAGTCCAGGCGGCCACTTCCCTGGGGCTCCTGCAGGCAGCCTACCCCACCCCCCTCCCCTCCCCGGGGGCCCCGGGTTTCTGCCCATGATGATGGAGTCACAGAGCAGAGTAGGTGCTTTATTAGATGTGCGTAACCCAGTCGGGAGCCAGGCCGTCCCACCCCTCCTCCCACCCCACTGCATGCAGAACGACTTGGCTTGTTGGTGGGGCTGGCTGGGGATTTTCTTTTTCCCTCCTTTGTCAAAGCCGGTACGGGAAGGATGGTGCTCTGCGGCCTGGTGGACAGGAGGCCTTTGCCCCCAAGCTCTCACGCACACCCCCAGGAAGCCAGCATGGGGCTCGCTCCGTAGCTGAGTCAACTCTGCTGCGGTCAGCTGATAGGGCAGGGCTGATGCTATGGAACTGGGGTCAGTTCATCCCCCCTTGTTGCGCAGAGCACCCACTGTTCCTCCCCTTCTCCCACAGCAAGCTCAGATTTCACAGACAATCAAGCCTCCTGACCTGAGCGTGGCTTCTGTCCCTTCTCCGAGGACTCAGCCGAGTCTCGGCTGGGATAGGGCCCTGCGGCGGGTGATCCCCACCTCCCCATCACAGGCGCTGGGGCACTTGACTCTTTCCTGACCATTAACATTTCAGAATTCCTGACTTTGTAGGACTGACGGCAAAAGGGCCCATGAGAGATGCTGACGGCCTGGCAACTTTGCAGGCATATGACTTGCTCTGCCGGCCCCCTCCCCTTCTAGAAATGGCTCTGCCTGCCCCCTACAGCCCCCTAGGTGACCCTCTTCTGGGCTCTCATCATATCCTGGCTTTCCCCATCATAGCACTTACTGCTTTGTAGCGTGGTTTCTTGTTTGCTGGCTCAGAGCCCCTCAGACTTCAGCAGATCCGCAGCTCACCTAGATCTTGTTAAAATACAGATTCTGGTTTAGAAAGTTGGAAGGTCCTGGGATTCTGCCTTTCCAACAAGCTCTGGGGTGAGGCCGATGCTGCTGGTCCATGGATCACACTCTGAGGAGCAAAGATCAATCGTTCTCCACTTGGGCCGCACGTTGGAATCGCTGAGAGCACCTGCAGGATACCCCTGCCCCCGTAGGAGGCCAGCTGCCCCAGAATCCCTCAGAGGGACACCCAGGCTGGAGGGATTTTTAGATGCTCCCCGGATGTTTCTAGATTGCGACCAGTGAGCGGAAGCCCTGAGCTGGGCTGTGGGCTCTGTAGAGGCTGGCCTCTGTCTGCCCTACTGTCGGTCTTTCCCTGCGCGAGCCCACACCTGGCCGTGGCAGGTATCGGTAGGGGGCTCACAGCGCCCCCTGCATAGACTCTCGGCCTTGAGCTGGTTCAGAGCTGGCTCCCGCCAATACCACCTGCTGAGCCCGCAAGGTCAGATGGTTTTAGAGGCCCATTGGGTTTGGACTGTGGTGTGGCTTTTTGACTTGGGCTGACCCAGAACTACAACTCATTAGAGTCCGTGAGGAAGACACCTTCCCAAGAGGCCTCTGCCCCTCTGCCTTTTCTTAAGGCCGTGGCTGCTTCCCCCTCTGCATCCTGCTCAGAGTCCTTCTTTTTTTTTTTTAATAGTTTTTTTTTTTTTTTTAAGATTTTATTTATTTGCGAGAGAGAGAATGAGAGACAGAGAGCATGAGAGGGAGGAGGGTCAGAGGGAGAAGCAGACCCCCTGCTGAGCAGGGAGCCCGATGCGGGACTCGATCCCGGGACTCCAGGATCATGACCTGAGCCGAAGGCAGTCGCTTAACCAAGCCACCCAGGCGCCCCTCAGAGTCCTTCTTAACACAGAGAAGTCCACCCCCGCAGAGTTCATGCCTCCATGGGAGATCTCAAGCTGCATTTTAATTGTGTTGGTGGTACCTTTGTTCTTCTAACGGGAACTCTTCGAGGGCAAGGAGAGTATGCTGTTCATCTTGTCTTCCATGTGGGCACCGTGGGTTGCTGCAGATGAATGAATGAATGGTGGTATCCAGCAAGGGGGGCTCCCAGAGAGGAAAGGGGGACCCTTGTAGTAGCCTGTCCAGAAGGCTGTGAATTCCTCAGGGGGAGAGGAAGCACCCCCATAGTGGCCTGGCATCCAGGAGCTGGCCTGTGGGTCTTTCTGCATCTGGTTAGTCAAGCGGGGTTGACTTGAGTTACCTCCTCCGGGCCCTGCATCTTGGCCTCCTCAGGGGCTTACCCTCTCTCCTGCCTCCAGAGCCCACTTCCTTGGCCGCAGGCCGTCCATCGACCTCTGGGAAGATGAGTGGCTGCGGGAGGAAGGCCCTGACCCTGCTGAGCAGCGTCTTTGCTGTCTGTGGCCTGGGTCTCCTGGGCATCGCAGTCAGCACCGACTACTGGCTCTACCTGGAGGAGGGCGTGGTCCTGCCCCAGAACCAGAGCATGGAAATCAAGATGTCCCTGCACTCGGGCCTGTGGCGTGTCTGCTTCCTCGCAGGTAAGGGCACCCCAGGTTGGGACAGCCCTCTCTCAGAGACAGGAGCAGCCCTTGCCCCGCCCCCCCCCCCGGAAAACCTGCCCGATAGCCCCCGTTGGGAAGAGATGCCCCCACTGGGAGGGGGCAGTTCACCAGAGATGGCCCTTGTGAATTCTGGGTGGGGCTCCCTGCAGCAACCAGGGCCCATTCCAAACGTAAGCCCTGAGTCAGAGTGTCCAGGAGCAGGTCCTGTCATCCCTGGGACCTGTGTCCCTCCAACCTGAGAGATAAATGTAGCCACACCTTCCCCACACTTCCCCATACTCTGCCTCCCAGGCTGAATGAGGCTGGCCTCCCACGGGTCTGGAACCGCCCTTGTGTGCCTTAGCCCGTGGAATTATTGATCTCAGTGCCTCCCCACAACACTCCAAAGCAGGACTTATTATTTCCACTTTACAAATAAGCAAATGAAGACCCAGGGAGGCAAAGTAAGTCTCCTTGACTCAACATTACAGGTCCACTCGTTTACAGAATGGGAAAGACTTGGCAGTTTCTCTGTTCCAATTCCGTGAAATGGGAAAGAGAAAACCCAGGTGTACGTCCTTCCAAATTTGCAAGATGGTGCAGGCTTTGATCCCACCTATCTGGGCCTCCCTCCAGTTCTCGAGGACTTCTCTGGAACCCTTGAGTTGCTATTCCAAGCACTCTGTCTTTATCCCTTTATCATAGCCCAGAACCAACCTGCACAAGAAGAGCATCTCCATGCTCTGTGAGACTGACTGGTCGCAAGCCTGAGCTGGCTGGAATCCCCACAGGGTGATCACTGAGCCTTTCTAGATGGGCCCCTGGCACTTTACATGTACACAGGACAGAGGGAGCATGTGGTCCTCCCAGCTTTATAGTAGGGCTTTGGAAAATGAGGGTGGTGATTGGCGCCCAGCAGCATCCAGCATGGAGGACACCTCAAGGCCTGGCCTCCTGGTGACTTTGGAAATGGCATCTGACACTGACCTCACCTCCCACTTTCTGAAACTATGTAGCATCAGTCTCTACTTAAATCTGAAGGAGAATTTGAAGTCACTAGGGTCTGGCTTCCAAAATGATTGAGAAGGCTTTGGGGGTTCTGTTCCGTGACATCCCTGCTGGGGAATCTAAGCCAGCCATGTGCCATCATCAGCTGAGTCTGCCCCAAAGCAACAAGATGGCCACCGGATGTGTCTCTCAACCTCAAGTTTGTAGTGCAGACTTCTTTTCATGTGACTCTTGGTGCCTGGGTCCACATTCACAGTGCTGCTTCTCCAGGAAAGATGTGATGTCAGGAGACACCCCCACCCCTACTGTGGGTCACTAGCCAGGGATGGGACCCCCGAGATTTAGATCCAGCCCAGGCGCAAACACAGTGGGCCAAAGATCCCAGAAGCATTTGGGGATATCATTTGAATGTATGAACTTCACATCCATGTTCAAGAATAACCTGGAAATGCAAATGATTCTTGTCTTCACAGGTGAGGAGCGGGGACGCTGCTTCACCATAGAGTATGTGATGCCCATGAACACTCAGTTGACATCAGAGTCCACAGTCAATGTTCTAAGTAGGTGCCTCAGACTTTCTGACCTGGGTCACTGGCTAGACAGAGCAGAGCAGGGCAGGGGGAAGAGGCAGGGTGACCAGCTTGCTTCTCAAGCACTAATGCCCTTCGAATCAGCTGGTGGGGTTGGCCTCAGCTCACCAGAGCTTTCTCTGCCAATTATTCTTCCAGTGGTGATGACAGCTTGCTGGAGTCTCCCAAGTCTTGTGGCCCAGGCAAGGGAGAGGGCATTCTGCCTCGTGTCTTAGTCTGTGTGGGCTGCCGTAGCAAAATACCACAGACCAGGTAATTTCTGACCCACAGAAATTTATTTCTCTCAGTCATGGAGGCTGGAAGTCCAAGATCAAGGGGCCGGCAGGATCATGTTGTGGTGAGGGCCCTCTCCTGGCTCATAGCTGGTGCCTTACTGCTGTGTTCTCACACAGAGGAAGGGGCAAGGGAGCTCCGTGGGGTCTCTTTTATAAAGGCATCGATCCCACTCATGAGGGCTCCACCCTACGCATCCAAACCACAGCACTCAGGGAACTGATGCAAACTCTCTGGCGCCCAAGAAGATTGACTTCATGGCCTTTGCCTTACCAGGGTCTATTCTGACCCCAGTGTGGGCTTGCAATACAGTTCTGATACAATCACCCCTTAGCCTTAGGCTAAGGACTCAGTACCCCAACCAGACTTCCCTCATTTCCCACACCAGCTGGAAGTTCAGAAGACCCCCAAGGCCACTGGCATTTTTGACCAGCTGGCTACAAGTCAGAGGTTCCTGTGACTCCCTCAGGTTCAAAACATTGCTAGAGCAAGTCCTAGAACTCAGGAAAGCACTATACTTCCTATCACAGTTTTATTATAAAGGGTTCAGATCAAGACCAGCCAGATGAGGAGGCACATAGGGCCAGATCTGGGAGGGCATTGAATGCCGAGCCTCCATGTCTTCTCCCCATGGAATCAGGATGCCTCACCATCCTGACACATGGATGTGTTCACTAACCAGGAAACCCAACCAGGCTTTGGTGCCGAGTATTTATTGGGTTTCATTATGGAGGCGTGTTTGAGTGAGCTGTCCACCACGTGACTGAACACAGTCTCCAGACCCCTCCCCCCTTCCCAGAGTCAGGCCTGGATCACGTGGCTCAAAACCCCAACCATCTAATCACATGGTTGGTCTTTCCAGCCCTGTCCTGAGTCAGCTGATTGGAAGAATCTCAGGGGTAGTCGAGGGGCCCACCATGAATATCAAGGACACTCTTCTCACTTGGGAAATTCCAGGGATTTGGAGGTTCTTGCTTGGGAACCAAGGGCAAAGACAAGATACATTCATTAGGCAGACCATCCCCCAAGTAATTATAAGTTGAAGACAACAGAGGCCAGGAACTGTCTACAGCACCCCTCAGAGATAGATGCCTGTGTCCCTGGAGAGGGTGCATGACCCCAGGAGAGGAAGTGAGGTGAGTGACAAGGCCCTTCCATGGCTGCCATACTGGCTGCCCAGGAGGGAGCAGTTTGTGCTGGAAGAAAAGACAGAAGCATGTTGGCAGCGTCGGCCCTCCCAACCCTGCCTCAGAGACGCAAGCCCTGCCAGCACTGGGAGATCCCTGGGCCGCCCAAGGAGGGGAGGGAGCCCAGAGAGCTCATGCCGGCCAGGGGGCTTGGGGCACCAGTTGGCAGACACTGCCAGGAACACCTGGGAGGGGAGGTAAGTAGGTGAGGCCACGGGAGGCTGACGGTGTCCTCTTGTCCCCTCAATTAGAAATGATTCGCTCAGCCACACCGTTCCCCCTGGTCAGCCTCTTCTTCATGTTCATTGGGTTTATCCTGAGCAACATCGGACACATCCGTCCCCACAGGACAATACTGGCCTTTGTCTCTGGCATCTTTTTTATTCTCTCAGGTAAGTTGCACTGTTTTCTTTCACACACTCTCGACTCTCGACATTTGACTCCTCCACGGCTCTGCTCTGGGAAGTGTGGTCACAGCTGTGGGTCAGCCCCTGGCATGGGAGCAGCTGAGTCTGTGCCCCAGGTAGAACCGAGTTGGAGTGAGGGAGGCCTCTGATGACCTCGAGCCCATCCATGACCCCCAGAGGAGGAAAGACCTGATAGGCTCACCTGGGGTAGAGCTGGGATTAGAACCCGGGGCTCTCTCCTCCCTCCCCATTGTCACCACCTCTGACTTCTTGATTCTACCAATAATGAGCATTCTTATTTTTGAAGGGGCTATTTCCTCCTGATTTTGCATGAAAGGTAAGTACAATCTACCTTTGGAATCATGGCCCCTTCACTCCTAGCCCTCAGCTATCGTCAGGAGACTCCTACTGTCCCCTTGACTTTCCAGTCACACCCATACCCAGGTCCCTTAAACATGAATCTGTCTTCCTGGAGAGACACCAGGTTGAGTTTCACTCATTCATTCATTCATTCATTCATGAATTATATCTACCAGGCCTTATTCTGGGTGCTGGCATCACTGCCCACAAAAACGTCAGCAGAATGGGAGATATAAACAAATAGATTTACTAATATGAACATAGCAGGACAAGCAAGGACTCCTATGGGGGCCAAGAGCAGTGACTGAAATTCAGACCAACGGTTGGTCAGATAAGACTACCAGAAGGGGAGCTGAAGGATGAATTAGGTAAAGGAGTAAGGTTGAGAGTGGGGATGGAAAGGGAGCCTGGAGGAAAGAGAGAGGATAAAGCATTGGGGAGTTCATGGTGCTTTATGGCAGGAGTGTAAAGTGGAATGTGGCGGGAGGGGAGACGGGAAGGCATCTGAGGATTTGGGACATTGTGAGAAACCTCAGAAGGATTTTGAGCTAAGGGATGACGATATGATCATATTTGGGGATCTTAAAATGACCACTCCGGGGAATGGAGGGAAGGATGGAAGCAACACAGGGGCAGGGAGAGCAGGTGAGGGGCTATTTCAGTAGCACAGGAGAGAGGTGATGGTGGCCCACATGAAAGGGATGATAGCAGAGAAGAGAGAAATGAGAGGATTCAGGTGACATTGGGAGATAAACTCAACAGGACAAGGACTAGGCTTTAAGGAAAGAGTCAAGGATGGTGCCAAATTCTTGTTTAGGCAGTGGGTGAATGACGCATCCATGGTTGAGCTAGAGACCACAGGAGAAGAAGCAAATTTGGGCCAAGTTCATGAGTTTAGTGTGGGAAATGCTGAGTTTGAGGTGTCCATGTAACATCTGGGAGGAGGTGTCCCAAAGACTGCTAAAGGTCAGAGGCTTGTGGAAGGGGCCTGGACCCAAAATAGAGATTAAGAGCTAACCTCTTAGAGAGTAGGAGAGGGAACCATGGGTAGAGATGAGGTTACTCACGGGGAGTGCACAGAGTGAGAAGGCAAGAGAATGTGGGAAATAAAGATAGGTTCTTTCTCCCCTTTAAGGTGACCTATACATTTTCAGGAGGACCTTTGCTTTTAGAGATAATACTTCAGACAGAAGAGTGACCCTCAGAGCATGTATTTTAGGTGCCCTGGAGCCCTGGACACATTGACAAGGGAGGGCCTAGGGAGGAGATGCTCAGATGGAAGATGGGTAGGTGGATGGCTTGGATAATGGATGGAAGGAAGGAAGGGACAAAGGGGAGGGGAGGGGAGGGCAGTAAGAATAGCTCTTGGGCACCAGGTATTCTGATTGCCACCTGATTCCCAAGCCAGTTTAGATTCCTTTTCTCAACATTTTCTTATCAGTATAGCTCTCTTCCTCCCTCCCTCCCTCCCGCCTTCCTTCTTTCCTTCTTTCTTCCCTCCCTTCCTTCCTTCCTCTCTTCCTTCCTTCCCTCCTTCCCTTCCTTCTTTCTTCTTTCCTTCCTTCTTTCCTTCTTTCTCCTTCCATCCTTTCTTCCATTCATCTGTCCATCTTTTTTTCAACTGACACACCACTCTTCCATCCACCCTTCCATCCATCAATCCAACAAATATTTATTGGGCACCTGCGATGTCCTTGGCCTGCCTTCTGCATGGTGATATTTCCACCTAGTCTAAGAGGTACAGACTCAGGGGTTAAACTTTTCCTTTATCTTTCTAACTTGACAAGAGTCAAGGCCATAGAGTAGCTTCGAGGCACCTGAGGTTTTTCCAGCAGCAGGCAACAGGATCAGAAATCTCAGAATGAACGGGGCCATGCGAAGTTGTTTTAATGATAACAACAGAGAAGATTCCCTTGGGCCAGCAATGATGGCAGCATGAATTAAGTGCCAAGGAAGGCTCGAATCACACCTCTTTTCCTCTAATGTTCCTCCTTCAAGATGCCCTAGTTTAATCATGTGAGTGGAATTAAGCCTGAACAGCTCAAAACAGAGTAATTAATTATGTCCTAATTCAATGACAGTAACTAACCAAGGGACCGGTGCCTGAGGCAGTCACTTGCACAAGAGAGCAGGAGTTTGGGCCCCAATGGCCTCTTGAGTTATCGCTTTCCAGAATCTGGACAAACTCATTTTACCCCTCCTACCATAGGATTTCAGTATGCCTCCCCCATGGTCAGTGGCGCTGTGAAGACCGTGGGCCACTTAGTCTCCACAAGGATGTTAAGGAGATAGGGATCAGAGGTCCTGGCTGCCTCTGCCAAGGGAGCCTGTCTTATTCTTCAGTTTACCAAAGGCCACTTGCTAGCTCAGTGGTTCACACCCTTAGTTGACCTTAGCATCAGCTGGGGAGCTTTTAAGACAACCCAGTGCCAGGGCCCCTGCCCAGGCCAAGTGACCCAGAAAGCCTGGGGACAGGGCTCAGGCAAGTATGTCTGACAGGTGATCCTCATGGGTGGGCAGGTGGGGTGACAGCCATGGGGCTTCCGCGGCTCAGAAGGTGGCTGGACAGGGAGCTTTCTTCCCTGCAACTATCTGCTTTCTAGAAGGTAATGGTCTAAACAAGGTCTTTAGGAGGAAAGCTCCTGCTCTCCCTCAAGCCCCAAATGAGGCTTTCTTCCTGAACCCCAAGGGGAGGTGGGTGCTCCATCAGCAAAGGCCCTGGGGCCTCTTCACTAAGCAGCCCCTTGCCTTGACGCAGGCCTCTCTCTGGTGGTGGGCCTCGTGCTCTACATCTCCGGCATCAACGATGAGATGCTCAACAGGACCAAGGACACAGAGACCTATTTCAACTATAAGTACGGGTGGTCCTTCGCCTTCGCTGCCATCTCGTTCCTTTTGACGGAGGTAAACCTCCCCCGACAGGCAGGGGGCCCCGGCCCCACCCTCTGTGCTGCCCTTCTTCCTCCCCAGAACGTGTCACTCTCCCACCTTCCCCGGGCCCGCTTGTCCAGGACATCCCCGCTCTGTCCCAGGGCTTCAGCTGCTCCAGTGGCCGCATCCTGTGCAGACCCCAGCCCCCAGCTGGGGAGCCAGACCAGGGCCCCAGCAGTGAGCGCCCCTCTGCTTTCTCCTCCCTGTAGAGCGCGGGGGTGATGTCCGTGTACCTGTTCATGAAGCGGTACACCGCCGAGGACTTGTACAGGCCCCACCCCGGCTTCTACCGGCCTCGCCTGAGCAACTGCTCGGATTACTCAGGCCAGTTCCTACACCCGGACGCCTGGGTCCGGGGCCGCAGCCCCTCCGACATCTCCAGTGACGCCTCCCTGCAGATGAACAGCAACTACCCAGCGTTGCTCAAGTGCCCCGACTATGACCAGATGTCATCTTCCCCCTGCTGAGCCTCACCACCTTCCTCCCTGGACTGTGGACAGCCAGATAGCCCTTCCCGTGCTCCCCTGATGGCCTGTGAGCCCCAGGCCCTTGGTTGCCAGGCCCAGGCTGTCCTCGCGCTTCGCTGTTGTCACTTGACCCACGTTGTCTCCACAGCTTCCCCCAGAGTAGCTCTAACTGCCCCAGGGTGGGTGTCGGGGAGTCTGGAGCCAGCGGGCAAGCTGATTGGCTGAGAGCATGGGTGTGGCCCCGCCTCTTGAGTGCCAATCACTGGCTGTTCCTGCTGTGTATTTGTCCCTACACACCCAACTTCATGGCCCCAGGCCGAGTTCCTTACACAGACCCAACTGGGGGCCTACCAACTAGCCTGGCCCTCCTGCTCATGATCTGGGCCATCAGGCCAAAAAGGTGACTCTCCTATGGAGGTCTGGCTGGTTCAGCATTGCCAAGCAGTGTTCCTTGTGAAATCCTTTATCCTTGTTGGTTACCCACACCAGTCCCTACAGCACACCTTCCTGGGCTCTCCCCTCCCTCCCCTCTGCCCCATAAGCTGTGAATCTTCCCTCCTCTCCTCCCACCAGGACTCAGCTGCCCGGGCCTTGGTCCCTAAGGGGTCCAGAGTGGGTCTGAGACCACACTGATGAAGTCACAAAGAGGTGTTAATGGCTGATGATGTCTTAATATGTATGGCCCCTATAACATATTCAACAGGGGTCTTTAATGCCTTAACCCAAGAAGTGACTCTCACAAGGAGAATTTCAGATTTTGGCTGGCCCGAGTTAGTATTATCAGGCACTGTTTCAGGCCCGGGGGATACTATGCCTGCTCACATGGGCAGTATTTCCTGTCCAAGGCCCTAAAATCTAACCATGTAGATACACGTCTATGCCACCTAAGTAGAAGGCAGCTTTCAAAGAGGCTGCCTGGGTGTGGAGCTGGATTTGCCAACACTTGGTGCATTTTGAGTCAAAACAAGCCAGCCTTAGAATAATCTGGATGCCCGTGAGTATATGGGGGTTGTCATTTAATCCTAATACAGGGCAGTATCTGCTTCCTGGACTGGGGACATATGCAGGCAGCCAGATGCTTCCAGAAGATGAGGCAGGGTGATGCCCATTTTCCTAGTAGCAAACCTGAGCTGGGAGGTACCAAGCACCTTCCATGAAGTCCACAGGATCGGTGGAAGGGCCACTGCTGGACGTGACCCCCCCAGTTCTCCAGGCAAGCTCTCAGTGTATGCATTTCCGGTTATGAGATTGTGAGTAGCAAAACAAGGCCGGGCTCTCCGCTGTGTGTTTCTGCCATGCCAGCTTTTCTCTCTTGCTCTCGCTCTCTAAGATAGCGTTAGGTTCCATGGTCACAGAACCACCACGGGCAACACTTGGGCTCTGGAAAGCTCTACAGAAGACCACACATCCACGTGTACGGACTTGGATGAGACAGTCTCCTAGTTTGCTAGAGCTGCCATAACAAAATGCTCTAACAAGAGACATTTCTTTCCTCACGGTTCCGGAGACCAGAAGTCAGAGATCAAGATGGCCGCCGATTGGCTTTCTTCCGAGGCCTCTCCTTGGCTTGCAGATGGCGTGTCCTCACAGGGTCTTTTCCGTGCTTGTGTGCATGCCCTGGGGTCCACGTTCCCTCTCACCAGGAAACCAGTCAGAGCAGATTAGAGCCCATCCTCAGAGCCTCATTCATCCCTGTTTAAAGGCCCTGTCACATTCTGAGGTTCTGCAGGTGAGGGCCTCAACATAGGACTTTGGGAGGGAGGTGCACGCAGTTCAGCAGGTACAGGTGGGTCACTTCATAGCTGGGTTATTCCACGTGCTTCACAGCACAGTAGAGGGGAAGATGAGAGAAGCCGATTGTGGTCCCAGTTTAGCCATCACCTGAAAGCATGGATCCTTGGGCAACCCCATCTGCTCTGAGGGGCTTGGCCCAAATTATCCCCAAGCCACTCCCTCCCACACACCCGCCCCCAACTCTAGTGATTCAGCCTTGTGTACAAAACTCCAGGTTGTCATCAAATGTGACTTTTCAATCCTTGCCTCGAAACTGATAGCGACCATAAACCCAACCCAACGTCCCAGGCCATTGGCACCTTAAAACGACTGCCGTACTCTGGTTACTCTTCACAGAATAAAACGGAAACCACGTTCTCCTCCATAGCAAAGGAATCGGTTAGTGTACGTGCAGACTCACTAGGCGGCATTTCCAAACTGGACGGTTGTTTAGATGTGCTTTTCTCCTGTTTTGGTCAATGTAATTACCCTCCCAAAATGCACTTTTCTGTCCCTTTAGCTCCCTTTCTCTGTCACTATGCCAGGCTTGTGTGTGTGTACAAGGAAAAAATAGAACCCACTCCTAAACATGAGCTGATTGTTGACTGTGACATCATTAGGATGAGCCTTTATTGGCCTGGAGGCTGGGCTGCTAAGTCAAGCACCTCGTGCCTTGGGAGGGTGCAGTTTATGCTTAAGTCATTATCTTCCCTCATGAGAGACAGGGGATAGATCAATCGTTGCACAACTGTTACAGTTCCCTTTCCGTCTATCCATTAATCTCAGAACTGGGGGCCTATTTGCAGCCTCTCTCCACAATCAAATGTTTTAATCAAATATTAAAGTGCATAAACTCAGAAAATATAATTAGGGTCCTTTCCCAATGCACTTGATGATCCTTCGTTTCTTCAAGCACTTGAAGAAAACACCTTGAGATTTTTTTTTCTCACCTTCAAAAACTTGGAGAGGGAGGGAGGGTAATAAACTGAAATCTGATAAATACTGGACTAGAAAAGCACTCAGGGTTACCAGTGGTTGGACAAGAATAATTCCGAAACTGCTGGTTCCCTCCCACGTGGAACTCACCAGCCTCCTCCTTGCCCCAGGGGGGACTCAATGACACCCCCTGCCCCACCAGATGGCTTTCAAAGGTCTGTTTTCAGGGCTGTGGACTGAGTTGATGGGGGCATTGGGGACAAATCCATAAGAGCCACCAGCTTCTCAGTGATGGGTCAGGGGAGCCCCTCCTTAACATTTGGGTAATTCTCCTTTCTCCCTGAATAAAAGTGGTGTATTAGGGTTCTCCAGAGATATACAGTGGGATGTACATAGGGACATTTATTTCAAAGAATTGGCTCCCATGGTGGTGGAGGCTTAGCAAATCCAAAATCAGATGGAGGAGACCAGCAGGCTGCAGACTCAAGGGAAAGTTGCAGTTTGAGTCTGAAGGCCCGCCTGCTGGTGTATTTCCTTCTTGCTCGGGGTAGGTCAGTCTTTGTTCTATTTAGGCCTTCAACCGATTGAACGAGGCTCAGCACGTTATAAAGAGTAATCTGCATTACTCAGAGTCCACTGATTTAAATGTCAATCTCATCCAAAGCACACCTTCACAGAAACTGCCAGAATAATATGTGGGCACCATGGCCCAGCCAAGCTGACACAGTAAATTAAACATCACAAGTGGATGAAGGGCAGAGGAGAGCGGGAGAAATGGCATTCCATCTTAAGAATTGCAGGATAGGTTGGGGGCGTGGGGGGAGTCAGCCCAGCCAGGCCCCGCCGTGCACAGCCAGGCCCCGGGCTCTGCTCCTTTGCAGACTGCCCCTCCAACTGAGCCCATCTTCCTGATGAGTGCATGGAGTTTGTTTGTGCTCTCCCCAGTCTTGACTGGTATCCCACACTCAGGCAGTACATGCTCACATGCGAATACAACCCATGAGAGGTTTATTAACCTCTGGAACACAAACGCTTCACTTGGTGAGTGGATACAGGTAAAAGACTGGATTCCACTGAATGTGCCAGACATGCCAGGACCCACCGTGCACTGCAAGTGTGAGCTCGGCCCTGACAGCAAGGCTCGGTGGCTGCCATGTGCAGAGCAGACACTTCCCACAGGGGTGGAGGGTGGTGAGCCAGAGCTGGGCCATAGCCCCTCAGGACCCAGGATGGGCACTGGGGGCCTCGGGCCCTTCCTCTTGGCAGAACTATGGTCTCTGGATTCCCACCTACAACTGCACTGGGATCCTAGACCTCTGCTCTGTGACCTTGGACAGGTCACACTCTCCCAGGACCTGCCTTGGCTTTCTCGTGTGTACTAAAGCTTAATCTCCCCGTCCACTTCTGAGCCAAAGTTTTCTGCCTAGGAAGACTGTCCTTGAGTATTTGTACACAGTGAGCCCCTCTGCTCTGCTGGTCCCAGGGAGGCAGTGGGCCTGAGCTCCCTGCTGGGCACTGCTCCACCTTCTGTGGGTGGTCAGCAGCCTCGGGACCTACTTTTTTCATTCATATAACGAGGGGGTTGGAAAAAATCATCTTCAGGCTCTGTCTCCAGCTCAAAAGATTCTAAGTTTTATAGGCAAAACCCAGCCGAGCTCAAATGATGGACCCCCAGCTTCTGCCCCCTGCCAGGGGCACCCAGATGACACCCAAAGAATGCAGAATTTATATAAGAGAGATGTTTGGGGGCCCCAAAGAAGAACAAGATTGTGTATAATGGAGCGCACATGGCAGGCCCCAGAGTAGCAGGAGGAGGAGGGGACGGAGGTCTCGAAGACAGAACTCAGCTGCCCCCTTCCTTTCTCTCAGCCAGAGGGAGAGAGATTGGATTCTCTCAATCCAACATCTGCTTCCCTGGACAGCACTGTGGCAGGTGAGGCCCTGTTGAGCCAACTCTAGAGGTTCAAGAGAAGGTCAAGGTCAAGAGGCACCACTTTCATGCAAAAGGAAAGGCAAGAAAGACCCTTCCCTGCTGAAAGGTGTCCGAAATGTGACTGTGTCTGTCAGGATATGAAAGTTTCCAGGTGGGAGTTGGGTGAGGGGAGGGAACTGACAGTTGCCTGGAAAAGCTCGTCCTAGAAATGGTGCCAGGAACTCAGCCGTGGCCTTGATTGGCAGACGAGGTGGTGACTGGTTACCCCAGTGGGCTGAGGGTTCAGGGATAAGACATGTAGCTTCCTTTGCTGAGTCCCAAGCCAGCCTTCCAAGGGCCAGAGGAAGGATCTCAGTCCAGTGGCATATTTCAGGCCTCAGTTTCTCCACCCACAAGATGGACAGCCTCCTCAGCCTCTCTTCCCTGGGAAGGAGTGAGCCTGAGTGAGAACTTAGATGGGAATCCTGGTGGTGCCCAGCAAAGCAGATGTGCTGGCTCGGGGCTGAGCACTGGTTCAGAGTCACCATCTCTATGCCCCTGGCTGAGCTGACTTGCCGTGCCCCCCTCCAATCCCTCATCCTGTGCTTAGCCTAGAAAGGGCTTTCTTCCCACCCCTTTTGCTCTCTCCTCACCAGCAAGAAGCAGTTTTGGGAGCATATCTGATATTCCCCATTGCTCACTGACTTTGGCCTTGAGATCCCCCCTTTTCAAAGTTCGTGGAGATTGGATTCTGGCTTATGCAGCACCAACAAATAGGACATTCCAACAGCAAGTAACAATTTGATTCAAACTGCTCTAAACAATAGAAGTATTTTTTTATTTTCACATCAGGAAGGCCAAGAGTAGGTGTGGGTTCAAGGACTGGCTAATTCAGAGGCTCAATGATGCCATCAAGTACCCAAATTCTTTTCATCTCTTGGTTGTGCTGTCCTTGGAGTTGACTTTATCCTCAGGTTGGTATCAAGATGGTGGCAGCAATCCCAAGGGTCATATCAAGATGCAACAACATCAGAAGGAAGAGAAGGACTATCTCTTCTGTGGCTTTCTTAGGAACAAAGACCCCTAAGTCTCCACCTCTGGGGTCATGTGCCCATTCCTAAACCACCATCTGGCAAGGGGAAGGGGTGACCACATGCTCCAGTCATGACAAATCACCCCAAACCTCAGTAGCTTAATCACAATCACATCATTACTATTTCTGACGGTTGGGGGGTTGAGTGGGCTCAGCAAGATGGTTCTCACTCAGGATCTCCCAGCGGTCAGAGTCTGTGACTATCATCTCCAAGGCTTCTTTGCTCACTTGTCTGGCAATTATGTCCACTTGGGACCTCAGCCAGGGCTGAGTACAGTCTCTTCACAAGGACTGGTCTTCCTCAGAGCAGGATAGCTGGGTGCTAAGAGTGAACATCCCAAGACACAGGTAGTCTTGCCTTTCTTTGAAGTAGCCTCAGATGTCACCTGGTGTCCCTTCCATCATAATCAGCAGACCACCCTGATGTAAGGGCAAGGAACATAGATCTTGCCAATCTGAGATGTGAGGAGTGTCAAAGTCCCATTGTGAAGAGAGGGACCTGTTGGGGCAACCATCTTTGGAAAACACAATCTGCTGTACCAGTTGTTCTCCCAGTACAGAGATTCTGATTTTGTTCTGAGCTGGGCACTGTTTCTCTAACAGTTTCCAGGTGATGTCAAGACTGTGCCATGCTCTAGGCTCTCAGGACTGACTTCCAGGCACATGAACTTGTTAAAACTCCCTAGGCAGTTCTAGTGTGAAAGCAGCGTTGATAAGCACTGGGTTGGATCTACCAGGATTTGCCCTTCTCCTGAGTCGGGTTGGGGAGAACTGCTTCCCAAACAAAATATAGAAAAAGAAGGGGAAATGGTCCTGGGTGGGCACCCAAGGATGCTAAGGGCCCAGGCATCCTCCTTGCTCCCTCCCAACCTGCAGAGGCCCTGCCTCTTTAGACAAGGCTGTGCCGTGGGCAAGATGTCAAGTCCGTGGGCTCATGTCCAGCCTCTCTGCCCCTGCGCCCTTTCTTTGTTGAGCTGGTATTCAGTGGGATGCAGGAAGGGCCTGCCCTTGAGAAAGAAGACAGCAGCACTCTGCATTCTGGAGCCAGTGTGCTCTCTGCCCCACTCTCAGGGCCAAAGGATGGACTTCTGGCCCTGAGTAGGCCTGATAGATGCTCAGAAACGGATGGATGCCCTTATGGTCTCAGGGCTCTGACGCTAAGTTTAAACCAATCTTCATCACTGGCCTTTGAATAAATCATAAAAAGGACAAGGCCTGAGGGCTTTGGAGGTTTCTGATCAAGCAATGAAGAGACCATGTATCACAGTCTTCTCAGCAGAGTGGACATGGGTCCATTTTTATATTAAATCTGCCCACACCTGCACATCCACCTCCTACCCCATATCAAATACAATGGAATCCATGTGAAAATACCACAGAGTCTATTTTTAAAAAGACAACAACTATGTATTTAAAATGTAAAGTCCTCCTCAGATGATTTTTCTTAACAAAATGACAAAGAAACTAAACTAAACAAAGCCCACAAGAGGCTCCAGGTGGGTACCACATATTAAATCCAAAGCTGTTCTCGGTGCCCTAAATGATCCAGGCTGGATGGTGTCCCACAGGGTCCCTCACAGGTTTGGGGAAAGTGGATTCACCATCTTGAATTAAGACACAGTTTCTTGTGAATATCGGTCTAAGATACTATGACTTCAGCCAAGGGTCACCAGACATCATCATCAACAGTGAAGCATCTGGAGTGCCTGGCACATCATCGGTGTCTTTGAGAGCATTCATTTAGCCCTCTCGATCCTGTACGTAGAAGAACACCGGGACTTATAGAGGGTTAGGGGCTGGCTCACAACCACACAGATGGTAATATTTGCAATGCTCTGCAAGTCCTCTTTCAAATGGTTGGTGTCTGCATTTCTTAATGCCCAGGATGGCCGAAGCACCCACTTCCATAATCAGAGAAAAGTCCACCTTCCCAAAGATTGATGAGAAGGAAAGGTCTCAATAAGTGGGAAAGAATGGTGAGGTGTCATTCCCCTGAAAGCTCTCTGTTTGTTAATCCCATCTCTACTCATGATGCCCACCTGTGCAGGAAAAACTCAGTGCTTCTTCCTTTACCCTCACACCACTGACGACACCAGATGTGTGTGGGTTTCCCTACACCAGGCAATTTTTCCTCACACCAAGCTGGGTGTCCTACAATTCAGTTCAACTCTAACATTAACCAGAGTTAGCACAGACCCCACCGGTTAAGGGCTTAGTCCCATGAGACTGCCGCCCACTTCCGGTGCCAACCACAAGAAGATCCCCAGGTTACCCGCAGCTTCTGTCCAACTTGGCTACAAATCAGAGGTTCTTATGACTTCCCTCCTTGGATCCAATCACTTGCTAGAGCAGCTCCCAGAAGTCAGGGAAACACATTTACCAGTTTATTATTTAATAAAGGTTATGATAAGGATACAGATGAGCAGCCAGATGAAGAGGTACATGGGGCGAGGTCTGAAAGTGTCCTGAATGCAGGAGCTTCTATTCCCGTGGAATTGGAGTATGACACCCTCTGGGCATGTGAGTGTGTTCACCAACCCTGATGCTCTCCAAATCTCTTACTTACTTAGAGATTTTTATGTGGTCTTCATCACGTAGGCATGATCAATCATCAGCCCAATTCCCAGCCTCTCTCCCCTTCCTACAGGATGGGGGGGTGAGGCTGAGAGTTCCAGGCTTCTAATCATGCCTTGGTCTTTCTGGTGACCAGCCCTCATCCCGAAACTATAAAGGAGCCCACCCAGAATTGCCTCATGAGCACAAAGGACTCTCTTATCACCACTGAAATTCCAAGGGATTTAGGAGCTCTGTGCCAAGAAGCAGAGCAGAGACCAACACGTGTATTTTCTATTATTTCACACAACTGATGTTGGAAATGGATGCACAGCTCCAGATTTTGCTGCGTGCTGGCCCCTCACTGCACTCTCCCTGCTTGCCAGCTCCTGGAGGAAGGCTCACAGCGCATGCTTGGTCTGACTCGTGAGAGCATGACCAGGGTCATCTGGCACACCCAACGACCTGATCCACACAGTGCTGGGGAGTCAGGCTCAGATCCTGGGCATGAGCTCTGGGCCTCCGGGTCCCATTTCCCGGGCTGAATCCCAGGATGCTGTGAAGTATATAGCCAGTGTAAGGGCATGGGAGGGGAGACCTCGACAGTCTGAAGCCCACCAGCTGGAGAGGAGGAGGGAATATTTCCATTTGCTCAACAAAATGTTTCCTGAAACACCATATGTGTGAGCTCCTATGCTGCTGGCTGTGTGAGGTGCAAAGAAAAAAGTGTGGCACAAATGAATTTTACCTCAACACACTTAAATGTGACAAATGTCGCCTTATTTTTCTCAATCAAATTAAGTCTGACTTTGATCCACCACTTAACTAGATGGCGAGAAATTCAATGTCCCCAAGGGTTGCCCAGGAATCCAATGGGGAGGCCATGACAGAGGCTATCAGGTGGCTGGAAACCCAAAGCCCAGCCCAGGGTAGGTGCTAGGGTCCTTCCAGAGGCAGGACATCCACCCCTGGTGTCCAGTGTCCTCAGAAACACCACTCCACCACCCGTCTTGGGCCATCTGAGGGACTCTGGTCTCAATCACTCTAGGAGCCCACTTGTTACACTTCCTAGCTCATTTCCTTCCCAGGATGGGGAACACCCTCAGGATTAGTGTTCTCCCTGACCTCTTCCAAGGACTTCCTTCCAACCTGTCCCCTTGGAAAGATACTCCATATTCTCCCTCAGTGGGTCCTTAGAAACAGTGGTGGATTCTCTTATCTGGACTGGGGGAGAAAAAAAGAGATGAGGAGATGATCAAAGCATTCTTAATAATTTACCCTGTTAGCCTACTAATAACTAAATTAGTGCTAATATGTTATTTCGGCTATTGTTACCATTTATTTAGTAACTACTATATGCCAGCTGCTATCCTAGGCAGTTTATCCTACATGATTTCATTTTATGTATTTATTCCAAACCCTAGAGCAGAGTTGAGTTAATCATACTCTCCGGTTCATGGTGCACGGCCATCACTGGCCCACAAAGGCTTGGCTCTTGGTTTTCCTCTCATGCATGCACATTTTCCTTTCTTTTCCCACCCCAGGAGCAACCACTCAAATGTGTTTCATATTGTATCTTTTTGTTTATATGTGCTCCTTAGATGTGTATTGTTGATTTTTGCGTGTAATTTTAACTTGAATAAATGGTTCTGCATTACTTATGTCATTCATTTCTCAATTTTTAATTAACACTGCTTTTATGATGCTTCTGTTATTCTCCACGAACATGTAGTCCATTGCTTCTCATCACTGCCTTTTGCCTAAATCCCAGTGACCATCCCGGTGACAGATACCAGGAAAATGGGATTAAGAGACCAGAGTCGAGAGCTCATCATCCAGATCTGACCCCAATTCCTCCAGTCTTCACTTGGGTCAGGTTGCCTCCAACTTCCCACCACTCAAACAGCATGCTAAAATACAGCCATCAGTCTCTACTTACAGACCCCTGTGACCATTTCCTTGGAAAACCAAGGAGTGGAATGTATGCATCACAGAATATGTGTGCCCTTAATTTGACCAAACACTGCCTACTTGCTTTTCAGAATGGAGGCTACAGTTTATAGTCCCACAACACGAATGCCCCTATATCCCCATCTCCCTAAAACAGCCCAGAATTCCTCAACCTCAGCACCATTGACATTTTGGCCTGGATAATATTTGTTGTGGGGGCTGTTCTGTGCATTTTAAGATATTTAACGCCATTCCTGGCCTCTACCCACTAGACACCAGCAGCACCCTCATCTTCCATTGAGGCAACCAAAAACATCTCCAGATATTGTTCTCTGCAAGGGTTCGGGAGGGTGTTCCTAGTTAAGAACCACTTAGGTTGATCTAGCTTTCTCTTTTTTGTCAGTCCAATGGGCTCCACGGACCACTCCATGAGGAGAACATTATAATACCTATCTTAGAGCAGAGGAAATTCAAAGAAGGTAAGTGATTTGCCTGCAGTCACACATCCAAGAAGGGGACTCTCCAAGCCTTCCAAGAGCTCACAGTTTAGCATGGAAGACACATAATCCAATCAGAAATCTTGTGTTGATGGATGGGCCAACCACATGATTTGGGAACCTGAAGGAAGGGGGGTTCATTCTGCCAAGGATAGCAGGGAGGGGAGAGAAGAGACAGCAGGAAGTGGAGGTGTCCTCGAGCTGGTCCCCAAAGGATAAGAACTGGAGGCTGGATTTGTCTGACATCAAACCTGAGGTACCCACCACTTTGCGAAGAGGCCCCCTTCTGCAGGTGAGAATATATGTTCATCTTAGACAGTTCAAGGAAACACAGACAAATGAGAGCAGGCGCATATCCTCACCATCCAAACAAATCCACTATTTTAAAAACATTGCTGACTATGAAAACTGTCAACCTTATTCAAAAGTAGAAAACCTAGTACAGGGAGGTCTCCTGCACCCATGACCCAATTTCAACCAGGATGAACACATATGCAAGCCCTGATGGTTTAGAAGCAACCCCAAACATCCCATCATTTCTTCTGTAAATATTTCACCATTATCTGCAAAAACTAGGATTCTTTTAAAATCATAATGCTAATAATAACACCCTTCAAGAATTCCTTAAGTTTGTCATCTGAAATTAGGAGGCACAAAGTCAGTGGCCATTGAGAGTCATGGTCCAGATCCATTATTTCATTGGTGGTTGCAAAGTGTTGGTGTCCTAATGTCCCTCTTTCTTCACTGATGAGTTGGAATATAGCTCCAGAGAAATTCCCCCTCATCTGCTGTCTGGTCTCTGTACCCTGGTGATCACTCTGCTCTGTAGCTGCATGTGCCCTGTTCAATGGATGTGCCCAGTCTAGAATGGATGCACATTTGGGTTGATTCAGCCAAAAACATCCACTAGTGGTAGCATTTTGCCAGCCCTCACTCAGAGGCCACTCTTTGATGTCCTCTTCATGTTCAACACAAATCTCCAAGTTGTGAATATTAGTGCAATGATTTTTTTTCTGGCCCCTGGGCTTTTCTCCGCTCCAAGGCCATTAACCACCAAGAGTTCTCCTCTAAGAAGGCTGCCCTGGGGCGCCTGGGTGGCTCAATCAGGTAAGCATCTACCTTCGGCTCAGGTCATGATCTCGGGGTCCTGGGATCAAGCCCCACATGGGGTTCCCTGCTCAGCAGGGAGTCTGCTTCTCGCTCTCCCTCTGACGCTCCCTCCTGCTCATGCTCTCTCTCTCAAATGAATACATTTTTAAAAAATTTTAAGAAGTCTGCCCTGATTAAAAGGCCACTTCCTTGTCAGCTTTCTGAGAGGCCCAGGGCAAGGCTGGAAGGCCATTCCCAGGGAGGCTGGGTGGTTCACCTGTCACAGGGGTACATTGCCAGGAGCTCCTGCCCCCACGTGGAGAGGGGACTTTCCTGGAGGCCTCTCCAGCTATGAGTCATCAGCTCCTAAGCCCTAAACCCAACGGGAAAAATGCAAATGGATTCTGGAGAATAGGGAGCTAAAGCCACCTCTGTGTGGGAGAGGATGTTATAATATTAGGCTGTCGCCAAATTAACGTAATTAAACAAATGCACAAAAATAGCAGCCATAATTATTCCTATACGGTAGCTCAATCTAGAGCTTTCCGTGCATTTCTGGGCCCCCCTAAACACAGGGCTGTCGCTATTCCTGCTCCTCTGGTTCTTCCTCCTTCCCTCTCTCCAAGATGTTGCAGAGGAAAGAGGCCCCCCACAAGCTTCCAGAACCTCTTTGTTTCCTTAGGAAAGAAGAAAGGGTGGGAATAAGATTTCCTCAGCACCTGTTCTGTGCCCTTTACACATGAAACTCCACTTAATCCTCAGAACAATCTAACGAAGGAATTCCCATCAGACAGATGTGCAAACTGAGTCCAAGAGAGGTCATGTCACTTACCTAACGGCCACTGGCTTGTAGATATGAAAGCCCGGGTTTGGCCAACCCCAGAATCTTTGTTCCACTGTTCCTCTGACCAATATCTCCCCAACCTCCTCCTCCACCTCTCTATGGACGCCTCTCATGAAAGCACTTGCCCATAGCACCATGGCTTTTCAAGTTGGCTCTGTCCCAAGTGAGTTGCATGTGGCCCTGCTCGTGGCCTGTCCACTGCACCAGGTCAGCCCCAAGGCAAGGCTTGGGCCGGGGCCCCTTGCAGGAGAGCAGAGCAGGAGGGCTGGGGCCCAAGCAGAGGCTGCCTTCCTGGCAAGTTGGCGTGAGGACACCGGGTCACGGCGGGGAGGCCAGAGGCTCAGAGAGTGGGGCCCAAGCCCAGCTCTGGTCACCAGGCCAACTTGTCTGGCGAGCGTGGATGCGGCATCAGGCAAGCAGGTGCATGACAGCACGCAGGGCCTGTCCTCACAGCAGCAGCCTGGTCCTCGGCAGACAGATTGCTTCACCTCTTCGAGCCTTCAGTGAAAGCTCTTACACCTGCCTCTACGTTACACGTTACAAACATCACACGTGATACGAAGGATATATAGAGAAGGTGGGCACATGGCCATTGAGCGCCTTCCCAAGAGCCACGCTCTGCATTGGAGCTGGGAATGAAGAAGCAGTGGTCAAAGGGATCTTGTCCCTTTGTTCTCAAGAAGCTCACAGGTGAGCAGATGATGATGATGATGACGATGACAACTATTAGGCTCAGGCCCACCTTCGGGGAAGGACTGCAAGCAGCAGGACTATGGGTAGACCCTCAGCTTGTGGCCTCAGCTGATGCCCTCCAAAACCGCTCCATTTGGGAATGGCTCTCCCAGACCAGCTCAGCTGGTCTGCCTCCAACACTTCCTGGGGATGGAGGCTGCGCTGCAGCTGGGCTTCTCCTCTGCCCAATCCTGCGCCAGATGAAGGACAACCACCATCTCACCAGCTCTTTCTCATGGTCTGCTTCCCGAGGAACCTGCAACAGGGTATCACTGATTATATAATTGCTGATAAAATCTCCCAGGGCTGCTTGCAGGTGAGCCTAGCTGACAGGATTCACAGGCAGCTGAAAGCACTCGCCGTGGAGGGCATCTTGTGCATTCCGCTGCCCAACGGACCCATTCTCCTTCTGGCCAAGGAGCAGGCAAGGGACTTGAGCTGGGCCAGTCATGGGCTTTCACGCTGGATGAGCTAAGGTGGGGAGCTCCCCTACCCACCCCACTTCAATGAAGGCAGCTCGCTTCTGCGCTGATTTCACTCCCCGGACAGATGCCTCCCCGTGCAGGCATCTCAGGCAGCCCGCTCTTGATGTCCCCAACATCATGTTGACTCTCCCCCACAGAGCTGGCTCCCGGGCTGGACAACTCAAGTGGCTGATGCTCTTTCCCGCACACCAGCAATCTCTGCCTCAAGCCACTTTAATCTCCTGGTTGTGCTCCGCCGTGGGAACCACACCAAAGAACCCGAGCATTGCAGCTTCACCTTGGTCACCTCTTCTGCAGGCGAACTCTGTCCCAATCTGTAAGTGCTGGGATCCTGGGACATTCGGTCTTCCTGGTCACTGCCCTCGGTGGACCCTCTAAATGGCAATGTCTCTTTTAAATGTGATTTCAGGAATGGATTCAAAATTCCGGCACCACTTTCCTTGATGTCGGCATTGTATATTTGTCTCTTTGTGCGTTGAGAATATGGCACAAACCTGTAACCTCAGGCGCTTTTCCAGGCCAGTTGTCCTTAAGCCAGTCTTTACCAGGCTGTACCCAGGAAATTGGTTTTTGGAATCTAAAGTCAGTAACTTACACGTACCACCTCCCTTCACCGATTATGCACGTAGCCATTCAACATAGAATTTGCACACGCAAAGATGAGCTTTTTTTTTTTTTTCCAAATTTTGAATGCTTCTGCAGCTTTGTAAGGAGAAAAAAAAGAAAAGCTAACAACTCTGCCCTCTTCCGGCCAATTCATTGTTTTCCTCTTTAATAGATGTCCTTGGTATAGAACGGAACAAGCTGAGTCCCTTCATGGTTTTGACATTGCCTCTCATGCATTTTCTTCTGAATAATGCACATCTGCTTGCAGAAATGCAGAAGAACCTGTCACAATGTGGCTGGTGACTGCAGTTTCTGAGGCTTGTCAACCCCCATGTGCCACTGTCCCGGTTTTCTGCAGCTTTCTGCAAAGCCCAGCAGTGTGTTGCTTCCCTAGGAGGCAGGAGAGACCTCTGTCCACAGGAAGTCTCCACAAAGACTATGAGTCAACCTCAATGTTTCATATCTTATGTTGAAACAATCCGAGATTTACAGAAACTTGCAAATCCAGAACACAAAAAAAAATTTTTCTAAACTAGAGATTCCCAAACTTTCATGTAACTGGCACCCTCAGTTAGCTAGTAGGTCCCTTTGTTAAGCTAGGTTTCTGTAATCCTGTTCGTCACCCTGTTCTGTAGCTGCGTGTGCCCTGCCCTTTGGAAGCGCCCAGTCTCCGGTGGGTAGACCTGTGGCTTGATGGGTAGTGGCTCTGTTAATAGCAGCCGTCACCATATTGCTGTGTTTCCCTCAAGAATGTAAAATGTCCTGTGGCACCTCTGAGGGTTCACTGCGGTGTCCTGGGACACCTTGGCACAGAGGTGGGGAACCGTGGTCCGAGACCCGTAAGTCACTGGCTTGATACCCCATCACCTTGAATTCTCAGTGTGGATTTCCTGCAAAGGTGGACATTGCCCACGTGGCCCAATGCAGTCATCGTCGTTGGGAATTAATGCTGACATCGCTACCACCCAGGTGGCACCGTGGGGGTCGGGATAGAAGGTCACAGTGAACTAAAGGGGGCCAGTGACCAAGAGGGCTAATGGGACTCTTTGTGAAGGTGAAGGGTGAATAAGAGCTCCCCAGGTGGAAGGGGGGCTTGGTGTGTTTGCAAATGGTGAGTTCGCCGAGGCTGGAGCCCGGAGCCTGAGACTGGAGACGTAGGTTGGGGCCAGAGACTTAGCACCCTGAACTTCCAGACTAAGGATTTTGAACTTCCTTTTGGAAGCCATGAGGTAAGGCATGCCAGACTCACTTTTGACAAGAGCCTCCCAGATCACAGCACAGAGGAGTGAGGAGGAGCAGGAGGGAGGCTGTCCCCTGGTCCAGAAGGAGCCAACTGGCTGGGCTTGGCAGGGATGAGGGGTGACTCCCTGAAGAGCTGGGTCCTGCTGACTTCTCTTCCCACCGTCCACTATGAGGATGAAGCCCAGCCCCCTGCTTTGTCCAGTCACAACAGAAGACACTCCCCACACGTTCACTTCATGATCTCAAAGCAGACCCATCCAAGTGCAAATCTGAGAACCTGCTGGAAATAGCCTCGAGGAGGTCAGCCCTCAGGACAGAGCATAACATCTCAGTTAATTCTGGAAGCTCTGAAGTTAGATGGCTTGCGTTATGTTTCCAGGCTCCATCACGCTCTCCCCTCCCCACATAACAAGAAGATATTAAGAATCACTCTGTGGGTTGTCACGGGGATTAATGAAGACACCTGTATGGGGTTCTCAGCCAGGATCTGGCACAGAGTAAGGGTACAATACATGTTAGCCAGGGTCATCACACTTCTTGGAAGATCGGTATCTAATGTAAGAGCCACTTGCATTGTAGACCAAGAGTTTGTTTAATCGGTACGTTTTGAAGAAATAGGATGTGGGTGCAGGTGAGGGCTGGGCTCTAGGAACTCAGGCTGGAGATGGGGAAGGGGCCAAGTGGGCCTCCAGGCTGCAGAATGGGGAGTTAAGGGGGAGGAAGACTCCAGAAAAGAGGCTGGTGTCCAGAACCCAGCAGAGTGGTCAATAGATGCTTTGACTAGAGGGGCTGGGCCGGGAGCAGAGACTAAGGAGAGGCCATGGGTGGACCAGGGGGGGTCCCAGAGAGGACCGAGGGTGTGGGTGGAGTCTGAGAGGTTGGTGGACAGATGTGCTGTGGGACAAGAAAGGGACAGCATTGAGCATCTGAGCACAGAAAACCCCTCCCATGGATTCCTAGTGTCCTCAAAGAGGCAGAGAGAGGCCTGGGGCTCAGGCTCAGGGTGTTTGGGGAGAGGAGGAGACACCGTCCAGTCTGACCTGAGCCCAGCTCCAGGGAGTCTGCTGGTGTGCCCTGATGCAGAGAGGAAGCCGTGATAGAAAGGGAAGACATCCCCACAGCCCTTCCCCACTGCCGTCCTCAGCACACATTATGAGAGGAGACATTCTTTGGGAAAGCAGTCCGAAGACGAGTAAAATTAGTTTCTTTAAAAGAAGCACCCAGGGCGCCTGGCTGGCTCAGACGGTTAAGCATCTGCCTTCGGCTCAGGTCATGGTCCCAGGGTCCTGGGATCAAGTCCTGCATCGGGCTCCCTGCTCCTTGGGAGCCTGCTTCTCGCTCTACCTCTCTCTCTGTCTCATGAATAAATAAATAAAATCTTAAAAAGAAAAAAAAGAAAAAAAAGAAAAGCGGTGGTTTCGGGTGCCTGGGTGGCTCAGACAGCTAAGCGTCTGCCTTCGGCTCAGGTCATGATCCCAGCGTCCTGGGATCGAGTCCGCATCGGGCTCCCTGCTCCTTGGGAGCCTGCTTCTCGCTCTGCCTCTCTCTCTCTCTCTGTCTCTCATGAATAAATAAATAAAATCTTTAAAAAAAATAATAATAAAAGAAGCACCCAAAGTCCACCACAGTTGAAACACATTTACCTGAACAAACAGAAATTTTTTTAGGAAAAAAAAAAAGCTTTAACACACACACACACACACACACAGAGGGACATACACTGCAAATGCCAAGCTTCCAACGGCAGAGCAGGTGTGTCCCGCTGGGAGGACGCTGCAATCAGGAGGCTGATAATTAAGCTGCAAACCTGTCCAGAGACACTTCTTTGGCCAGAAAACATGGCAGATTGCTCTGAAATCCCACCGTCTCTCGCCAAGGAGAAAAAAAAGTTGTGGAGAATCTAGCAATTACCTCCAAAAGCGTTCACCGCTGATGGACTCTGGGAATGGGGAAGAGGGCAGGGAAGGGCCGAGACAGAGGGGGAGGCAGGGGAAGGGCAGCCCCGGACACCAGGGTTTGAGCCCAGGAGTCTGAGGCAGTAGGACAGGAGGCTGGGAGGAGGGGTGAGTGCCGCAGGCTTCCCCATGTTGCGGCTCCCAACCTTGAATGTGGGAATGCGCTGCCCACTTGCTGCCGTCTTTCTGTCTTTGGGAATGAATCTCGCAGCCGCAGAGACCCAGCTCTATGAATTCACAAAACCCTAACTTTAAAATAAGTTTCTTGGGCGCCTGGGTGGCTCCGTTGGTTAGGCGACTGCCTTCGGCTCAGGTCATGATCCTGGAGTCCCGGGATCGAGTCCCGCATCGGGCTCCCCGCTCGGCAGGGAGCCTGCTTCTCCCTCTGACCCTCCTCCCTCTCATGCTCTCTGTCTCTCATTCTCTCTCTCTCAAATAAATAAATAAAATCTTTAAAATAAAATAAAATAAGTTTCTTGCCTTAATAGAGACACATCCGTAATTAAGCTGGGGGGCCATTTAGGGAAGCAAGAGCTCCTCACCCAGGCCCAGCTGGTTGGCATGGAAACACCCAATGCCCAGACGCAGGCTCCGGCAGGATCTGGCATGTTCCAGGGCAGAGCATGTCAGCCCTGCTGCTCTGAATCAGCAGTCCTCTTACTGATGCAGATACTCTGCCCATGGCCAAAAACCAAACCGCTTCGACTTTCAGATAACTTGTCCACTAAAAGTTGTAAGTCAACAAATAATGGGAAAGCTAGACACTGGGGAAGTAAATGCAAGTTGGAACAGCAGAGCCTGGGCGGGGGCGGGGGGTGGAGGAATGGCTGACCCAGTGGGGTGTGAGATCAGGGAGGGCTTCCTGGGGGAGGTAGCATTTAAACCCAGCCCTGATGAATGAGTGAGAGTTCCTCAGGGAAAGGCCTCAGGCTAACGTTTTCAGGCTGAGAGACCAGCATGTGGAAAGGCTCTGAGGTGAGTTTGAGAACCTGAGAGAAACCCAAGACAGCAAAGCAGGGGGTTGGAGGGGCATAAGGGATGGAGGTTAGGGTTGGGATGAGGGACCAGATTATGATGGTGTGTATCAGTTGGTATTTTTGGAGGGGTAGGGAGAAGCATTTTACAGAATCATTTTCCATGAAAACAGAAAGTCAAGCCAAACCTTCTGCCCAGGAGAGGCGGAGGAAACCACTCAGATTTGTGCATTTCTCACCACGTGCCCGATGCTGGATCATTCACTTGATGTAAATTATCTCCCACTTAGTCCTCAGAATGACCCAACAAACGCGACCCATTCCCCCCACCGCACACATGGGAAGGTGGAGTCTTGGAGAATCCAAAGTACTTGGCCAAAACCACCCGCCAGCAGGCGAGGAGCCTGACATTTGAAATCAAGTTCACCTGACTCTGAACGCCTGTCATTCTTCACGGTCATCTGCCACCTTTGACTAAGTTCCATGGGAGGGTCACTCACTCGCCCTTGAACCATGTATGCTGAGCACCTACTGCGCGCCAGGGGCTGTGCGAGCCTGAGCCCTTGCCCTCGAGGAATGTACCTTCCAGTGGGCAGGTCGGGGGAGGGAACACAGCAAAACCAGCTCAGCACGCACCTGACTCAGGTTCAAGCACAATGTCAGTGGTAACACAGGCTCAGGTGGAAGGGAGCGGGGAGGGCCCTCTGAGGAGGGGACATCGTGCTTGAGGCCTGAATGGTAGGGAACATGTGTGGACTAAAGGGTTGGATTAAGTTCAGAAAATGGTGCCCTTTCAGAGCAAGAAGCTATTGGTTTGTGTGGCCTGACACAGAGGGAGAAGCCCCATCTAGTGGCCAGATCCAGCAACTGAAGGGATTGAGCAGCGAAACACCCAGAACTCAAGTGACTTTGACATTCACAGGTGCCATAGACATAATTTTTTTTTTTAGATTTTTTTTTATTCTTATGTTAATCCCCATACATTACATCATTAGTTTTAGATGAAGTGTTCCATGATTCATTGTTTGTGCATAACACCCAGTGCTCCATGCAGAACGTGCCCTCCTCAATACCCACCACCAGGCTAACCCATCCTCCCACCCCCCTCCCCTCTAGAACCCTCAGTTTGTTTTTCAGAGTCCATCGTCTCTCATGGTTCACCATAGACATAATATTTTTAAAGCTCCCCTGCGGGCGCCTGGGTGGCTCAGGCGGTTGAGCAACTGCCTTCGGCTCAGGTCATGATCCCAGGGTCCTGGGATCAAGTCCCACATCGGGCTCCCTGCTCTGCAGGAAGCCTGCTTCTCCCTCTCCCATTCCCCCTGCTTGTGTTCCCTCTCTCGCTGTGTCTCTCTCTGTCAAATAAATAAATAAAATCTTTAAAAAAATAAAATAAAAAAGCTCCCCTGCAATTCAGAGACAGTACAATGGGTATTCTTAACCCCTAAGTAATGAAACAAACAAATAAATAATAATAAGCAAAAAAATAAATAATAATCCCCTAAATACGTAAACAAAAATCTCCAAACCTCACATATATCTGTGTTTGTGTGCCCATGTCCAATTTTTTTGGCCACATCTGGGTTCCACCTGCAGCATTAATATTCACATTTTTTTTCTATAAACCAACTTACTTGTTCACTTAAATACATTTCACTTAAAAGAAAAATCTTTGCCAACCTCAGAGTAAATGGAAATCCAATATTGTGCACAGAAGAAGTAGAAAACGATCATCAAGATCACCCAAGGCGGTGGCACCTGGGTGGCTCAGTCAAGGTGTGATGAGCCTGAAGTAGGCTAGGTCTCCTGACTGGCACTCCAGCGTGCTTTCTCTGGGCCCAGGGAGGCGGGTGACACCCACGGGGTGCGACAAAATCCCTCTTGGCTACAACTCTGTTTCATTCATTGGAAGCCGCTTTAAGGCAAATTTGGGACTGATACCTATGATTCTTTCCGTACTACTACATTCGTGCATTAGGATTTAGCAGCCGAGGGGCTTATTCTCTCAATGCCATTTGTTTTTTGCATTTTTTAAATTTTCATTTTTTAACTAATAGGCTCTATTTTTTAGAGCAATTCTAGGTTTACAAATAAATATAAATTTCAAAGTAAAGTTTACAAAAATGTTGTCCGTTGCAACGGTTCCTCAAAATCCACTTCACAGCCTCGTTCCTGATTCGTCGAAAGAAATAGTTATTTTTCTGCTCCGTGGGTTTGGACACATTGCCCGCGTCAGATGCCCCTCGCCAGTCACTTGCCAGTCCCCATTCCTGGCCCAGACGCTGCCTTTCCAGAAGCAAAGGATCTGCTTATAGAAATCTGACTGGGAATAAGAGCAGGAGGAGTAGAGCCAGCCGAAGCTGAGATTCTAAAGCCTGAAGGAAGTGGGTTGTACACCCACCGCGTGGCTTTTCTGAGCATGGGGACACCGCAAGACCGAGAGGGACTCTCTCCCATCTTTCCTGCGTCCTCTGCATGGGAGACAGTGGAACTCGGCATTTTCCGGCCTGGATGGCGAGATTTCCACATCTCCCTGTCTCCCTCTGCTCCCTGGGCTGACAAACTCCGTTCTGAAAATTCAGAATTTAAAAAGGACCAAGGGCTTTGACTTTTTGATGGGAGAGGAGAGCAGAGGAGGCCTGGGGAGAACTCACTTTTCGGCAGCTTTGGGGGTTCCTAGATTTGGAAGGTGCCAGCCCTGTGAGCCCAGAGCAGTTTCCTGGTTGGGATATGCTGACTGAGAAGGTACAAACCCCACGGAAAGTGACAGTGAACTCCACAAGGCTTTGGGATAAATCTATGGCTGATTCATCACGACAATATCTATATCTATCCAAATTCAAAAAACAGCCATCTGTCTACGCAGGAGACACAGCGTTTACTCTGCAGAGAGAGCGGCTTTTCCACATGGACTTTGAGACCCTGACAATCAGTCACCATCCCATTGGGGTCTGCAGTCAGGCACTTGGGAACCTCTGCTTTAGGCCAGTGTGGAAAAAGCATCTGCACTCGATGGGGCCTGGGAACAGGGACTCTGCACCCCATTTTCAGTACTGATAGTCTCTTTTCTAAACTTGGGGTTTGTGGCCCCAGAATTCCAGATGAAGCAATAGCTTTGGATTCATGGGACCTAAAGAATTTCCATCCAGTGACCTGGGGCCCAGTGTCCATCTCCACCCCCCCCTCCCCTGATTGAGCCAATAGTTGAGGAGAGTGGGCCCTGTCCCCGCTGCTAGGGAGGGGCACATACCTCAGGCCAAAAGGTGACCCGAGGCCAGGGACCGAAAATTGTTGACATTGGCAGGACAGGTGAGAATTTTGCCTTGTAAATATGCTGATTTAAGTATTTAAGTGAACTCTGACTTTTTGTCCTTTCATTCTATCAAAAACACTATAAATGCTTTTTGCATAAAAAGATGTCACTGTGTATGATACATTACCAAGCATGCCGCACATGCATGTCAGGACTGAGGTTTATGTGAGCAAAACAGGAATTCTATACTTATTAGGCATTTCAATCATTTCCACGGGTGATTTTTTTATTAAACTGTATTTTCTCCTTACCAAAGATGGTAACTTTGGGACCTGACCCGGAAGAAAGGGTTAACTCTGCAGAATGAGAGAGAAGAGGGAAAGCCGTCTCTCACAGCCCTGGGGGGTGACAAAAATGAACGATGTCATTAATTGTGAGGACTTTCAGTGACGTCAAGAGACACAGCTAGATGGCACTGGGGATGATGTTGTAAACATTGCTCACTTATATAGTGAGGTTCAGACAAATTCTTAATTCCTTCGAGTAGGGATTCCACCTAAAACTTCACATTCAAAACTGCTACAGAGACAACAGATTGAAAATCCTTGGTGTACACTGAAAATGTTAAGGCCAGAAATGAGTGTGTTTGTTATTCATTCAACAAACACCACTTACATAATTGCACAGCCACTGTGGGTCAGGCTCCCTGTGGGAGATGGGACAGCCCACAGCATCCCTTGGCTACATGCCAAGGCTCCGGAATTTGAGATGTTTGCGCCAGGCCTGGCCCAAGCCAGAGGGCACAGGAGAGACCCAAACTGGTGTGTGTGTTTGTCACGTCCCTCCCTGAACACTCGTGAGTGTAGGATGGGGTGTACTGTGCCAAACCACAGAGAGGCAGCTTAACCTGGTCCCCCACAAATCCCAGATGTGGGAGCAGGGAGCCCTGTTTTCTCAGCTCTGCCCCTTGCCTGGTCTGTGCCCGGACCCCCTCCCCTTGGGCCACACTCGGCTTCCTTGTCACCCCTCCCTTCAGCGCTCACCTGGCGGAACTCCAATCCTGGGGAACCGATCCACTTCACACTCATAGCCAGGACCCTCCATTGGGGTCCTGGGGCCCACCTCTGCTGGGAGAAATTCCTGAGTCTTCTGTCTCTATCCACCTGGGTGACAATTTCAGGCTTTTCTCTTCTTGTCCTGAATCTTAACACTTCCCCGCCTTCACCCTCAGTGCCCAGCCGCGTGCTGTCCTTTCCCGCCTGTTATATTTGTGCCCTCACCCACTGCTGTCCCTCGTGTCACTGTGGGTGGCCTGTCCATGTCCCTCTTCCTGTGCCCCGCATCCTGGTCCCCACTCACCGCCACGGTTCCAGCCACTCTCCTTCTCTCCCGCTCTGTTGCTAACCCCAATGCTCCACCCCCAGGACGGCTGCGGGGGGGCCCATCAGCATCAGATGAGTTGATTAATTCTTCCTCCTCAAGGCATGACTTCATCTGGCCTCCTGGACACCACCCTTTTCCAGCCACTCAGTCTCCAGCTCCTTTGCTGATTCCTTCTCATCTCCAGAACTCCAAACACCAAGTGTCCCAGGGCTCAGGTCTAGGAACTTTCCTCTTTGTACTTGCTCCTCTGGACCCCCCGCCCCAAATCTCATGGATTTATACACCATATCCATATACACGCTGGCATCTCCGAACATGGCGCCCCCCAGGGAAGGACCTCCCTCCTGAGTGCCAGGCCCCGACTGCCCGCGGACACCTCCCCCAGGGGAGCTAGTGGACATCCCTCATTTAACCATCCCTACTTGAACTTCTCACCTCCCCCAAAGCGACTCCCCTTTGGTCTCCCCCATCTTGGTCATGTCAAGGCCATCCTTCCATCACTCAGACCAAAATTTTGGTGTCATTTTCAGCTCTTCTCTTTCTCCTCATCCCCCCCCCCAGTCCAATCTTCCGGCCCTACAAAATACATCAGAATCTGTGTCCATCGATAGAGGGATGGATGAACAAGGTGTGGTCGATCCATGCAATGGAGTGTGAGTCAGCCTTGACAAGGAAGGACATCTGACACCTACCACCACATGGATGGACTTTGAGGACATTATGCGAAGTTGCAGTTTTGCAAGATGACAAGAATTTTGTGAATGGATGGTGGTGATGGTTGCCCAACGAATGTACCAAATGCCACTGAATTGTACACTTGAAAATTGGTAAGATGCTGAATTTCATATTATGTATATTTTACCACAGTTAACAATTAAAAAAAAAAAAAAAGGAACACCCAGAATCTGATGATTTCTAGCCCATTCGACTGCCGCCACCCTGGTCCGAGCCCCCATCTTCTCTTGCCTGAATTATTGCTGGGTCCTCCTGCTTCAGCCTGGTCCCCTTTCAGGCTGGTCTCCACCCTGCAGCCAGAGGATCTCAGTGCCCCTGGATCATGCTGCCCCTCTGCTCTGAGCCCTCCACGGCTCCCACCTCACTCTGGGTCGTGGTGGCCTTATAACATCAGGGCTCCGCTGCCCAGGTGGCCCCCAGGCATACAAATCCGGTATCTGAGTGGGACACAGAGGCAAAGAGAAGGTAAAAGCCAGTCCTAAGTCTGCACCTGCACCTCCATGACCTCCTTCCTGTTATGCCTCCCAGCCATGCTAGCCCTCAACATTCCTGCCCCCAGGGCCTTTGCTCTAACTGCTTCCTTCCCCTGACACTCTCTTCCCACCACCTGCCCAGCATGTTCCCTCTTCTCACTTCCTCGAGTCTTTACTTGCTGGCCCACTGAGGATCGCAGCCCCAGCCTAGACACTTGATATCTCCCCTCTTTAGTCTAATTATCTCCATCTTTTTGCACACTATGCACTTTGCTCTCTAAATTTCTATACATTAAGCTATTCAATAATAAGCCCACAGGGGTGGGCATTTTTGTCTACTGATGTATCCCCAGTGCCTAGACCAGTGCCTGGCAGATATTAGACACTCAAGGTAATCTTTAGGGAATGAATGAGCGTGTGAGTGAAATCATGGGCGATTTCCCTCATGCCACAGTGCTTCTGTTATGCAATCTAGAACAGTGCTTTGCAAACCTTAGCCTGCTCCAGAATCACCCAGAACGCTGATTGAACTGACTGCTGGACCCTCGATGCCTCCAAAAGTTCTGATTCAGGAGGTCTGGGGCGGAGGTGAGATTCCGAATTTCTAAGAAGCTCGCAGGTGTTGCTGACCCAGGTTGCCAGCCCGGATATTTCACGACCTCTCCTGGCTGGCTGGGGTGAGCGGTCAAAGGGCAGCTGGAGAGGGGAGCCCTTGGAAGAGTGTTCCGCAAGGCATGGTAACCTCAGGCTCCGCTGGGCACACGCACCCCCTGGGGGCTGGAGGGGACCCTGGGGCCAGGAGAGGAAGGCCCCCCGAGCAGAGGTTGGGACAGGGCTGGGGTGAGAGCCCCCTGCTCCCCACACCCCTGCCTCTGCCTCTGCTCCCATTGGCCCAACGGCCCACGAGGGGGAGCCTGCGCCCCACGGAATGCCGCTCCGTTGCGCCAGGGACGGGAGGGGGCATCGGCCCTCCTGCTACCTGCTCTCCCTGCGGAGCCCCTGCTCCTGGGCCAGGAGGCGGCAGGGCAAGGGCCCTCTGTACACGGTCTGAGAGCAGTAAGAGCCTGGACCCTGCCTCCAAGATGGGCAACCCATCCTCTGCCAGCCACACATCACCCCCAAACCCCAACCGTTTTCCCTTTAAGAAAAGTCACCTACATTCTCTCCAGCCCCTGAGTCACCCCGGGATCCCCAGACTCTGAGTCTCCCATGCATTCTCTCTCCTCCTTTCTAATCTCTCCTGCTCTCCCCGTGCTGCTCCTTCTGTCCCCCCGACCTCACACACACACACACACACACCCCTCCCCGTCGCACAAATGAAGGGCATACACACCTCACCCCTCCTCACAGACGCCTGCGCACAAGCATGGACCGTGGCATTTCACACGCCTGACCCCTCCCCCGCAGCACATAGGCACACCTGTCCGCAGCCCAGGATGGGGCGGGGGGCTCCGACCTGCCCCTCTCCAGAAAGACACAGGTGCACACACATACCACATCCACACCCCGCCGAGTCTCCTCCGGGAGTCGTGGCTCTACTTGGCTCTCAGGTTTTGAAGACACACCTTGTGGAGCCGACTTCCTCACACCCAGACACCCAGCATGCTCCCCACCCCACTCCCAAGGCCTGGTCTGAGTCCTGCCTTGCCCACCTGGGGCAGCATCACCCCCCAGCCTTCAGGCCCAGCCCTGGGAGGAAGATATCTTCAGGACCCGCTCCGGGAACAGCGGGGAGGCTGCGCTCCGGGATTAACATAAATCACCTCTGCCGGCGAAAGCACCTACCGTGTGTCAGGCCCCGGCCCGGGCCCTGGGCAGCCGGAAAGAAGAGGCTGCAGGCCCGGCCTCGGGGAGCTCACAGTCCAATGAGGGGGAGCAGCTCTGGGTGTTCGGTGCCCCCACACCATGACTGGGCACCTGGGGACCCAAAACGGGGTCGTCGGAGCTCCGTGGGTGGGCACAGAGGAGGAGATGCTCAGGCTGGACCTTCGAGAATGAGCAGGCATTTGGCCAGGCAGGCAAGGAGGCTAAGGATCCACGCTGCAGAGAAAGGACAGAGAAACCTAAGCTTCTCCAACCTGCCGGAAAATATCCCGTGTTCCTAGTATCTTTCCCATAGGTTTTCTTCAAAGGCATTTGTGAGAGTTAAGTTTTGTTGCTCTGGTCTCCCCTCAAAGTACCTTCTTCTTAACTTTGCTGTGAACTTCAAAGTCCTTAGAAATGAAACCAAACATCTATTGAGCAGGGCATCCAGTAGCAAACAAGCTAACTTGCAGTGCCCAGCGCGTAATGGGACAACTGAATTGGATTCTACAGACTCCTAAGTGTGTGGAGAGAGAATGTCATCTGAGGGAGAAAGGGGAGTGTGTCCATGTGGCTGCCTTTGGTCAAGGTGACAGAGCGCAGAAAAGCCACTCCCAGCTGAAGCCAGGCCTGTTCTTCTTCCCTTCTTCCATAGTCCCAGAGCCCTTGATGTTTGCCCAGACACATGACTGCCTTAATCAAGCCTACATTTCCTAACCTCTTTTTGCAGCAAGGTGAAATCCAGGTGACTAAGTTCCACCCAAAAGGATGTCAGCAGAAGTGGCGTATGTAAAGTTCAGGAACTGTCCTTAAATGGAGAGCATGTATTTCCTTTTCCCTCTCCTTCTGCATCCTAACTGAAATGTACATGTGATGTCTGGAACTCCAGCAGCCATATTGGACCCCAGAAAACTATGGGAATGGAAGCCACTTGTGGAGGAACAACAAGATAGAAGGAGCGTGGGACCCTGATACCATGAGGGCCACACAAGACACACAAGCCCCCTCCAGACTGCTTGAACATGAGAGGGGAAATAGAATTCTGTTTTGTTAAACTACTATTATTTTGGCTTTTTTATTTGTTTCTTTATAGCTTAATCTAATCCTATGATCTACCCATGGGCCTTTCTATCTCTAGTGATATTCCCAATCTAGTCCCTCCTTTCTGTCCCTACTGGTGTGACCCGCTTGCCACACTAATCTAATGGTTTCCACTGGCTCTCCTGTTGGCATTGGCGTTGGCTTGAAGGACACCAGTTTAATTCATCCTCCCTTCCTGGTGCCCTGCCATGAAGAAAGAGATATTGATGAAGATGGCAGGCCCGGGCACAGAGGCTGGGGGCGAGGGCCCCTCACAGGTCCTAGGGGAGTGATGATGAAAGACAAGCCCCGGCGTGGTCAGGGAGAAAGGGGGGCCATGTGGGTGACCCATGCAACCTCCAGACGAACAGGTAACACGGTTCTCAATGAACAGCCAGTCATTGGGGAATTGGCTGGACTTGCTGCATACTTGGGTTTCAAGAAATAATGGTTCCTTAATTGGGATGAAACTAATAGCTTGTTAGCTTACTAAGAAAGAAAATCACATGACTCATTCAGTCCCCATATCCTTTACTGTGGCATCTTAATTGGGTATTTGTGTGTCTGGAATCAATACTTAGAAAATTGCAACCACAACCCCAAGGGAATGAATTTTCTGTTCTAATCTCTCATTCAGGGTATTGGCTCTTGGCTGGCCTAATGAAAGGGACACCGTGGACCACTGAGCGTCCTTTGGTTACTTGGTGGTTGCTGGCATGGCAATGAACCCCGTGTTTCCAGGGGGCACTTGACAAATCACCGTAGGGCAGAGATCCAATTTTATCTGCTGTCCCAGAAGCCAGCATGGAACCAATAAATGTCTGGTTATTATGTACCATTCTTCACAAGCAAGATGGTATTGTAGAGGGAGAAGAAACTTGTTTCACCAGCTTGTACCAGAGCTGCTCTTAGGGAGGGAGGAGCTACCCTCGATTAGGAAAACCCTGGGATTAACCACTTTGGGGTGGAAGGGGGAACTTCAGGGGATGGCTAGATGGAGACAAAGGCTAAAGACGAGCAGAAATCGGGTGGCGGGTGTATATGGAGGAGAGGAGGTGGACGATCACATACACGAAGGAGACAGGGTGATAGAGCCCAAGTTCATGGAAATGACCAAGGAACTGTTTAAAATAGCAAAGTTAACTTCAAGCTTCCTCTTGCCATACCCTCAATACACAGTAAACGTCTATGTCATCCAATGAGTGGCAGTTTATTAAGGATTCCAGGGAAAGGGGGTTCCACATTGGGGTCAAGCCCAGGGTGGAGCGACAGGAAATCTTACGAGATGACAAGTGGAGACCAGGAGCCAGAAAGCATTTGCAAGCACCCTGGGGAGAAGGGATGGAGATTCAAGCAGATTTCATATTGAGACTTAAAGAGTCAGTATGAGACTTTAAGAGTCAGTGTGAGACTTTAAGAGTCACTTTGATATCTGGCGGTCAGTGGGACGAGGTGTCTCCTGGGAGAAATGTTGCTCACAGTGATTTCTGTAGGAGTAGGATGAGATGAGCCAGATTGGCATGGGACCAGATGCATCTACATGGGATGAGCTAAGCCACTAAGATTGATCCACCCGGGCCCCTCTGGGGCCTAATATCCAAGTTTGGGAAGATCCTGGAGTAGAGGTCTGGATTGGAAGTCTGGATTAGAGGTACTTCCTATGGTTTGGGGGAAGGGGGAGGGAATTGGGCCATTCAAGCCCAGAACTCATGACCTCAACCTGAAATCTGTGCCTAACTCTGTATAAGACAGGTCCTGCCTTCCAACAAACGTTAGTCCCAGACAGGTTCAGAACTTAGAAAACATTTTTCAGTAGGAATGACCCTGGACACAATTCTTAGGTCCCCTGTTCAGCCCACACATGGGGGTTAACTTTTAATGCATCTGGGGCTAATAGGACTTGAGATCCTAACCACCATTTAAAATATTTTTTTCCATAAAAGAAAACACAGTGCTTGTTTTAGTTTAAAAACAAACAAACAAGATATATAGCTTCTCCAAGTCCATTTTGAATGTGGACATCTCCAGACCCTCATTGCTGGCTCACATGGGAGGAAGAGCTGTGGGGAACTCATGTGGAGAAGAATTTTTGGGAGGGGGGAGTCAGATGAGGACAGAGGAAAGGCAAGTTAAATATGTGAATCCGTTATGAGATTATTACCCAAGCACTGAACACTACTTACCTAGTTATAAGTCCAGAGAATCGTAAAGATGAAATGGTAGCATCTGTCCACCATCTTGAATCCCCTGTACACATCCTTACCAAGTGGTCACTCAAACTCTGCTTGAATACCTCCAGGGGCAGGACACTCACTACCACCCAAGAGCATTCCTTTCTGCTCTAGAGAGTTCTGCAGTGCTAAAAAATAATGTAAATATACGACCTTTCCCTATTTCATTCTGCCGTTGGAGCTGGAACTCTCCAGCCTCTGGGGATGAGGGATGAGTGGGGAGTGTGCCTGTGTTGGGTAGAGAACCCAAAGCTAAGGTGGTTTTCAGAAATATGAATGTTGAGGTCCCCTCTACCCCCTAACACATGCCGACATCCATTGGCACTGTGACTACTGGTCAGAGTTGGGGTTGCCATAGCAAGAATACCCCAGACAGGGAGGCTTAAACAACAAACATTTCTTTCTTACAATTCTGGAAGCTGGGAAGTCTGAGATTGGGATGCCAACAAGGTCAGGTCCTGGTGAGAGTTCTCTTCTTGCTTTTCTCACACAGTGGAGGGAAAGAGAGACTTGGGTTCTCTTCATCCCCTTGTAAGGGCACCAAGCCCATCATGGGGGCCCCACTTCCAAACACTATCACCCTGGGGATTAAGGCTTCAACAGATGGATGGGAGAGGGGGGACACACAAACATGCAGTTCATAACATTGCTGTTTATTGAGCAATTACTGCATGCAAAACAGTTTAGCATGTAATAATCGAGCAATTATTATATGCCAGACAATTATGATATGCTAAATAGGCCTAATTATTACCCCCATTTTACAGATGAGGAAATTCAGGCTGGCGAGGTTTAGTAATTTGCCCAAAGTTTGCCCAGTTAGTAAGTGGCAGAGCTGTCAGGGTCCAGAGTCCTTGCTGATGAACCCCAACTCGAGAGTTGGATAGGCCTGCATCCCCTGCCTTCCTCCAGACTAGCTAGCCTCTTCCTCTCTGCCTTGCAGGAAACCCAACGTGTTCTGCATTCACTGGCTACAAGAGAACCAGGCCAGAACAGGGTCCTCCCTGGGCATGTCGCTCTGCATTCTAGGAGCTGCTGCAAGCTGTTCAGAGTGAGGGAGAGTCTGGGTTCTGGATGGCCCAGATTGTGGCCGGGCTTCTGTGGTCCCGTCTCAACGAGCGGTTGTGTCCGAAGGTGCAGGGCAGGGAGGTGCACACTGACAGACCCAGCAGCAGCTGCTCTAAGCCCCTTCTCCCGGGAGGAGAAACCATCAATTTTTTTTTTTATAAACAGAAAACCCAAAGCAAACCAACATTTTCAGAGGCATTCCCCACCTCCTTCCCTCTCTCCCTACCTCTCTGTCTGTCTGTCTGTCTGTCTCTCTCTCTCTCACACACACACACACACTCACACACTTCCCCCAGCCTCCTCCACCACTGGCCGACCCCTTCCTCTGAAGCTTGTTTGTGAAGCTCAGCCTAGCAAGGCCATCTCCTGGAATGTCTAGACCCAGTAGTAATGGCAACATCAAAGAAATGTATTCTTTTCACATGCTCGTCTGCTTATGTCTAAACCAAAAATAATGCTTTTCTCCTAAGTGAATAGCTCTTTGCTTTTTTTCTCCCGTCCCCCATAAAGGGGTGCCATCAGCAGTTTGCTTGTACTGCACCAGGCTGCCCCCCAAGACAACTCAGCAGATCTTTTGTTTGTCCCAGAACAAGCCTTGCATTGCTTTCATGGGAATTTGCGTCTGAATGATTTGCTGGAGCCACGTGGCATGGGGGGGTGGGGATGAGAGTGAAGCTTATCAGTGGGGTCAGGAGGAGGGGCTGAGGCTGTGAGAGCTCCATCCCTCCTCCCACACGTGTTCCCTGAGCATCTACTATGTGCTCAGCCTTCTGAGCGGGTGAGATTGTAATCAGATGAGACGTACATGTCTCTCCCCTGAGAGCAAAGACAGGGTCACAGTGCGTGACACAGAGCAACTCTTGTCAAATAAATGGGTCTTCACTCTTACTACATGGTAGATTGCATAAAGCACCACAATACTCCGCAGCTTCATTCATCAGAAACTGAAGTCATCGGGGGAGGCTGGGTGGCGCCGTCGGCTGCTTAAGCATCTGACTCTTGATTTCAGCTCAGGTCGTGATCTCAGGGTCGTGAGATCGCGCCTGGTATCGGGCTCCAAGCTCAGCATGGAGTCTGCTTGAGGTTCTCTCTCTCTCTGCTCTTCCTGCTCGTGCTCCTCTCTCTCTCCAATAAATAAATCTTAAGAAATGGAAGAAAAAAGGAAAGAAAGAAAGAAAGAAAGAAAGAAAGAAAGAAAGAAAGAAAGAAAGAAAGAAAGAAAGAA
>NW_023270494.1:12966837-13001315 GCF_011800145.1 Mirounga leonina
GAAAGAAAGAAAGAAAGAAAGAAAGAAAGAAAGAAAGAAAGAAAGAAGAAAGAAAGAAAGAAAGAAAGAAAGAAAGAAAGAAAGAAAGAGAAAGAAAGAAAGAAAGAAAGAAAAAGAAAGAAAGAAAGGAAAAAAAGAAAGGAAAGAAAGAAAGAAAAAGAAAAGAAAGAAAGAGAAAGAAAGAAAGAAAGAAAGAAAAGAAAGGAAAGAAAAAAGAAAGAAAGAAAAAGAAAAGAAAGAAAGGAAGAAAGGAAGGAAGGAAAGAAAGAAAGAAAAAGAAAAGAAAGAAAGAAAGAAAAGAAAGAAAGAAAAAGAAAAGAAAGAAAGAGAAAGAAGAAAGAAAGGAAAAAAAGAAAGAAGGGAGAGAAAGAAAGAAAGAAAAAGAAAAGAAAGAAAGAGAAAAAAGAAAGAAAGAAAAAAAGAAAGGAAAGAAAGAAAGAAAAAGAAAAGAAAGAAAGAAAGGGAAAAAAGAAAGGAAAGAAAGAGAAAGAAAGGAAGGAAGGAAGGAAAAGGAAGGAAGGAAGAAAGGAAAGAAAGAAAGAAAAAAAGAAAAGAAAGAAAAAGGAAAGACAGAAAGAAAGAAAGGGAAAAAAGAAAGAAGGGAAAGAAAGAAAGAAAAAGAAAAGAAAGAAAAAAGAAAGGAAAGAAAGAAAGAGAAAAAGGAAAGAAAGAAAGAAAGAAAGAAGGAAGGAAGCTGAAGTCATTGATTGTCCCCACCCTGTGCATCTTGTTTTACCTTAAGCAATGGAATACAATGAAAGTGACATATGATTGCCAAGTTTAAACTTTCCACTCCTTCCACTTTACTGCTCTGGAACCCTGAGCTATCATATGAAGGAGTCCAGACCGGCCTGCAGGATGACGAGCACCAGGTATCACCCACATCACCTCGGCCAACAGCCTGCTGGCTTCCAGAGGCAACAGCACCCGGCTGTTGATGGTATATTTTAGTGTAGATACGTATGTAAGCCCGGCCAATATCTGACCCAGACCCAGCCAAAATCAGCGGAGTCTGACCCAGCTTACCAAGAACTGTTTAGATAAGCCTGGTCCAAAATGCTAACTCACAAAATTGGGGCCTAAAGAAATTATTATTACATGTTTTTTATAGAGTACTTTGAAAATGCATAATGCTACTGTTAACGTTCTAAATTCTTTGTTTCATGCATGTGTGGATAAAACTACTTTTTTAAAACATAGGATCACACTCTATACCCTGAATTGCATCCTATTTTTTAACTTAATGAACTGTGAGCATTCTTTGTTACAATAAAATACTATTCTGTGATACTATTTTTGGTTAACTGTATATACCGTATTGCATTATTATTATTTATTGAACGATCCCCTATGGACGGACAGTCCCCTTGCTTTTACAGTTCGCTGTCTTAAATAATATTGTGATGAGTATTCTCAAAGAAATATCTTGGCATATATCTCTGATCGCTTCCTCAGCACAAATTATTTTAAAATGGAAATGTTGGATTAAAGAAAATCTCCATTTTCAAGGCTTTGGATCATAATGTCACATTGGTCTACAAAAGCATTTCTCAGACTTTCTAGTCTCAGGGTCCATATTCTTAAAAATTATTAAGGATCCCAAAGAGCTTTTGTTTATGTGGGTTATTTCTATCAATACTAACCATTTTAGAAATTAAAACACAGAGGTTCTTAAAATATCCATTCACATGGGGCACCTGGGTGGCTCAGTTGGTGAAGCATCTGCCTTCGGCTCAGGTCATGATCCCAGGGTCCTGGGATCGAGCCCTGCATCAGGCTCCCTGCTTAGTGGGGGAGTCTGCTTCTCCCTTTGCTTCTTCCCCCACCCCGCTTGTGCTCACTCTCACTCTCTAATAAATAAATAAAATCTTTAAAAATATATCAATTCACTTAAAATAACAATATACTCATTAAATGTTAAATAATATATTCAATGGGAGCCTGGGTGGCTCAGTCGGTTAAGTGACTGCCTTCGGCTCAGGTCATGATTCTGGAGTCCCGGGATTGAGTCCCGCATCGGGCTCCCTGCTCAGCAGGGAGTCTGCTTCTCCCTCTGACCCTCCCCACTCTCATGTGCTCTCTCTCATTCTCTCTCTCTCAAATAAATAAATAAAATCTTTAAAAAAGAAAAAATAATAATATATTCAATGAAAAATAACTATTTTACAAAATGAAAAATGTTTACTGAGAAAAGTGGCATTGTTTTACATTTTTGCAAATCTCATTAATATCTGACTTAATAAAACATGCTGGATTCTCATACCCACTTCTGCATCAATATGTTGCCATATTACAGATCATGGAGCTTCTGGAAAACTCAATGGTACACCAGTGAGAAAATGAACATGAAAAGGGAGATTAAACCTAGTAGTATTTTGAAAATAGTTTTGATCTCCTGGACATTCTGAAATGGTCTCAGAAAGCCCTAGGGATCTATGAAACATTACCTTTAAACAAAGGAAAACAATTATCTTTGTCGATGTGTTAGGCAAAAAGCAGGATCTCTTTGTTTTTAAAAAAAAAACTTTTGATGAGATACAAATTACATTATATCAAGTTTACCCACTTGAAGTATATAAATCATTATTGTTGTAAACCATTAAGTTTCAGGGTTGTTTGTTTCACAGCCAAACTAACTGACATAAATTATATATGAATATTGACAGTGAAAGAGAAACATTGAATAATATATGAAATAAATAGCTGCTATACACTCAAGACAGCTAAATCAATAAGGGGCATTATTATTGTTATTGTTACTATTTATTTATCGAGTTCCTGCTATAAGTGTTCATTATTCTCTATTTCATTCAGCTTGCTCAATAACAGACCCCTGAAGAAGGCTTTATTAGCTAGTTTCCATCCCCACAGATTTTAAGAAATTACTGTTCACCACACTTTGCTGAGAAGGACCCAAAAGAATTAGATAACACCATCTCTGTCCACAAAGAGTTGACAAGAGGTACAAATGTGAAATGTCTAAAGAACACCATTCACTCATTCTTTTTTTAAAAAAAAGATTTTAGGGGCACCTGGGTGGCTCAGTCGTTAAGCGTCTGCCTTCGGCTCAGGTCATGATCTCAGGGTCCTGGGATCGAGCCCCGCATAGGGCTCCCTGCTCCACGGGAAGCCTGCTTCTCCCTCTCCCACTCCCCCTGCTTGTGTTCCCTCTCTCGCTGTGTCTCTCTCTGTCAAATAAATAAATAAAATCTTTAAAAATATATATATAAAGATTTTATTTATTTGAGAGAAAGAGACAGAGAGAGAGAGAGAAAGCACACACGAGAGTAGGGTTAGGAACAGATGGGGAAGGAGAAGCAGACTCCCCACTGAGCAGGGAGCTGACATGGGGCTCCATCCCAGGACCCTGGGATCATGACCTGAGCCGAAGGCAGATGCTTAACTGACTCAGCCACCAAGGCGCCCCCACCACTCATTCATTCTTAAGCATTTGTTGCACAAGTCTCTGTCCCAGGCCCTGACCAAGACAGACTAGGCATGGATTCTCCCATCCCCAATCCGCCTGCTCCCACCTTAACGGGTCTGTCTGTTGGTGGTCCGCATGCATCAGTGCTGAATCTCACAACACAAAGAGAGTCCACGAAAATAAAGATCTGCAAGGTCGGGGCTGATTACAGGCAATTTCACATGGGAGGTAGGAGTGCTGGCCGCAGTTGAGTTCTGAGAGGAGAGATGGTATATTTTAGAGAGCACAGAGAAGCAAAGGTGAGGAGCATGGGTTCTGGAGAGAAGGAGACAGAGGTGCGTCTGGGGGTGGCTCAGTCAGTTAAGCATCTGACTCTGGTTTCAGCTCAGATCATGATCTCGGGGTTGTGACATTGAGCCCTACATCGGGCTTAGCACTGCCTGGAGTCTGCTTGAGATTCTTTCCCCCTGCTCCTTCCCCCACTCATGCTCTCTTGCTCTCTCTCTCTCAAATAAGTAAATAAATAAATAAAATCTAAAAAAAAAAAAAAAAGAGGAGGCTGGGGTTTAATGTTAGGGCAAAGAGAGATCAGGCAGTCAGCTAAGGTGGGGCTGACTGGATAACCCAAGATCTCAACATTTCGAGAGAATAGTCCCAAGACAGCACATAGGACGCATACCTACTGCCACTTCCTTGTTCTGAATGGCAGACATTATTAATCAACCACCTCCTGCCAAGCCTGGATCTTGTCCAAGCTGGCGCTCCAGGCAGCCACAACTAAGCAATCAGAGTTTGCATACATGATGAACCCTATTTGTCATTGCTAGAATAGTCATTCTTTCTCCAGAGGACAAAAGGCAAAAATATTCAGCTGGCTGTGGATAAGGTGAATCATACAGCATAAAAGAGAACCAGCTTTTGAGCCACATTTCCTGATGTTGCGTCCTGGTTTCTTTACATACTAGCTGTGGGAACCCGGGCAAGTTATTTGATCTCTCTGTTCCTCAGTCTCCATGTCTGTAAAATAGGATGAATAGTGTTGCTAAGAGGCTCGAATGGGATGAGACAGTCGAAGCACTTAGATCAATGCCCAACTCATCACTATTTTATTCTAATGTGCATATTCCTGTGTTCTCAATCTTTCTCCATCATAACAGTCAGCCAACTTCCAAGTGGATCAAGATGAGAAAACAGACTTGGTAGAGGTGGGGAAAGCATGTGAATGTGATGAGCTTTGCACTTTAGACAAGGCCAGAGCCCATGACTCCAAACAGCCTCTGGGAAGAAAAATCAGTACAAACCACACCGACCCCTGGAAGAACATCCCAAGGACACGCCCAGCAAGGAGAGGGGGCATCTTAGCTCTACACCCAGGGGCAGCACATGGATGTGCTCTTTCCTCTAGGATTTTCAGAAGTTCTCAAGATTACTCAAGTCTGCTGACTATTTGATTTGCTTGGTTAATTTGATGTCTTCACTTTGGAAGAACAACCTGGCAATGAACAGAGGGGGATGGAAAACCCAGTCTGAAGACTACAGACACCATGATTCTAAACTCCATAATGGGAAGTCCGAGAAGATCAAGAGGCAGGAGTGCAAGCTCCTCATTGTATATAGAAGTCTTTCACATCCATAAGAAAATGGTCTGCAAGCCAGTAGAAAACTGGGCAAAAGCTTAACCAGGAAGTTCACTGAAGGAATACTAATAGCTCTTCAATAAATGAAACTGTTCTCATAATATGAGAAAAACTATCTTGAAATACCGTTGCTTACCCATGAGATGGGCAAAGAAATAAAAATTTGATTGTACAGTATTGGAGAGTGCAAGAGGAAACACGTGCTCTCATATATTGATGATAGGGAGGGAAGCAGTAGAACCTTGTATAGATCAACTTGGCAATGTCTATCAGAATTACAAGCACATTGCCCATTATCAGCAATACCAGAATTGCACATGTGTGAAGTGACATATATACACAATTATGTGGCATTACTTGTGTTGGCTAAAGATTAGAAACAACTGATCAAGAGGGACTTGTTAAATAAATTATGATATATCTACATAATAGAATAATATGCAGCCATAAAAATGAATTAAGAAAGATCTTATATACAGAAATGGGATTGTTTCCAAGATATATTGGTAAGTATCTTTTAAGATTTATTTATTTTAGAAGAGAAGGAGAGACAGAGAGAGAAAGAGAGGAACTCTAAGCAGATTCTGCGCTGAGTGCGGAGCCCGACATGGGGCTCCATCTCATGACTCTGAGATCATGACCTGAGCCGAAATCAAGAGTTGGACTCTTAACTGACTGCACCACCCCGGTGCCCCATATTGATAAGTTTTTTTAAAAGCAAGATATACAATATCATTTAGAGTACGCTGTTATTTTTCTTAAAGAAAAAAAAAGGAAGAGAAATATATTTGCTCGTTCTTAGAGGCTAGCTCTGAAAGATACCATCAGAGCAATACTCAACAACCTGCTAACAACCATCAATGTGGACATTACTGTCCCAATTTGTAGGTAGGGAAACTGAGACCCAAGGAGCTTAAGTGACATGGCAGGGTCACACAGCTTGCATGCAGCTGAGCTGGGATTTGAACTCAGGGCTGTCAAATTCCAAAGCCTTTACCTACAGCCACCCTGCTCAGCACCAGAGCTCCAAGGCCTGTTTGTGTAAAGAAGTGAGGTTTCCAAGAGAAGGTTGCATGTTCTCTGGTCCTGTGTGAAACTGAATGCATTTGGCAGAAAACTAAGTCACATTGGCCCTGGCCCTCAGTGAGATGAGAAGGTCAAAATCATGGCCTCAGACATTTTCTCTAAATTGCTGATTTGAAAGGGTGAGGGCTCTCAAAATACAGCTCTCCAAGCTTTTGAAAATGACCAGGAAGTATGAGCTAATGGGGAACGAGACTTGGATATAACAGGTCTGCAAACAAATAACTGTGGAGTAGCTACTCTGTATCTCTATTTTAAGACCTAGTCTTAGACCACCAGGTCCTACCTGGAGTGAGGAATCTCTGAGTCAGACGGTGCATCCATCACAGTCCTTGGGTCCAAACGCCAGGACCCACTCTAGCTGGTCTCAGGGAAAGAGAAATTGATTAGGACTATTATATAAATCACAAATACTGCAGGTCAGGGAATCAGACTTGGAAGGAGCAGCGGACTATTATATAAATCGCAAATACTGCAGGTCAGGGAATCAGACTTGGAAGGAGCAGCACTAGGGGTGACCAGCAGAGATACTCCCGCCACCAACATAAGCCCCTCAGCTCACACCAGAAGTGTGCCCCGCATGGGCATCACCCCCAGGACCTGTACCTCCGCCTCCCGCACCGAATGATAAGCTGCAAGCGCTGTCTCTCTGTCAATGGGAGACTTGAGCAGGTAAGTCTGATTAAGGAGTCTAGGTCACATGATGCCACCATAGCTGCAAGGGAGGCTGGGAAAGTGAGTTCTGGCTTCTACCTGTGGGTGGGGAGAAGGGAACTCATCCGTGGGCAGCTCTCCAAAGGTAGAAAGGGCAGTCTTCAACACGACAAACAGAAGGAATCCTGAAGACCACACTTAGCCCGACACTTTCGATCAACAGACGAGGTAATGAGACCCAGAGAGGGACAGGGATTGGCCCAGAATCGAATCACACAGAAACTGATCACAAAGATCGTGAATCTTCACCTTGGCTGACCTCTTGGCTAGTGTCTTCTGGTTATTCACAATGTCTCACTCGTTCTTTGAGCAAGTGTTTAGTGGATGTCTATGCCAGGGAGGTCTCTCAAAAGATCAGCTACCCAAGTAATCGCAGCATTAAGTAAGACTGGGATGCAGGGTCAAATGTGACCTCGGCCCTGCCTTCAAGGAGCCTACATATGGCGGGGAAGACTCTAGGTATGTGAACCAGCCAGTGCTATGTGCTACGCAGCCTCCTCCCTGCCCCCTGGCCATATCCTGTCATCACTGAACACGCAGCTCGAAGTCCCCTCCTCTGGGGTACCTTCCTTTGCCCACTCAGCCTGCAGCCATCATTCCACACAAGCCGTCCCATCTTCAACTAGCATTTACTGAGCTCTAGGCATGCTCATCATGAGACACAACTGGAAACCACTGAGATGCTTAATGTATTTACAGGGGCTATGGTGGCCCAGAAAAGGGATCAGAAAAGGACCCTACCCCTCAGGGTCTGAAAACCTCCCCAGAGGAGGTGCTGCTTGAGTTGGAGAGATGGAGGAGCATTTTCTAAGCAGACAAGATGAGAAGGGGCTTTCCATGCAGTGGGACCAGCACGAACAAGGTCATGGGCACAGGGAACAGCCTTTAATCAACACCAGCCACATGACCCTTAGGTAGACACTGTCCCGGTTGCAGGCGCGTCTTTCCAGACTGCTGGAGAGCAAGAGTTCCACCATATGCATGCTCTAACCCCAGTCACTCCCCTGCACCTCCCAGATTCCTACTCATTATCCGCATGGGACATGAGTTAAACCTCACAGTGCATGGCATTTTCTTTTCCTTTCCTTTTCATGTAAAACATGTCACCACATTTCCGTAGCCCCAATTGCTCTCTGGTGAAAATAAATAGATAAATAAATAATTTTTCACAAGACTAATTAGCAGAGAGGAAGATGCTAATGTGTTTTGCCAACTCTCCCCAGCTCACTCCCAGCTGGCCTGTTTGGAGCTGGGCTGTCGGAGACAGCAGGTAGTTCCAAGCCCGGGGGCTCGGGGACTTCTCTCCACCTGCTGGCCAAGTGGACTCCGCTTTCAGGATGAATGAGTCTTTGGGTTGGTGGAAAGACCTGTGGGGGGACAGACCCAGGCTCTGGAGTGAGACAGACCTGGGTTGGATTTCTGTATCTGTTTACTAGCCAGAGGATTTTCTTAGCCTCAGTGTTCCCATCTGCAAAATGGGGCTGCTAAAGACGCCAATCTCTCAGAGTTGTCATGAAGATGCATCAAGGTGATGCATGGAAAGCCCCAGGGGACCAGGTACTGTGATCTCCATCTTACAGCCAAGGACCCTGAAGCTCACAGAGGTGAAGTGACTTGCCTGAGGTCACATGATTGGTGAGCTGGAATACATCACCAGGTCTGCCTAGTCCAGTCTCTGTGATCTCACACCATGCCGTCCTCCTGCTTGGCAGAAACCAGAATGTCCTCTGAAACAGCTCTGGGTCCAGGTCCTATGATAGCAGGCAGCAGAGGGAAAGCCAATCCGTCTCCCTCTTGGGCAGACTGGAGCATCCTGCCCTGAGCCGGCTTTGAACGCAGTCACCAGGTTTTCCATCTAACACTGGGAAATGGGGCCCACCTTTGGAATCAGGAGCTCTCAGGAAACCGGGGGCGTGGGTGACGCAGGCAGGGAGAGTGGCGTGGGCTGGTAGCTGGGGAGCCGCCAGCAGAGGGCTGCCTCTCTGCTCTCCCACTCTGGTGTGTTAGTATCTGGCTGGATGAGAGCGGGCCAGCATGGTGAAGCAGGTCCTTAGAGAGCTCCTTTGAAAATAGGCATGTGCGAATACGTCACTTCAGTAACCGCTAGGGGAGACTGAGGCAGGAAGGCTCGGACACCTGTTCACACTGATGGCAACAAACATGCAGCAGCACTGTGCTGAACACAGACACACAACTCTAGGAGGCAGGTCCTCAGCAATTCCCACGTTCAGATGAGGAAACCAAGGCCCAGAGAGAGGTGCACGGTCTTGCCCAGGGTCACACAGCTGGTGAGGAGCAGAGCCATGGAAACCCAGGTCCGTCTGACTGCAAAGCTTGTGCTGCTTGCTCAGCAGCGGACAGCCTTCCCAAGTCTGACCCCTTGATCACCAGAGACGCCAGCAAAAGACCCAGGGATTGCACATCTGGGAAGGCAAGTCTGGTGTGTGTATAAGCAAAATGATCTAGATGTCCTTCCAGAAGCTGGTTGAGTCAATCATGCTACACCCATGCCATGGAATTAGATGCACATTTTTAAATAACTGGGAAGCCCTCTGTGTGTTTAAATGGAAGGATTTCTATGGGGCCCCTGGGTGGTACAGTCAGTTAAGCATCCGACTCTTGGTTTTGGCTCAGGTCATGATCACAGGGTGGTGAGATCGAGCCCCTTTGGGCTCTAATCTCAGCGAGGAGTCTGCTCAAGTTTCTCTCTCCCTCTCCCTCTGCCCCTCCCTGTGCTCGTGCTCTCTCTCTCTCTCAAATAAATAAATAAATCTTTAAATGGAAGGATTTGGGGTGCCTGGGTGGCTCAGTCGTTAAGCATCTGCCTTCGGCTCAGGTCATGATCCCAGGGTCCTGGAATCGAGCCCCGCATCGGGCTCCCTGCTCGGCGGGAAGCCTGCTTCTCCCTCTCCCACTCCCCCTGCTTGTGTTCCTGCTCTCGCTATCTCTCTCTCTCTGTCAAATAAATAAATAAAATCTTTAAAAATAAGTAAATAAATAAATAAATAAATAAATAAATAAATGGAAGGATTTTAAGATTTATTGTTCAATTAAAAAAAAAGCAAAGCGCAAAACAGTGTGTTACTAATACTAATTTAGTTTACAAAGAGGGAAAACTGTCATGTCTGTTTGCATTTGTTTGTACACGCCAAAACAAATTCTGGAAGGGTGAGTGGGACACTCAAGTGGTTTCCTGGGGTGGCCGAGGAACAGGACTAAGTCTGTGGGTAGGATGGGGATTTTTCACCATTCTGTAGCTTTCTCTCTTTTTCCTTAGATTCTTATTTTGAAATAATTATAGACTCACAAGAAGTTGCAAAAGCAGTGCAGGGACGTCCCATGCACCTGTATTCCTCCTTTCCCAAATGATAACATCTTATGTCCAGGCAGCGCATTATCAGGAGCCGCGGACTGCACTTTTCTTCTCTCTGACGGTCTCTCTCTTTTTTTTTTTATGCTTGATTTTTTTACATCTTGGTAGAATACACATAACCTAAAACTTACCGTCTTAACCGTTGTTAAGAGTACAGTTCAGCACATTCACATTGCTCTACACCTACCACCACCACTCCTCCCCAGAACTGCTTTGTCTCTTAAAACTGAAACTCTGGGGGCGCCTGGGCGGCTCAGTCGGTTGAGCGTCTGACTCTTGATTTCGGCTCAGGTCATGATCTCGGGGTCGTGAGATCAAGCCCCACGTCGGGCTTCCTGCTCAGCACAGAGTCTGCTTGAGATTCTCTCTCTCTGTCTCCCTCTCCCCCTCCCTCTGCTCCTGCTCTCTCTCTTTCTCTCTAAAATAAATAAATAAATAAAATCTTAAAAAAAAAAAAGAAACTCTGCCCCCAAGAAACATTAGCTCCCCATTCCAACACTGTCTGAAAGCACTGTTCTACTTTCTGTCTCTGCGAATTTGACGTCTAAGTGGGATCATACACTTTGTGCTTTGGTGACTGTTTTATCTCACTTAGCATCATGTTCTCCGGTTCCATCCCTCTTGTAGCCTGTGTCAGAATCCCCATCCTTTTCAAAGCTGAGTCATATTCCATTGCATACACTTTGTCCATCCATCCACTGATGGACACTTGGGTGCTTCCACCTTTCGGCTCTTGTGATTAATGCTGTACATGGACGTACAAATACTCCCTGAGTCCTTGTTTCTGGCCCTTTGGGTGTATCTGCAGAAGTGGAATTGGCGGATCAGGCTTAAGATGCTGAGGAAGCGCCATCCTGTTTTCCGCAGCAGCTGCACCATTTTGTCTTCCCGCCAGCTGTGCACGAGGCTTCCAATTTTTCCCACACCTTCGCCAACCTAGTAGCCATCCCAGTGGGTGTGAGGGGGTATCTCACTGTGACTTCTACAGTTTTGCACAGACAAAGGCTAAAGGTGCATCGTTGAGTTGACCCAAGGAAAGCACAGAACCGAGGATGCTCTCGAGAGGCTCGGCCGCCGAGGTCCCTGTGAGGTTCGACGGGAGGGCTGAGGTGAGGACACCACTGAGGGCGACACACCAATCCACGGGGACAGAGAAGGACTCTGGTGGGGAAGGGGGGTGGAGAGGGTTTGTGTTCTTAAGGGGAGAGGGTGCCACCTCTCCTGGACCCTGGGACAAGTGGGGGCTGCCACTCCTTTGGCTGCTGAGCCCCAGCGCACTCTCTAGCCACTCCCGCCCTTCATTAGGAAAGGACACTCACTATTGTGTCACCCAACTAACCAGGGGAAACCAAGAAAGGATGGGCCGAGCAGAAGGCAATGTTTTATTAAATCTTCTCTCTCTCCTCTTTGCCACCTACTGATTCTACTTCCTAAATAGCCCAGGGATCCACCTGTTCCTCTCCATGCTCTTGCCACCACCTTAGCCCAAGCCACCTGCAACTCGCCTGGGTTATGACAACAACCTCCTGATAGAAGCTCCCTGCCTCCACCCTCACCCCCGCCAATCCCAAGTCCACGCATTACCCCACAGGTACTTGATACTCCTTTGCTTAAAAGACATAAATGGCTCCCATTGTTCTCAGCGTAAAACTTGAATCCCTCAACCTGATTTACAGGTACCCCCACAATCCAGCCAGCCTTCCAGAACCTTCTCGCCCAGCACCTAGAACTCTTAGGTGTCCAATGAAATGTCCTCACCCCTCTTCCTCTTGAACTCTGGTTCTGGTTGTTCTGATCTTTGCTCAGTTCATCAGGAGACCCACTCTCTGCCTCAGCTATTCTCTCTCCACCCCACCAGTTCTGTCCTGCTAAGCCATGCCCAGTCTCCCCGGATGTCAGCTTAAATGTCCCCTCCCAAGGAGGCCACCGGGCCCTCGGGGCTGCCCACTGTGTTGCACCACGATGCTTAGGGCCCCTGCCTGTCACTGCGTGTTTAATGCCTGTCTGCCCTGCTCAGTGCTAACAGAGGTGAGTCCTGCCTTGTGCATTAGCATGCATCCTGTCATCTCTCCCTGAATATCTGCGGAGTGGGTGGTGGTGTGGGGAGATAACCAGAAAGATCTCCATCCTCCAGAGAATAGAGCATAGCCCCTTGGCTCTGCTCCCCTGTCTTGGAAAGCACTGAATGAGCCATGTGCAGATACACAATAACATTTGCAAAACAATGTAATGTGCCCGGATGCAAAATCCTGGGGTTCATCCTACACAAGGGGCATCACCAAGCCCTGCTAACAGAGGACATCCCCTCCCCATGCGAGGTTGCCCTGGCTGCCCCCAGAAAGACTATAGCTGGCTGCTGAGAGGCTTGCTTCTTGGGTAGAATAAGAAGGAGGCTCAGCTCTTTCTCGGCTGGACTGGGAGCTCCTCCCTCCCCTTCTGGAAACAGCAAAGAGGAGAAGAGGAGAACCCCTCTCGGCATTTGGGGGAGGCCTGCCCAGCTGGAGTTTGCAGGTAACAGGAAGGGAGCAAGGAGGGCAGGGTCCCCTTCCTTGGGGAGGCCGGGCTGAAGGCTTGAAAATGGGGGCTCCCTAGGAAGAAAGGGGTCTCAAAAAAGGCCTCCGTGGGGGGACAGGTGTGAGCCCTTTCTCTTGCGCAGAATGTGGTCAGTGCCCTGAGGTCAGCAGGTCTTTGCTGCTGAGCCTCGTCCAGGGCACTGCTCTGTGGGACCCACCCCACGGCACATCCCATCATCGGGCATGATGCAGGGCCCCCAGAGGGGAAGGTCAGGGCCGCTCCCTGGTCATCCGGTGGGGGCTCTAAGAGCTATGACCCTGCGGACTCCTAGGCCGTGGCCCCGTCTCCCAACCACGGTGGCAGAGGAGACCCGTGTGGTCTGCTGATGGCTGATGGGCTTTCGAGGAACAGCCTTCAACACAGAAAAGTGGGGACCTCGCCAGACCTAGAGTAGCACAGAAGGGAAGGAGGGCAGGAGGAATCAGCTGAGTCTGATATCGGCCTACGGAGCACAAAGTCCACAGGGACCTGCCGTGGAACCCTGTGCAGCACCCAGGAGGCCTGGACAAGCCACAGGAGCAAGCGGAGCGCCCTGGGGAAGGCTCAGGCTCCAGAACCCAACGGCTGGCCTCAGACCTGGGCCCCACCCTGGGGAAGCTGTGCGACTTGGGGAAAATTGCTCAGCACTCCTGGGCTTCGGCCTCCTGTCTGTAAAAGGGGGATGCTAGCCCTCCAAGTGAGTTGTGCAGTTGCCAGGGATGCTGAGAAAAACAGCTGACTCACAGAAAGCGCTCAGCACCGCCCGCCATTGCGTCCGCTCTCCACAGTCCGATTGACTCTTGGGCCTCAATTTGTTCAGCTGTAGGATAAAAGGGTTGGATCAAATGGTCTCTGAGCTGCCCTCCAGCTCTGGAATTAGTAAGCCTGGGACATCGATCGGGTTATTTTGGTTGCAGGCAGCAGACTTGCAACTCTGGCTGAGCTCTGCAGGAAGGGATTAGGGGATGGAGAGCAGGTGGGGTGCTCAGAGAACTGAGGACAGGGACTGGAACCAGGGAGGGGTCCGAGTGCAGGGCAGGGGACATCTTTGAAGGCCTTCTCCAGAAAACCAGCGCCAGGAGGGGTTCACGTGCTCGCATCAACCTCTGGAGACTCCCACTCCTTGACCCGCAGAGGGCGGGGCCCCGGATCGACAGGCCGGCCCGGCTGCATCCAGGGGAGACCACGTCCTCAGGAGGAGATGGGGTACTGCAGCCCACAGGAAGGAGAGCAAAGGCCACAGGGGTGAAACCAGCTTACACCTGCACCCCGTCCCCCAGCCTGGGCGATGTGACAGAGGCCTAGAAGCACTGACTTCTGCCCCCACTGAAGATGATGAACACACCTAGAGAAACCAGGCATGGTTGCTTTTGAGAGCTTTGAGATGCTGTCTTTCCCAGCAGTCATGATCCCTGGGGGTGGGTTTTCCCTCAGCTCCAGAGAGCCAGTCTCGGAGGATCCCACTTGCTTGGGAGTTCCCTGAGGGCCAAGGCCAGCACCCACACAGTTAACACACAAGATGTTCTTTGATAGAAACCAACCGGCCAGGGATGGTCAAGTCATTTCCCCGCAGGTGACATTTCCAGACTGGTAAAGGGAGGTGACAGCACCTTGCCACAAAGAAGAGATGCATGTGCAAGGGAGAAGTGAGGAACTCTCCAGATCTTCAGGGATGCCACTGCTGATTTCTGAGTCAGGGTGATCAGCTCCGGCGACGTTCTAACTTTTGTGACCCTCAGCTTCTTCACCTGTAAAATGGAGGTAATTATAACACCAGCTTCCTCAGGGCTGTTGTGAGGCTTGATGAGTCAATAATTCACTCCACAAATATTTATTGAGCACCTAATATGTGTTGGTCACTATTCTGGATGCTTGAGATGCAGCAGTGATCAAAACAGACAGACACCTGCCTTCATGGAGCTTCCATGCTAGAGAACACATGCAGAGCTACCACCGCAATGTAGGTGCTCTAATTATTACTAAAGTGTGAATGACTATCGCCTCCTCAAGCAGCACCTGCAGCTTTCCGTGTTTCCTCCTACAACCGTGGCACTCCTGGATGCGTGTGACCAGAGAGGGTCCTGGAGGACTGAAGGGAGCAGAGCCCCCACGTGGACTTTTCCAGTGCCCTCCACGAGGGCATTTCCAGTGGACCCATAGCGTGAATGAGAAACAGACTTCTGTGGCATTAAACCACTGGGATCGGAGGGTGGCTTGAGGAGCCTGGACTGTTGGGTAAAACCAGCTTTCCCCACTGAGCCTCGTCAGAGACATCCAGAGTCTAATCTCTGTAGCTCTGTCTTAGCAGACCCACAGGAAGCGAAAACGTAGGTCATCAAGCAAAGAATGCAAAGGTAGAAACTCTGCCTTGTCTCTTCCCTCTATCAGTGGAGGTACGCTGGACTCTCGCCCCAACGGTGGCTCTGTCAGCACCAGCTCCAGGATATCAAGTGACTGCAGGCCCCCACATGGCCTGGTATCTCCCCCTCCCCTAGCCCACGATCCCCTTCACCCTCTCGTCCCTGTGGGCTGGAGGAACAGCGAGGAGGGCCTAGGGTCCACCAGGGGAAACTGGAGTCACGGCAGGAGGGAGCCAGGCCTGAAAAGAGAAGCAGCCCCTGGAGACCGAGCGGGAGGTGGGGGAGTGACCCCCTGACTTCTCCCTCCTTCGACCCTCCCATCTCCCCCAGTGCCTGCCATTGGCAGAATGAACGGGGAGCCAGGGAAACACAGCCACACAGGGCAGGGGAAGGGCAAGGAGCAGGTGTAAGGCAAACAGGCTCCTTCTTTCAGACACCCACTTCCCTGTAACTCCCAGGGCCAGAGACTGCTTTTTCTCCCACATCTCACTCACCCGGGCCATGGGGCTATGCTGCCCCTTTCCCTTTCACTTCTCTTGGTTGGCAACACTGTTGGCTCAATACCCAATCCCTCTCTTCCTTACTTGCCTCCACTCTTGGTGCTAGAAGACTTTAAAACTCACTTTCCCAGCCTCTTCGCAGCTACGGATGGCCATTGACATATAGGCAGAAGCTTTTGAAAAGGGCTTTTTTTTTTTAATTAAAGGGAACAGAGACATGGTTGTGGCCCCCTCTTTCCCCTTCTTCTTGCCTTGAATGCCATGAAAATGTCTGGAGCTGCAGCAGCCATTTTGCAGCCAGGAGGGGAAGAAGTCACTGCACACCAAGGATGGGGGAGCAGAAAGATCCTAGATCTTTAATGACACTGTTGAGATGTTAAACCAGCCCGAGATGGCTCACCTCCAGTCTTCTCAGTGTGTGGACCATTAAGGCCTTTATTGCGTCAGTCACTGTCAGTCTTCTATCCCTCACCTGATGAAAGCGTTCCTAAAACAGATGGGGGCAACATCACTATCCAGCTCCTCAACAGGATCCCAAGGAGTAAAATTCACTCCCCGCTTCCTCACCCTTCATGTCTCAGACGTCAACGAGTCCTGGAGGTTTTACCTCCTTGGCGTCAGCCCGTCCTCTCCTTGCCATGCCCCCCTGCCCATATGACAGATCGGATTCTCCCGCTCCCCATCTCCCTCTCCAAAGCCTCAGCCCACTGCAGCCAGAGGGTTCTTTCTAAAATGCAGACGCTGCACGCTGGGTAGTGTCTCTGTGTGGCTTGAAGACGCGCACTACCTCCCGTTGCCTGCAGAATGAAACCTAAACTGCTTAGCAAGGCAGGCACGGCCCTCGTGATTTGGCTCCCCAAACCTCAGCCGTTCCCCTCCTTGAGCTTCTGCTAAGAGCTGCCCACAGTCACGTCTGGTGTCATGCCACGAGCCTTTGTACCCCTCCCCCGTCCCCGCCCCAGCGCAGGGGCCGCCCAGACCCCAGGGTTCATCAGACCCTCCTCTGTCCCCGCGTCTCCGCGGTTTGTGCCCCTGCTCTATTGCTCTCTCCTCCTCCCTTCCCAGAGAGCCACTCCTTGACAACGGGGCCACGTGCGTTATTCATCTCTATATCCCCGGTGCCTGACACCCGGCAGGGGCTTGATAAATGTGTGTGGAGAGAGAGTGAATGAGAGAGTGAGTGAATGAGGCCGTGCATTCAAGAACCTGTGAAGTCAGCTGCGGGGAGGACAGCGCCGCAATGACCTAAGTCTTTGAAACCTGCCCGGTAACCTGGCTTCCTGGAACTTTGCCCGGGCCGGGCGCTGGGGAGGAACACACCCTGCCCGCGTGTAGACGGAGCTGAGTCCTCTCTTCCGGAGTAAATCCTGTCTCCAGCCACCTGCCACCGGGGAAGCATCTTGAGGCATGGTTTTCCCCCAGGGTGTTAACCATTTGTCCAGGGGTGACCTCAGGAAAGGTCCCCTTCCTTCTTCCCAGAGCGGGAGACGGCTTACGTGGCTCTGGGATTGACAAGGCCATGTAGGATGGGAGAAGAAGAGTGACCGGGGAGCGCCCGGGCGTCCTCATGGCGACACAGAGTGCCATTTGTCCGGCTGGTGAATAAATGATCATCACACGGATTACACAGGCTTCCTGTTACACAGGAACTCGGCGCCAAGTCTCCCAAGGCGTAGAAGGCATAATCAAGAATTATGGGGCCCAGTAAAATGAATATTGGAATCAATTAGCTCCCTTCAGATGAGAGCTGCTCATAGAACATTCATTATCTTAGCCCCACTGTGTGTGTGTCGGGGGGCCGGGGGGTGTAGAGGAGAGACCTGCTTTCTTACAAGTGGCCATTGTCACCCTCTGAAGAGCCTCCCACGCAGCCCACTGCTTTCTCCCCCCTCCCCGGGGGCGGATACAGAGGACAACAGATCAAAGGCGCAGTTATTAACTTGGGCGACTGTCTCCGCCATGCCCACACCACCTCCGTGCGTGCATTTGGACGGCTGGAGTAAGTCCTTCTCAGCTGCAGCTGCGGCGTCAATGCAATTTTAGGTTTCGTTCAGGAAACAGCAGTTCCTTAGCTGATATATTAAATCAATTAGACGCCGGTGGCCTCAGAGGCCACGCCAGCTTCCCCAGAGCGCCGGTCGCGGGGGCCGTGAATCACACAAGTATCAGGATGGTGTTGCTCAGTCAATTCCGAGTGACGCATCCTGAAAGCTCAAGACAGGGCATGGAAGGAAAAAAAGAACAAACAAACCCTGACTAGCACGTCCTGGGGACCAGAAGGGATCGAGGAAGGGCCTGGAACACGAGCAGCTGCTCTCCCTCTTCTGTTTCCTTCTCAGTTGAGGTCTGCGGAAATCTCTGTCTGAGAAAAACTCCAATCGCCACCTCTGAATAAGCCCAAACCTCACCCACACCTCCATCCCCACCGCCCCCCTGCCTCGCCCAAGCCAGAACCTTCCCACCCCGGACACCCCGGGCCTCCCTTCCCCAGCCCTCCACCCTAGGCTCCACGCTCACGCCAGGATTCTCTCTCTGCAATTCTCTTTACCCAACAGTCCAGCATTCTCTCTCTGCAAGAGGCTGGGAAATTGAGTTTTAAAGTCTTCTAGCACCAAGGTTTGCCATGTCGCCTGTCCCCTGCTTTTAAATTCCTTCGGTGACGTCCCACCGCTTTTAAGAAAAGATGTAAGCCCAGCTCTTGGTTCATTCCAGCCTCAGCTCCCTCCCCCGCTGCAGGCCTCCCAGTGTCCACCCTCCCTGCCCCCCACTCCCCGAGGACCTGTGCTCCTGGGCTGTGCTTCTCGCCCAGAAGGCTCTTCCCTGCTCTTCCCTTCATTTTGGGATTTGGTGTAAATGTCCCCTCCTCTGGGAATTGTCCCCTGCTTCCCCACTCCTCCACCCGACTGGGGAATCCCTCAAGCCCCTACCTTGCCCCATCACAGCACCTGTCATGGAGGGTTTGTCATCACCTGTTTCCTTGTCTGTCTCCCCTCTTAGTCTGGGAGCTTTCCGAAGGCGGACTCGGGCCTTTGACTCCGTCTTTAGCTCAGCGCCCAGTACGGCAAATGCTTAATCAGTGTTCGGGGCACAGATGAATGAAGGAATGGGGCTTCTGACAAAGGGAAATCTGTGTCTTCTGGGCCCGGTGCTAGAGGGGACAGGTGAGAGAGGTGTGGGCCAGGTGGAGATGGGAGAGACACAGGGAAAGGGAGGGACCCAGCATTGGGACCGGGGCTGGTGGCCTCATCTATGTGCTGTTATTCAGTTTGGCAACCATGGGAGGATGGAGGAAGCGGGTCTAGTCAAGAGACAGCCCAGCTCTGAAGGCAGATGGGAAACACCAGCTACGTCCCCTCTCGGTGAGAGCAGTGCCACTCAGGCTGGTCCACGGGGACCCTTAGGGACTGTGGGCTAGAGGTTGGGACAGTGGCCAGTGGCACAGAGGGGAGAGATTGGCTTGACGGGACAGAGACCTGGGTGCGAATTGGGACCGTGCGGCTAACTCCATGTTCTTGTGAAACTGCTTAGCCCTTTGGACCTCAAGCTTCTCCTATAAAATGGGAACAGCACCCACCCTGTGGGGTCATCCAGCATGGACCATAGGACCTGGGGTGGGGGGGGTGGCTTTTAAATCAAATGGCATTGTCATCATGATGACCAGGACTCCAGATGACAAGACAAGATCCAGTGAGTAGAGCTGGAGGGGACAGTGGGGATTTGCTTATCATGAGTGGAGCCGAAGTAGGGGTCACTGAGCTCAGCCACAGAAGCCATGAGCTCGGGCTCCTCCCTCAAAGCCCACATGCAGATCCTGTGGCTAAGCTTAGCTGAGTATCTGCACTTGGCCTCCACCTCCCAGAGCCCAGATTCTGGTCCTCCACTGACCTCCCACATGCCTGACCTGCTGCGACCATGAAGCCAGGACATCCTGAGAGCCCAGCCCCTGCCCCCAGGCAGCAGACCCACTGCTCCTTTCCTCCCCCTCCCCCCACCCCGGGGAAGGGCTCCAGAGCACACCCCAGGCTGGGGGCATCTGCCCGGTGGAGCCAGCTGTAGCCCGGTGTGGCCTGAGGAGGCCCCCCTCCACAGCGATAGCCTTTCAGCAGTCTCGTGAAATTAATTCAATGCCTATTTCCATTCTGGCTCACGATCCATCACCGTGCTCATTCCTGCTTTCTTATTTCAGAAAATAATGGCAATTATGCCTTAAATAATCCATTTTTACAGTTTACATTTAATTTATGAAGGCATGGCAGGCCCAGGGCTCCACCTGTGACCACGGCTCTGTTTTCCACTTGCCTTTTTCCCTTGGTGCCCTTGCTGATTGGGAAGAGGAAAGTGTCTGGAGTTGGGGAAGCAAAACTGGTCTGCAGAGTTCTGACCACTTCTTTGAAGCAGGTCAAGAAATACTGAGGGATCCAGACTCAGCTGGGACAGGAACGAAGGGGGATGAGTGGAGGGGAAGGCAGAGCCCCAGCAGAAAGGCCTCGCTCTCTTCCCAGGAGGGGACCCTTCTCAGCCCACTGGCGAGATAAGCTTTGATTTTGATCAACTTGGCTCTGTTTTTGACATGCTCTGTTGTGTCTGGTCAGGTTGATCAAAATCTTGTCAGCCCCCTCTCAGAACCCTTCAGAGGCTCCCTGTAGCTCTCCAGATAGAAGTCAGCCTGCTTAGTTTTGTTCTGTAGTGCTTGGCTTAGTTCACAGTGCTTAGCTTAGTTCACAGTGCTTGGCTTAGTTCACAGTACTTGGCTTAGTTCACAGTATCTTGCTTTGCTCTACAGTGCTTAGCTTAGTTCACATTACTTAACCTAGTTCTACAGTACTTAGCTCATAGTGCCTAGCTTATTTCTCTGTGCTTAGTTCTACAGTACTTAGCTTAGTTCCACAGTACTTGGCTTAGTTCCACAGTACTTGGCTTAGTTCTGCAGTACTTGGTTTAGTTCTACAGTACTTGGCTTAGTTCTACAGTACTTAGATTAGTTTATACTGCCTCTCTTAGCTCCCATGCTGCTTCTCTCAGCAGTGCATTCCAAGCCCCTCCACCCCTGCTGGTCATCTCCTCCTTCCATCTTGGATATCATCCCCAGCCTGTCTTCCACTAGCCAATCTTTTGAGTCCATTTTTCAAAAGTTATTTCTGGGACACTTTCCCTGAGTACAGCCCTCTGCCACCCCCACAGCTCTCCACCCTAAAACAACATGAATTTGTTATCCTACATTTGTGTCATTCAAAAGTCCAAAATGGGTCTCCAGGATTAAAGTTAAGTGTCGGCAGGCTTTGTTCCTTTCCAGAGGCTCTATGGGGAAATCCATCTCCAGGCCTTTCCAGCTTCTAGAAGCCACCTGCGTTCTGTGTCTCGGGCCCCTTCCTCCATCATCAAAGCCAACAATGGTTCTCTCATGTTGTATCACTCTGAGCTTCTCTTGCGCCTTCTTCTTCCACTTTAAAGGACCTTCGTGATTCTGTTGGGCCCACCCAGATAACCCAGGACAGTCCCCCCATCGTAAAGTCTGCTGATTAGCAACCTTAATTCTACTTTATCCCATAATGTAATATACCCACAGGCTCCCAGGATCAGGACATGGGCTTCTTTGGGGAGCCATTATCCTGCCTCCCAAAGACAGGCTCCAAAGATTGAGCAAAGATGAGTGAGTGGGATGACCTACAAAGTGCATAGACTGCCCCCATCCCCCCGCCAACAGCCTTCGATGTGAACATTCTTTGTGCCTTTTTGCCTCTATCAAACCCCTTACTTACAAGTGCTTCTCCACACTCACATACTCAACAGATAATCTGCTCAGAGAAAACCAGCTAAGGCTGGGCTGCTCGCTCACCAGGACCAACACATTTCATAAAAAAAAAAAAGTGCCTGCGCCCACCCTCCCACAACCCTGTGGTAGGCACCCTGCTGCTGCCCCGCTCCCCCATAAGCGGGTTGTCATTCCCCATGAGCCCCAAATGCACCATCGAGAATCACCTCTCAGTGCTCACTCCCTGCTCTGATACCTTTGGTGAACTCTCCTGGCACAGGTGGGTGGATTCCACGCTGGAAAACCATATATAGATAAAAATCTGAATTTACAATGAGAGTCTTTTGGAAGTTGATTACTCATTATCGAAGGACCCAGAACAGGGTCTCTTTAAAGAGCAAGTATCCGGGGGCATTTTAATACAGGAGCTGGTGTACAACATTGAGAGGGGCAAGAGGCATTGTCTGCAGGGGGATCAAACGCTCTGCCGCCCACGGGAGCCAGCCAGCAATGCAGGTGGTGAATCGGGCTGCGGAAGGGACTCCGCGCCCAGACTGAGGCAAGCATGCAAGCATCCTTCTAGGCCAGTAAGGTGAGACATGTCACGATAGCGTCCCACGGTCCTATTTGGACAGCTCCTTCTCTCAAGCTTAGACCAGAGTTAGCTGACTTCCCCCCTCCCCTGCTCTATGTTTTTCTTCTGGGGGAGAACCAGGACTGGTTGCTAGAGCAACCAATTTATTTCTGCAAGAGCATTTTAACTTCCATCAGATGTTCCGTTTGACAGGAAGTTTTCCTTCTGGGGGTCTAACTTTTCGCAAGCATGCTCTTTCCTGAGCCCACCCTTCCCTTTCTGCTGCCCTAGGGGTTAATGCACATATTTACTCCACAGTGGGGGGGGGGAGCCCAAACTTTTAAAAACAAGGCTTTTGGAAGAGAGAGAAAAACAAAGTAATTACATATCTAAGCCTGCTGTCATGAGAGAATAAACTTGTAGGGTCTCAGGAGAAGTTTGCCACACAGTGTGGGTTCTTTTTTTTTTTTAAGCATGTTTTTGTTCTCGTCTTAATTTTTTTAAAGATTTTATTTATTTATTTTAAAGAGAGAGAGAGAGGAAGAGCAGAGGGAGAGGGAGAATCAGACTCCATGCTGAGCGCTGAGCTTGATGCGGGGCTCGATCCCATGACCTTGAGATCATGACCTTAGCCGAAATCAAGAGTCAGATGCTTAATTGACTGAGCCACCCAGGCGCCCCCAGTGTGGGTCCTTCTTTACTAGCCCCCCCCGCCCCAATATGGCTCAGGGAAGCTCTTCATTTATCTTTTCATTCAACAAATATATATATTGGGCATTTCTCCATGCCGGGCCCTACGTTAGGGGGTGGAGGGTCGGAATTGAATAAAATAGAGATGGCCTCCACCCTCCTGCGGTTTGCCATGTGTGGAAAAGTCAGACATTAAACATATCAGCCTTCAAATCACTACGGAAGAGCTAAGAAGAAAGGTACTGAGAAAGAAGGAAGAGGCACTCAAGGCAGACTGGGCCTTCTGGAAAAGCCTCTCTGTGAATGTGACATTTCAGTCGAGACCCTTCTCTCTGCATCATTACATTGAGTGAGGAATCCATTGCCTTGCACCTGGGAGCCCTTTATGTTCATTGCCTTTGTGTCCTTGGGCTGCCATCACAAACGACCACAAACGAGGCAGTTTAAAACAATACATGTTTATTTTTTCACATTCTAGAGGATAAAAGTCTGACATCAAGATGTTGAAAGAGTTGGTTCCTTCTGGAGGCTCTGAGGAAGAATCTACTCCATGACTCTCTCCTAACTTCTGGTGGCTGCCAGAAATCCTTGGCATTCCTTGGCTTTCTATCTGCATCAGTCTGTTCTCTGCCTGTGTGTCTTTTCCCATTTTCTTATAAGGACAGTTGTCCCTGGACTTAGGGCCCACTCTAATTAGGGATGACCTCAAGAACCTCAACTTGATCACATCTGCAAAGAGCCTTTTTCCAAATAAGGTCACATTCAGAGGGTCCAGGTATTAGGACATGGACATCCCCTTTTGGGGGTCACAATTCAACCCACTCTATCTGCCAACTGAGTAAATGAATGAGCCATCTCCTTCACTCTTCATAATCCCTGATCAAAGAGAATTCGAGCAACCCAAGGCCAGACACTAGTGAGAACCAGGGGAGCACCACCGTGGACTGTAGGACCCCGTGTAATTCAGAGGCTCTGTGAGAAGCAAACCCTCTGCTTTTCAACCAGTTTACTTCTCGAGGGTGCTTGTATTTACCACTGGTTTCTCTGAGGTTGGTTAGAACAGTGGCTAGAGCACAGCTTTTCAAGTAGAACTGACTCAGGGTCCGTATACCACAGAGAATTTGAGTCAGCGTTGCATGGCCCAGCCTCCATGCTCTCCTGCTCTCGACCTCCTTCCAAAAGCAGTTAATATTCCAATATCTGTGCATGAGGAGGAGGTGGGTTATGATGGTTCATTCTGTGTGCTAACTTCGTTGGGCTGAGGGATGCCCAGAGGCTGGTAAAAGATTATTTCTGAGCGCGTCTGTGAGGGCGTTTCTGGAAGAGATTAGTGTTTGAGTCAGTAGACTGAGTAGAGATGGCCCTCTCCAGTGTGGGGGGTTGGGGGGGGTCGCATTCTCCAATCCTCTGAAGGCCTAACTACAACAGAAAGACAGAGGAAGGGAGAATTCTCTCTCTCTCTCTCTCTCTCTCTCTATTCTGGAGCTGGAACATCCATCTTTTTCTGCCCTTGGGCATTAGAGCTCCTGGTTCTCATGCTTTTGGACTTAGACTGAATTATACCACTGGCCTTCCTGGTTCTCCAGCCTGTAGACAGCGCACCGTGGGACTTCTTAGCCTCCATAATTTTGTGAGCAGATTCCCATAATAAATCTCCTCTTACATATCTGTTTCCCTGGAGAATACTAAAACACAGGTCAATGAGAAATGCTGCTCCTGGTCAAGGTCTCTGTGACCTCGCATCCCATGCCTGGAGACAGACACCTCACCATACCCACTAGTTCACAGGTGGCCTCCTCCTCACACTCCAGCCCAGGCTGAAGGCCCCCTGCTATTGTTTTTTTTTTTTTTTTAAAGATTTTATTTATTTATTTGAGAGAGAATGAGATAGAGAGAGAGAGCATGAGAGGGGGGAGGGTCAGAGGGAGAAGCAGACTCCCTGCTGAGCAAGGAGCCCCATGTGGGACTCCATCCTGGGACTCCAGGATCATGACCTGAGCCGAAGGCAGTCGCTTAACCAACTGAGCCACCCAGGCGCCCGGCCCCCTGCTATTGTGAGGACACCAGCAATGGAAACTGAAGGGTGTCCGCTGCTAAAAAGTGGGAGGGTCGTCTGTGCACCCACGTTTCAGGGCAGAGAGGCTCTAGTGCACAAGGGACCTTCTGCAGGGTGCACAGGGCCTTCAAGGGTCTCAGACACATCTGCCTTTCCAAGTTCACCACAGACACCCACGCTTAGACTGTCCACCCCAGGGTTTTGTCTTCTAGAGACCCTTCCTCAGCCCAGTTCCTGCTCCTACAGACCATCCTCCTCCCTCCAGGATGAAGAGTCCATCTGCTGGAATCCAAGACGGGCAGGAACCAGGCCCCTGAGGCAGGCAAGTGAGCTTGCCCGAGGCAGGAAGGAAGGAAGGCATGTGCAGAGCCCACAGGTAGGGCACTCATGGAGCTGGGAGCCCCAGTTTCTGTTCCCAGGGGCTCATGGGGGTGGTGTAGCCAGACCTGGAACCTCAGGGCTGAGGCCAAGATCCTGTCCCTGGGTGGTGTGTTTCTTTGATAAGCAAACCTGAGAAGGGCCCCCTTTTACTGGGGAGTCCGGACCTCAAAACACCCTGTCTCGCCTTAGCCGAACTCTCCCAAGGGGATGTGGGGTGGGAGGGGCCCCAACCCTTGGACTCTCCGGCCCGGAGTGTGCCATTCTCTTCTTGTTTGTGAGCACCAGCACTACCCTGTTAGCTCTTCAGTCCCCAGGGCCTCTTTACTCTTCTCCCAGGGGCCCCCCGTAAGCCACTTTAGCCTGCCTCCTCTCCTCATAATAAAGTCCCAAGGCAGTTGAGTTTAAAGACACAATTATGCATTATGGATAAAGGGCAGCTCGGCATCTGCGCGTGCTCTATGGCTTCCATAAGTGGGCCGGACAGCTCTGTCCTCTCCCCTGAGCCACGGCGCAAGCCAGGGGGCCCCCGAGGTGCCCGGGGCCCCCGAACTAAGCCCAGGGCTTAGTTAGTGACCTGCATCCCGTCTGTTAGCAGCAATCACTAAGATGCTCCCAAATGCTGGGAGTTCAGAGTTCTTTTTTTCTTTTTCTTTTCCTTTTTGCCTTTTTCAAATATTTATGAAGAGATTTTCCATTTATCCTGACACATCTTCTCTACCGTGGGTGTCAGCTGGGAGGGCTCAGACAACAAACTCCAGAAGGTATTTTCCCTAAAGCAGCATCTGGCTCCATTGGCAAGTGCAGCGGGCGGCTTGCTGGGAATTGGCCGAGGCAGAGGGAGGAGGAGCCTGGGGCCGAGACAGAGGGAGGAGTGGTTGGGGCTGGGCATCCTGAGAGACCCAGGGACGTCTGCCACCTGAATCCCACAGCCCCAAGCCCCCATATGAGCCAGGCACGGGACCCCCATGAGCACCACCGTCACATCTCATCCTTCATGCCCTCTGGTCTGATGCTAAATCTCCCTGACTTTCCCAGCTAAACCACGGGGGCAGGGGGGCAGCGACCAGCTCCCCACAGCAGGTTCCAATTATTAGTGGGATAAGATGCTGGAGAAGAAGGTGCTGGCTTAGTCTCTGCATCCCCAGGCTCTCCCATCCCGGGAGGCCTTCTGTAGGCAGAGCCAGAGCCCTCCCCAGTTCTCCCTGCTGGGCATTTCCCACCTGCTGGGTGGGAAGGCAGACAAATGTCAGGACAGCATGACCCACACTGGGGACAGGGCAAGTCAGCTTGCTTGCAGGGCTGGAAGTGGCAATGAGAGCCTTGTAGAATCTCCCAGATGTTAACCAGCATAACAGCTGCCTTCCCCACTCACCCTGGGCACAGCCAGCCCAGCTGATACCCGGAGCCCCCAGCCCACCATTCCCCATCAGTTACCGCAGAGACTGAGCTGGGCTGTTTGCTGACAATGAATTTAGTTAAAAACTAAACGCTCTTCAGGAGAACTTGAGTCCAAAGGTATCATGGCTTTGTGCCCTGATTCTTTCCTGGGCTATACATTAGGAATCACTTGGGAGCTTTAAAAAATATTGATGTTCAAGCTCCATTCCAGAGTGGTCAGAATCGCTGGGAGTGGGGCTTATATTCCCAAAGTTCCCCTAGGCCATTGTCAAGAGTATCCAGGGTTGAAAACTATTGAGTTATGGCAAGAATGTGTTCCCTAGAGACAGCCAGTCCTAGTTCAGAATCCTAGGTCTTCTGTGTACTAGCCTTGACCGTGAATGAGCTGCTTGTCCCCCTAAAGCCTCCGTTTCGTCATCTGTAAAATGGGGATAACAACATTTTGGTTGTTTTAAAGTGCTACCGCACACGTAAGTTTCCAATAAATGAAAGCTGTCGTGAATCCTATTGCATCACAAATCCATTATGTGGGACAAGAGATTGTTGGACTTGGGTGTGCAGAGGAGCCCAACAGGGCAGTGGGTCAGGGAAGCGGGAGACATGGCACCTGGTTCCCAGATGCTCAGAACCATTACCTGCAGAGCTACCTCAGGGCCTCCCCTCTGGGGAGGGGCTGCAAGAGGACAGGTGCCATCCTCCAGGTGACAACACCCTCTGTAGACACAGCATCAGCCAAAGAATATTTCTCCCTGAATTTAAGAAGATCGAAAGCACTTAAGATCTTTCCTCTAGGAAGTCAATTCATTTTCCATCCCCTGTTTATCTGGAAATGGTCTGTTATCAGATCCAGCCGAGTGTGGAGCCAGATGTGAGTGTCTGAGCATTCGCTCTGCCCAGTGCAGCCTTGGTCTAAGGGGGACGGAGAAGGCCCTGAGGCCATGCCAGGGAACAGGTTTTTCCCACCAGACACACCATGGAAGACCCCAGTGATTCTGCAGACCACTTGAAGAGGACCCCAAAGTCCTCGGTGCACCAATCATCCATACAATAAATATTATTTCTTATTTCATACGATGTGCATCTACCAGTGACACTTGCTGATGTCAAACCACCTTGACTGGGTCATCTGGGGCCACACACCTCACTCATCATCTTCAAGTCTTCCGGCGGCTCTCCCAGGGTGGGTGCTCCTGGGCCACGTGGTAGCTGGGGAGGACTGAGGAACTTGCCTCCGCTCTGAATCCTACACCACTGGATGCCTCAGGCCCAGCTGTCCTCTGGCCACAAGATTTCAAAGAGAGTTCTGAAAACAGACGGCAATGATTTTAATAATGTCTTTGTTGGGGCGCCTGGGTGGTGCAGTGGGTTAAGCATCTGACTCTTGATTTCGGCACAGGTCGTGATCTCAGGGCCATGAGATGGAGCCCCGCGTCACCCGGCGTGGAGCCTGCTTAAAATTCTCTCTCCCTGAGCGCCTGGGTGGCTCAGTTGGTTAAGCGACTGCCTTCGGCTCAGGTCATGATCCTGGAGTCCCGGGATCGAGTCCCGCATCGGGCTCCCTGCTCCGCAGGGAGTCTGCTTCTCCCTCTGACCCTCCTCCCTCTCATTCTCTCTGTCTGAAATAAATAAATAAAATCTTTAAAAAAAAAAAAAGATTCTCTCTCCCTCTCCCTTTACCCCTCCCCTGATCTCTCTCTCTCTCTAAAAATAATAATAATAATAATAATATTAATAAAATAATGTCTGTCACCCAGAAGATCCACATTCATAGGTTCCCAGAGGACAAAATGAACCAACAGCGAGGGGCCCACTGAGAAAATCCAGTATTTCTGGACTGGAGAAGATAATGGGGGTTGGTCTATCTTACAAAGGAAACTTGAGCCTCATAAAGTCAGTGATTATTCGTAGAGGAGGATACTGAGTAACTTAAACATAACGGTTAGGGGGTATTAATGAGTAAGATAATGAAAGCTACCATTTATTAAGTACATATTAAATCAAAATTATAAACATGTGTTCTGGAGCCTGGCTGCCGAGGTTCACAACTGGGTACATCCCTTGGCAAGAGATTTACCTGCTCTGTGTCTTCCTTACCTTTTTGGTGGAATGAGATCAATAATATGGCCATCTCAAAGAGTTTGGGGGAAAACCAAGTGAGTTCCGTATAATGTGGTAAAGCATTTAGAATGGAGGCTGGTGCTTGTGAAATGTTCAGGAAACATCAGCTCTTGTCACTCTTGCGTCAGTGCCTTGCCTGGGCTTCTTTAATCTGCAAACAACCCCAGGAGGCAGGTGTTTGGGTCCCCATTGTACTGAAGCCCAGAGAGCTTGAGCCACTAGTCCAAGGCCACACAGCTGCAAATGGCAGAGCATGACTAGAAACCTGGGTCACCCTGAAGCCCGTGGCCTTCCCTTTCCTGTTCAAAAGAAAAGGCCATGGAGAGAAAAGCCGCCAAGACCCAGCAGCCCTTCAATAACAAAATGAGCAGGAATAGCCAAGAGAGGAGACAAGAGTGCAAATATTCCACTGATATCCGTGATTCAGAAAGACATCTGCAGGATAAAGCAACCCCAACCCCACTCGATAGCAAGCACACCTCCATGAGATGCAAAGGAAGGTGCCACTCAGGAGCCGAAAGTAGCCAGATGGACCCTGAACCAGACCTTGCATTCCACAGCCGGGCACTTGGCAGCAAAGTTCTGCACGAACCGCTGCCTTTTCTCTCAGCTCCTGCACAGGGCTGTTGTATTTTAGGAATTAAAAACTCTGCTTTGGCCAAAGCACAAATGATACACGTTCGTTGCAGGATGCGCTGTCGCTGGCCATCTCTTCCACCCAGCCCCCGGTTTCAAACGCTTCCGCCCTGTGCCACCGATTTCTTCCTTGGAGTGTTCTTCTCAATCCTTTGAGAGTCGGCTCAGTTTCAGAGGCTGGCTGTGGACAAAGGAACCTCTCGGCCTGTTTGTCCTGTCGAGTGTTTTGAAAAGAATGTTCTCAGAATAACCGGCTAACTATCAGGCGTGCTGTGCCGGAAGCTTTGGCCAAGTCAGGCCATTAATATCAATATGCTCATCAGCGGGGTTGGTTCTGGAACAAATTCTAGCGGGGGAGACCGCCCAGCCAGAGACTGAGTGTAGCCCCTAGTGGGATCCGGTTTGGAAACACACAGGTCTTCAATAAGCCTGCACAGACTTCACTCACAGCTAGCTGCTTTGCAGCACTGATATCAGGCCACTGACAGTAAACAGGAAACCTGGGATGCGGTGGCACCTCGAATCAGGCGTGTCCTTCTGCCCTCCGCTCTGGCCAGCACCAGGACAGGCACTGGGAGTAGGAACCAGGAAGGAGGAGGAGGAGGGTAGGCTCCTAAGGCTGGCTTCCAGCACCTGACATCAGTCCCGCTCGACCTACCCGCCCAAGAAATGGGGAGTGTGCTCCATCCCGACCCCCCCACCTCCCTGCCCCTGGGGTGGCAAGGTGTAGCCCTTCCTTAACCTCTCTGGCCTCCTGTGACTTTGCTAGTCATTTGAACCTGATTTCATCTGGATAAATACATGGAAGAGGAGCGGAGGAGGAAGGAGATGTGGGCAGAGGGACTTCGAAGACTCTGAACCTCGGCACCCTCTGGTAGCTGGCAGACCTTGGCTGGGCTCAGGCAGAACTGAGTTCAAATCCCAGCTCAGTCACTGACTCTGTTTAGCTGCAGGTGCATCTCCTACAGAATGGGGGTAAAGGCATCCGCCTTATATGGTTGTTGCCATGATGAGACGAAATGATGCACACACAGGAGTGGCACACAGAGGGTACTCAGGAAATGCCACCGCTTCCCTCCGCACCTCTAGGGGCTGGCCTGGCGTAGAGACGGGGAGCACACCCCCGCTTTATTTGTGGCGGAGCTGAGAAAAGAAGGCTGCATATCCAGCTCCAACCACCTTGAATGGGATATAAGTGATAAGCAAATGAATTGGAATAAACTTGAATACACAAAGCCAAGAAGCCTTTTCTGATCTGCGCTGTTCCTCAAAGGAACCTACTGAAATAAGAAGAAAAAGAAAAAAGTCATTCTTGCAGTGTGCATAATCTGATGGAGGGGAGGCTGTCAGTACCAGGATCTGGAGGCATTCTTCTTGGATTCTGAGCAGCTTGGATGGGCTGCCGATAAGCCTCCACACTGAGCCAAGCCCCGGAACCTTCTAAGACTCATCCCCAACCCTTTGCTATAGAAAATCAAAATCACTCTTTATGTCTATTCACTGGAAATATCTTCCTGGTTCTCCAAATATCCCCCTCACCGCCCCCATTAAATCTTCTGAAATCAGCAGAACCATCTGCTTTGGGCATGGAAATGAGATATTACAAAAAGTTGCCACCCAGAGGTCATTATTTCTGGAGGACAAAGGGGGAAAGCAAAGCTTTTAATGAGGGCTTTCGGAACCGCATTCCCCTCGCTGGCTGGAGGAGGGCCTCTGCCTTCCTTCTCGCCCTGACTGCAGATGCTGGGCAGCTTTGACATGCATGTTACACAGCGTGAACAGTCTGATGCATACTCCCCTCCCACAGCCACTGCCCCGCAGCCTCCCCTTGGAGCTGGGATCGTCGGAGGGTTCTGAGGTCATTTTAAAGCTTTGTCTTCACAGCCAAAGTAAAGTGAAGAATTGTGGTAATTACCCAAATGATCTGGTGAGAGGGAAAGAAACCAGTTTGTGTTGAAAAAGACGGCTTTGAAGGACTGGTCTAAATATCTCCACCCGCTCAGCCGTCCACAGAGGTGCGATGGCTCGCCCCTCTCCCCAACAGTAGATCTTACACTGAGCAGCTCCCCAAGGGAAGGGAAGATGCCAAGTGTCCAGTCTCTCCAGAACAAGACCAACCCAGAATCTCCTCCTGAGCAAGCAAAAGACACATCCCTCCCTCAGATCTGGAAATGTCACATGGGAGAAACTCCAGAGACCTCAGGCAGCAGTTAAATACTGCCACTTAGAGTTCTCTAATCCGGCTGAGCAGAAATTTCCAGATTTAAATTGTGCTCACCCAGGCATGATGAACGGTCTCAGACAGTCTTGAGTTTGCTCCAGCTCCCTTCACTGGCGGTCAAGTCCTTACTTGACTCCACAGTCTACGCCCTCGCCATCTCAAGACTAAGCATGGTTGCCAGTGGGCGTCCACAGATAGAAAGGCAAACTGCCAAGCCCTGTTGGAGTCCCCTTCCCCCACACCAACAGGTAATATATAACACAGTCAAGCGGCCCTCGACAAAGACAAAGAGGCAGTTTGGTGCCCTTGAAATATTCTGGTCATTGGGATCTGAGCTGAGACCTCCCAGGTGTGAGGCTTTGAGCAAGTTACTCAACTTCTCTGTGTCTCGGATTCCCCAGGTATTGTAAGGGGGATAACAGTGAGAATAACAGATGATGTAGTAACGTATATCCGCTAGACAGTGTCTGGCTCACTGTCTCCAAAAAAAAGTAGAAAAGGGAGCATTTACTACTGATTCCACAAATGGTCGCTAAGTGGCTAAGTGTATGCAGTGTGCAAGGCTACTTTATTTGACCCTCAAAAGCACTCTGAGAGGGGGACTGGAGAGATGTCCTTCGCTCAGGTGGTTCTGGCTTGTCCAAGATCACCCGCTAGTTAGTGATGGAGCCAGCCTGAGATGCTGACATCTTGGCTCCTGGTCCAGGGCTGTCTTCACTCTCCCACATGCTCCTCGGAATGCTGGTGGGAGCTGATCCAGTCGGGCTCTGATGAATGAAGATTTCTGTTCTGTTTCCATGGAATTAACATGAGGATCGCTGGCTTGGAAGAGGGCCCCACCACCCATGTGTCACTTCCCAGACCTAAGAGCAGATTGAGGGAAGCTACTCACCCCCGCTCCACCCCACAGATAAATAAGATCCATTTATCTTGTTTCCATTTATTTCTCTCAAAGTCCCTGAGAAAGACTGCAAGGAAGACAGGGTGGAAGGGATATCCCCGAGGGACCCAGAAGCTGGCTCAGGATGTTGGTTTTCACACCATGTTTTGTGGAAACCTAGGTCCACAGGGGTGCTTCGGGGGCTGCCGAGAGTGGTACAGGTGGGTAGGTACAGGTACTCTGGGTCCCCTATTTAACCAGAGCAATGCCAGCTTTTACCTACATGGCGAACTGGTAGGAGACCTGATTTATTTATGTTGGGCTTCTGTTTAAGATTTAATTTGAGGCAAAGATTAGCTCCTAAAAAAAAAAAGAAAAAGAAAAAGAAAGCTTGAGATCTATCTTTCTGGGTGCTCTCTGAGAACAGAACCCAGAATTTATCCTTGTGGCTCTTAGGGACATAGGAAGGCAGCCCTGTTCTGAGCCAGAGTAAGCCATCTCACACCTGGTGTGCACCTTCAGGCATACATTGAGCACCTGCTGTGTGCAGAACCCCAGACCAGGTGGCAGGTGGGTGAAAGTAAAATACAGGTGGCAGCTCTCATCCTCTGAGACTTTGGGGAGGCATGAACAGACACCCCAAAGGCAGGAGAAGGGGCCACAAATACGAATTAATGCAGCCAGTCTGGGCCTTGGGCTACATTATCTTGGGTTTTATTTATATGCTCTATTTCCCCCCAATCAGACTATACTTTCCCAGGGGACAAGGAACACCTTTCACTCTGCAAACATTTCCTCAGCGCTTCCCATATACGTCGGACGTGAGAAAGCCGTACAATCTCACGGAAGAGAGACCAGTAATTCTAGCAGGAGGTCATTAATTTTCCTTGGGTCGTGGGGGCCAGGGAAGGTGCTAGAAATGGAGGTGAAATTTAAGCTGCGCCTTGCAAGAAGACCAGCAGCTCTCGGCATACTTCTTTCCGTTTCCTGGGGGTCCAGTGCAGCAGCTCCAGGACAGCCATCAAGGATGCCAACCACACGAGCTTTGGGAAGGGAGGAAGTAAAGCCACGCTGGATGCCCCGGTGCTGGTCTCCGAGGACCTCCTGGAGGGAAGAGTTTGGAGCTGGGTTTTGGAGGAGAAGAAGCCTGCATTGGCTTCGAGGACAAGGGAGTGTGTCCAGGTTGGGATCATTCCAGCAGCAAAGGCAATTAAATGAAGCCCGCAGGGCTTGAGGCAGAGACTGGCAATAAAGGGACAGAGGTGAAGGAAAGCCAGTTAAGCTCGAGTAGAGGGAAAAGCAAAAAGAAATAAAGGTATTCAAGAAGGAGCTAGAAGAACGAGGGGAACAGCTGAGGGCTGCGGTGTTTGAATCGAATACAACTGGGGTGTTCCTGGCCTCACAGAAATAGACCACCAGAAATGTAATAATGGAGGGGAGCCCCCTCTTCAGTCACAACCTCATCATCCCTCTGCCAAACAGGGATTCTCTGTTCTTCCCAAATGACCTCTGGCTGACACCTCTCTTCTCCCTCAACCCCAAAGGCTGGGTCCCCTGGAGGAGCGGGTGGGAGGCGGGAGCAGTTGGGGGAGAGGGGGAGGGAAGGGGCCAGCGCCTGGCTTGGCCTGTAATGTCTCTCAGCTGGGACCCACACCTGGGGCTTCTGGAAATCTGACCCGAACACTCCCACTGCCAGACTGCGCCTACCCCATCCATCGCCAGGTAAAGGCCCAGATTCGTCCGCGGGGAAAGGAGGGCCACCACCCGCACGCACACACACTCCACAACCGAGAGAGTCCCCAGGGCCAGTGAGGGCAGGCTGGGTGTCCTGGGCTGAGTAAGCGAGGTGGCCGGCAACGCGGTGCCCCTTCCGTCCTCCTGGGAACCCGAGCCTCGGCTTCCTTCGCTCCAATAATGTGAATGAACCCTGGGAGAGGAGGCGAGAGCGCGTGCGAGCGCGGAGAGGGGAGAGGAGCGGGGGAGAGAAAATCCGGGCAGGGGAGAGGGGCCGGGAGGGGAGCGCGAAGCCGGGCGGGGGCCGAGGCGCGAGGGGCGGCGCCGACAGGAGCGGGGCGCGCGGGCCCGGGGCGCGGCGCGGCGGCGGCGGCGGCGGGCGGAGGCGCGG